>NW_006760400.1:481711-505530 GCF_000271605.1 Fomitiporia mediterranea MF3/22 | reverse complement strand
TCCTTACTTAATACTATAAACAAACTACTAAGTAGTAAACAGGGCTGAATAGTGTTCTAAACATTCTAAGATCTTAGAACACAGAAGTAGCAGATTGGATTGTACAGATTTAGACTTAGATAAAGTGTAAAGAGAAGAATTAAAAGAATCAGAAGAAATAAGAGAACTATCTACTTTTGTTTTCAACTTTTTTCTTTCTAATAAATAATTTTGTTAATTTACTTTTTCTACTTTTTCTGCTTTTCTTACTTTATTTACTTCTAATCCTACAGTGTCTATTGAATCAAAAGTAGCTATTAAAAAATTCAAGTCATAGCTCTTCAGTACTATATTAAGAGGCAAGGTTTTGGTGGGCTTGTTCCCTCTAGTGTCATTGTGGGCTCTGGTCAAAACTCTCCTTCTTCCAAATAGGAAAGAACTAACTACATAAAGAAAGTGATTATGTAATCCAAAGAATTAAATAAAATCAAGAAGATCTGATAGTAACCAAAATCAGAACTCTTCACCTCCCCAAGCTTTAAATAGTGACTGTCCTCAGTCACTTGCTTTGAGAAGCAATAATAAAGGGTAAGCATAAGGAGTGTGGGTAAGGATAAAAGGTATCAATCAAAGTAAGATAAAGAAACAAAGAGTGTGAGTCTCAAGTAAGAATGAGTGTCCATAAAAGAAAGGGGTATAAGGGAATGTTAGAGTAAAGAGAATGTAACCTGTACCAAGGCCAAAGGCTTGCCAGACCAATCCTCTCCAACTCTAACATAGATGGTAGTAGTAGTGAGTAGTGGGTTTCATCCAACAGCTGCTCAGGTCTCAACCTGACACTTCTGGTTCTGATCTGCTAGGTCTGTCAAGGTCAAAATCTGATTACTGTCCTTGAAATCCTTTGTCTCACACTCAGTTAACACAAAGAACAGCCTCCCAATTATCATGTCAAACGTTGTGTCCTTCACTACATGAACTGGCATCACTATTGATATTCCACCTACTAACACCTTGAGTCTTGGAATGACACCTTTGATCACAATTGATCCTGCAATTGCTGGCCTGAGGTTTGTCTGCACTTGCTCCTTTGGTACTCCCAAGTGTTTCCAAACATCTTTGTGCATCACATTCATAACAGCTCCCTGGTCCAGTAAGCTCTCAGTCTCCAATTTGTTGTTCAGCTTTACTGTCACTAGCCTGACTGGTACACTTCTGGCCTTGTTGTTGCTGACTAGGGTGCCAATCCAATGCTCCCTTGCTCAACACTGCTCTGATCTAACAGCTTCTGACGTCCTCCCACATAATCCACTTGTGCTCAGTATTCTTGCTGGGCTTGACTGATTCTCATTGTCTCAGCACTTGATCCTTACAGATGCACTTCCAACCTTGTTCATCTGGCTTGCTACTACCCTTTGCAACAGCCTCTGCTGCTCATCCATCACACTATTCTCCCTTGTCCTTGCTAGTACACTTCCAGCCTTGTTTGCCACACTTGCTCCTCTGCTCCACTCTTGTTCTCGTTCTCTAGCTTGAATCTGACTCAATCCAACATAATCCACTGCTTTCCCATACAATCTGCTCGTTCTCAGCTCTACTGCTGGGCTTGACTGTGCTTTGTTGTCCTTGCATACAATGCTCATACTTGTGTACTGATTCTCTCTACTGTCAGTCCTTGCTTCCTCACTCGTCTCTTCCTCCTCTGCCTTCACAGGTCCACTTCTAGCCTTGTTCAGCATTTTGTCACACATCTGAGTTGTCCTCATAAGCATAGCTGTATACTAGCACTTGAGCTCTGGAGCTATTACAAACAACTTGCAGTGTGTCAACATAACAACACTGTCCATCATCCAGTCTAAGACCTGCTTGATGATCTTGCTCAACTCAGCACTTTGCTTTAGTCTGACTTTGACTGGCTTCACATTAGCCTTCATAGTCCTTGCCTCCTCTCTTTGTCTCTTCACATCCCTCAAGCATTCCTCCAACCTTGTCACCTCTGCATCCAAATCCACTCTAAGAATGGCTTTGTGCTTTTCTCCCTCACTTGCATTCAACCTATCTTTTGCTTCATCAATTGTGCCTACTGTGAACACAGGCTTGTCTTCATAGTATTGGTCTATACACTCCTTCAACATTGCTCCCTCTACACTAGCTGGCATGAATGCCCCACTCATCAACACAATCTTCTGCCCCAACCTTATACACTTCCCCCTCTGAGTGTACTTGCTCACAGTCCTACAGTCACATACGAAATGTCCTTGCTTTCCACAAAAGTTGCAGGTCCTCTTGTGCTTCAGGTCAGATTTCACAGAATTGGCAGATTGGTCAGTTTTGCATGCTTGATTCATCAGCATCTTCCTGGACTTGCTTGCTTTGTTGACCTGGGCTTGCAACTCTTTGAGCTTCCTCACAATCTTTGCATGCTTGTCTCCTACTTCTTTCTCTGGCTTCTCCTTTGGTAATGTCACTGTCTGGTCTCAGCCTGCCTCTGTCTGCCCTGCTAGAAGAATGTGGTCTGCTAGCCTGACTACATTGGCAAATTTGAACAGCTTGCTTGCATCCTTGTCCACATAGAGAATCTCTAGTCATTGTGTCAGGTTTGTCCTCAGTGTCCCTCTGATCCCTCTCCAGAACTCACAGTCTAACTTGTGTGCTAACATCTTCCCTTACTCCTTCAAGTACTCTGCTTGCACCTGGAACTTGTGACAGTAGCAGCCAAACTCTGTCTGCACCATCATTTCCTTCTCACTCTGCACATCAACTAGTTGCATGATATTGGCTCTTGTGTAGCATTGACCATTGATCAGCTCTGGATAGAGCTTTCTGATCTCCTCTTTCACAATGCTCTAATTGCACACTCCTTTCTTCTTCAACTCAGGCACAGTAGCCTACAAACTGTTACAGCTTGTTGCTGCATAGTATGTCACTTGCTTGCACATCCACTCAGCATCCTTCTGGAAGTTGGTGGCTAACATCTCAATGTCTTCAAAGAACTGCAGAAGTTCCTCAAGCTTGCTGCTGTCAAAGTACAGCACTTCTCTTGATCCTCTTCTCAGTGGCCACATTATTGTGCTTCTCATGTATCAAAACGGTCGGTTTGATTCAAAACAAGTGTAGCAAGGCCCTCAAGGCCAAGATCAAGACAAAAACAACCCAGACACTTTAGAACAGAGGCACCACTCCTTACAGTAGGCTCCAAAATGAGAGGCAAGGTTTTGGTGGGCTTGTTCTCTCTAGTGTTGTTATAGGCTCTGGTCAAAACTCTCCTTCTTCCAAATAGGAAAGAACTAACTACATAAAGAAAGTGATTATGTAATCCAAAGAATTAAATAAAATCAAGAAGATCTGATAGTAACCAAAATCAGAACTCTTCAATATTTACTGTTAGGTCTCTACAAAATCCTAGAGTATGTAGTTAGAGTCTAGGAGTTCTAAGGTGACTTCCAGATTTGTAGAAAAGGCTTCTTACTACAAATCCTACTTGTCACTTGTTATTACTCTAATAACCTAACAGATATACTATTACTTCTGTAGACAGTCCTTAATCTAGTACTCTAACTTTCTATAAGTAAAGTATACTCCTTACTTTTAGGCTTCTTTAATGTTTATCAGAACAGATTGATTGTAAATTACAGGCAGATCAATCTGAGGGCTCAGAACTGTTAGAGCTAGACACATGTGTAAGTGTTCTACACAGACTTAACACATTCAAGCTATAGCTTAGTCAAAGAAAATGGTGCACATCTTCTACTTAGTGTAAGTAATTAGTTCTAACATTATTCTAAGAATCTTATTAACTAGTTCTAGGTAAAGAGCTTTTTCAAGTATTCTAATAAGGACATTATTAAACCTAAGTACAAATCCTACCTTCTAGGCCAGGATATCAAACTCCTGAAAGAAGGTATTAGTAGAATGTTTGTCCTGTCATAAAGACACAAGCTTGTTCTACACATTATACTTCTTATTCAAATTAATGAAGAAAGTACAGAGCTGTCTCATAAATTCTGAATATAACTCATTGTTCTAAAGTCAGATCAGACTTCCAATCTGATAGCCTTCAATCCAGTTCTAGGCCTAGGTGGCTGTGTTACCTTCCTTTATAAAGGAGAGGACAAATAGGACATGATTGAGATCTAAGGATAGATTAGTTAAAGTAGTAACTACATATAGTTTAACTTGGTACTAGAAGTCCTTAAAGTGCTACCTATTAAAGTCTGAAAGGTAGACTATATACACTTTCTTTCTAGAGTAGGTTGTAACTTCTAGAACAATCAGAACAGGTTCTAAAGAGGCTAAGAGCACATAGTTGACAAAAGCCTCTTAAATAGAGGTCTACACATATTAAGCTAGGTCTGCTTGTAACTACTGATCTGGCAGGACAGTAGGGGTGGTAGTTAGTGTAGGAGAGTCTATGTTTATACTACAAAGGAATCAGCACTAAACTAAAAGGGGTAATAAATAGAAGAAGGGTGGCAAAAGTTTAAAAGGGTTTAGAGAGTTTAAAATTTAAAAATGTAAAAGGGTCAGGACAAAGAAAAGAGATTGACACAATAGTAAGTACTAATGCTCAAAATGTAAGAGAGTTGTAGGGTAGTAATAGAGAGTCTTGATCTAATGTTAGTAACAGTGTAGAGAGGACCATTGTTAAGAAATGGAAGAGAGGTTATGTGAGAGGCTTAGAGGGATCACACAAAGAGGGGGGATAGTGGACTTGGCTTGCTCTCTTACAGCTTCATCATCTGTTAATTAGTTAGTCTATATATATACTATGTAGGTATGTCTCAAATGTAGAAGGTATGATGGAAGGTATTCCATCATTGTTTGTCATTGCTTGTAGTGTAGTTTATATCATCTGAGACATACTCTTGTGTAGTCTTGTCTTAACACTCCCCTTCAAACTCTTACTAGGTCTAGTAGACTTGTAAGATGTTTGCTTGTAGTATGTATAGATAGTTTAATTATTATAACTGTATTGTACAATTGTTTGTTTGTGTAACACATTTATAACTTGATGTAGTTAATAATAATATTATTAGCATTATAGTAATGTATTGTCCATTCTGTATACTGTCTGTTCTGAATGTTATCCACTTTGTATTAAGTTTGTCTAATGTTATATTGATTAAGTATATTTAACTAGTTTGTTTGTTCATAATATATTGTTCAATAATAGCATCATTATTATAATAGACTGTTTGTAAATGTTATTAAATAATTTGTAAATGCTTTAGAGACCTACAGAATCTTGTTAGCATGTGTAGGTACATATATGTTACAGTTCTCTACTCTTGTACTTTCAGTTCCAAGAGTTCTGCACCCTTCTGTACTGGAACTCAGGACTTTCTGTCTATAGACTATATGTGTGCTGACTCTTACTACTACCCTTCCTTACTTCATTATTCTATTCCTTTGACCACCCCTTTATTCTTTGTTCATTCTATAGTCTCTTACCCTTTGTCTATCCCTTCATTCTTTGTACCTTTATCTTTGACCTTCCTTTCTTTCATTCTTTGTGGCTTATCATTCTTAGTGGCTCATACTCCCTGAGTACTCTTGTATAGTTTAGTATATATAGGTGTACAAGATCAGACTGGTTCTGTAGTCTTAATCTTGTCTACTCCAGATAGTCCTGTACTCTTAGACTTACTCTATATACTCTACTCTTGTCTCACTCTCTCTCTCTGCCTGTTCTGCAAGTTCTGACTATGTTCTAGTACTTACATTCTGTATTTCTGTTGTGTAGGATAGTTGTAGTCTAGGTCCTCTTACTAAGCCTTCATTCTTCTTCCAGAAACATTATGCTTACTTTATTTTTGATCAAACGAGTGTGTAGTGAGAACAAGTTTTCCATTTCCGGTCAATAAAATGGGCCGTGTCGCGTATGCGCCTGGATCACGTGTATTGATCACTCTCGCACTGAGTCAAATGACTCAGATTATGACTGGTAAGCAGGTTGACTGCCAACCATGGAGAACACTACCCCAGTAATATCAATTGACCTGGTTTGTATGATTAACACACACGCATGGATATTCTAACTTAACTGGACTAGATATTGGATCGACTATCAACGAAAGATGCTTTAAAAGCGTTATTACATTCAATCTTGTTCCATCGGCTCTTTGGGACGATCAAACCGCAGACTATCGAGGTCCTTGATGTTACGATGGTAAGCTGGCATTGCTTTTCTCTGAAAAGTTGAACAACAGACTGACATGAACTATACTGGATATGAACGATAGCCAGGGGTGAAAGATATGCAGACAGAGATGCTCATCGACGAGAAAGTCGATGCCTTTTGGAAGGGTGTCGAGAGTGGGGCGAACAAGAGTGGACGAGTATGTCTCTCCCCTATAATGTATCTTTTTTGCAGTAATGCTAAGATGGGCGTAGATTACAGTGACATTTTCGGAGAAGCGGCAGAAGAAGAATTGGTTCTCTGTCGGAGAGGTGTATATGTTTTTCCTGAGTTGCACATGCCTTCGGAAGCTAATCTTTGTTGGATGAATAGGAGGAAGTCCCTTGGGAGAAATGGTAAAATTTAATTCACTATATGCAGTATTCAAATTCGAGGGCTTATCTGTGCATATATAGGGTGATCAACGCAGAAGTGCGAAATCCGAAGGCAGAACGTGGTGGGTACATGCACGCTTGCGTTCACTTCGTCATCTCTACGCGCCACAATTCTATTTTAAATGAATCCAATATATTATTCGAATGAACAGATCGACAAACGTTTAACACGACTTTATCAACATCCCTCTCCGATGCGTTGTTTACTATCCTTACGTATACTGCATCTGAGCGCGGACGCACAGCTGTCCCTCCTATTACGAATTCCTCTGGGATCACGCCGTTCCCATTTAAGATTAGCGTATGGGTTGCGGGAAATGAAGTTAGATGAAGCTAGCTGGTGAGGTTGTTGCTTTCTAATTTCCTACAGGATGCATTTTTTGTAACTGTGAGAGACGGCTCACTCAAAGCGAATGACTTAGCAGATGTGTATCATAATAATACACTTTGTATTGTGCTCAAGTGCACATTGTAGTCTCTGACTTGCCAATTTGTACAGCTCGAGTATTCAATGAGTAATAAATTGTTAATAGGGTTAAAAAAACTCTAGCATTCACTTTGCATTGGCACTGGCATTAAGTGCCACATCCTGTGTGGCATTAGCATCTATAGTGCCACATTGTCTTCTCAGTGCCACATCCTTGTCGTGGCACATTCGCCACAAATTAAGGTGGCAAATTTTACATTGCAAAGTAGACACTTTATAATGGATGACCGGAGTCAGGAAAAAAACGATATTTCTACCTGTAAAACCATGTCCAAGAAACAAAGCACCGGAAATACACCAAGCAGGAAAGACAGCCAAAATGGATCTGATGCAAGAAAGAACATCGATACACTTAATAGAAAACTAAAACCTATTGTTACTGAACTTCAAAGACGTACAAAAAAAATAAGCACCGATATTGATGAGCTTATCCAATACCTGGACAACAAGAACAAAGACGTTGGTCAATATCTTGAATCCGCAGAGGCAATTAAAGTGGGTGAAGTAGATGAAACCGCTAGACAAAATCTGGTTGCAGCTCTTCGGGCAATCAAAGACTTGCATGGCGGGCCAACACTAGGCCAAGCAAGTACATATGTCAACAATTCCTTAGAGGGATGGGATATGTGGCTAGGCAATAAATAGTAAAAAAATGATGATTAATTGTCCTGTACATTCATACTTGATGGCTTATGGATTACTAGTACCTATACAAAGAAGAATAGATATTAAAAATTTTCTGACATTTGTGACACACAGTGATAAGAGATTTATACAGTGTTGTTTCACTTTATCGTATATAGCCATCCTGCATACAGAGAAGAGCAATCTGCATCATAGTTTTCTTGCCAGCAAGAGTACTGTTACTTTTTAATCATTCTAACGCCCAGAGTCACCCTGATCCTTCATATAACGAGTCTGTACGAAAATACATGTATGTAAACGAAGAACTGAAGGTCACCCTAACGTCACAATGAATGAATCTTTGCAAAATTTGGGAAGTACGCTGTTTATCTGGATTTTGCCTTCGACCTATCTGGAAGTATCCCGACACCAAAGGACAGACTACGAGCATCTCATCCTAGCGTCTTCTAGTTTCAGCCTTGACCTCTTCGTCTGTGGGGCATTGGCCAAGTGCATACCAGGCTACCATTTGCATATCGAGAATGATAGTAAGCACGCAACTTGATAGATTCGATCATTACAGGAGAAAAAATAATGGTATACTTTTTATTAACTTACCCAAACATGCCGAACTGCTTTCCGTGCCGTCCATTGTTCTGCAGGAACGTCCCGAGAGTGAGGCCAGTCGAATTGGTCGTGCAGACTCTGCTGTTCTTCCCTGTCGTAGGTCCATCCAACGCTGCACACTGGCCAAACATGAATTGTGGGATAGGATGTCTCGCAGCTGTTGAAGCAACAGTAATCTCATCTAGAGCTGTGATCAAGGGCACTGCAAGACTGTATCGGAGAAGGAATGCATGCATCAGTTTAATGAATGTAGTAAGGAAATGAGGGCAACTTACGAAGGATGTTTTCCAGAATTGTTATTCATTAAACGACATTTAAAATATCGCCATCATTAAGAACGTGGTTCCAAGGTCCGTACACTGATGCAACGTTTACTGGCCCAGATTCGAGGACATTTTTCGTGCGAGCTGCATTGAACACGGATGGTACAATGGTACAACAGGGTTGTTATAAGTGATATCTGTTAAACATTTCTCGGTTGGTGCCAACGGTCATCAGTAGAATGAAACTAGCGGAACAGTACGGATTGATCCACTGTATTGAAGAACGACCTGAATGGGCTCAAGTGCAGTGTCGTTCGTGTCGCCATACGCATCAATAGTTTGTGGCTCGTTGAGTGTGAATGATTGACAATAGATGACTTGCGCAGCGGTATCTGCAAGAGCATTAGTAAGACGAAAGTTTGCTATTTGCAGAAGAACATACTGGGATTAAAATCAGCATCTGGAACGGTGTCAAACAAGTCTGTGTCCATGTTTGCATGGATTGCCCAATTTGCAGTGAGTCATTCAAGCCGGCGACAAGTATAGAATGGTGTCGAGCGACAATGAGAGAAAGTGGGTCGACAGGCATCTCATGCGTGTTGATCTGCAAATGATGCACATCTCAATGAACGCATAAGATAAATGTGAACAAGAAGAAAACGTACAATGTAAACCCCAATAATGTGCATTTGATGACCTTCATTCTAGAGGGTTCATGAAGCAAATTATATATTCCACAACAATGTTCATCGAAAACACGTCTACAAAGTAAACTAAGTACATACAATGAATTGCTATTATACAAAATGTGTCCGAAGAATCATCATAAGTGCAGAGAAAGTCTCAGAATTAGATGTATAAGGGGCGCTTGTACGTTCATACTCTCAACAAATGACACAGTCAGAGTCATTATACGACTCTGGAGGTGAAATGCTTAGTCGGGCTTCGAGTATTGCATGCAGTGTTCCATCTGGAGTTATGAATGGACATCCACTATACGCAACAGAAACTCAGTCAGCTCTCATTAAATCATGTAAGTGTAAAGAAGATAAGACGTACTCATACATCAACTCTCCACCTTTAGACCAACCTGTAGTACTCTCCTTGTTTTTATTCTTCTTCGCATCGCAAGGAACCTCTTCCAACCCAGCAACAAGCACAGTCTCAGCAACCCTTGCACGTTCTTTCTTCTCCTTCCTTGTCTCCTTTCCACACTCTGCACGACGTTCTTTCTTAACCGCCTTACGTGCTGCGCGTTTTTCTTCTCGACTTGGACGCTTTTTCTTCTTTGGGTCGATGGAGAGGTCGACTTCGTCTGGGAGTGGTTCGGATGAGGCAAGTTGGGCAAAGTAGGAGGAAGAGAGAGGAGGGAGAGCGAGGAGTGGAGAGGAGCCGACTGAGGAGAGGGAGATCATTATTGGTGGTCTTGGTTGGTGGGATTTGGGTTGGACGTTGTCACTTCCGGAGCGTCTGTTGAAGAGAGAGGAGAATATTGAAGACCTCTGTTGTTGAGGCTCGGAGCTTTGTCTTGGGTGTTGTGGTCGAGGTCGTTGTAGAACTGTATTTGAAGTGTCTGAAACAGTTTGAGAACGTCCTGGGGCTGGAGGTAAGTCCCGCCAGACGTCAGGTGAATTGGAAGATGGTTCGTTGACGAGTAGACGGGCTTCTGCGTAGCATTGTGCACTTCCTTCGAGAAGTGCGAGACAGAGTGCCCATGAACCTGGTGGTACGGAAAGTGCACGGGCTGCGTCGATCGCTGCTCGAGGTACATTACTTGGTGTTGAAGGTGGAGAATATGGGTTGGTTTTAGGAGGTGAATCCTTGGATGGAAGAGGAGGTACAACGAAGAAAATTAGTTGCCAAAGGCGTCCTGATTCGCAAATGTTAATGACAAATGATAAAAATATTTTTATCTGTGGGACATACCTCGTGCTATGAACTCAACTGAAACGTTCCCGGAAACACGCATCCTGCGCTGAAAGATCTTTAGTCTGAGGTCTACGCCAAACCACTCTGCATCGGAACCTTTGCCGCCCTCACGGACTTCTGCAATGTCTCCAAACACGAGTGGGGCGTCCTTTCCACCTTTCTTTTCAGACTTCTTTCCTGGGCTGGACGGTCCTACATGACTTGGCGACGATGTGTTGGAATTGGCAAGTAGCATCCGGTCTGTGCCTGAGATTGTGGTTACACTGTGTGCAGAGCGTAACCGATGGAAGAGGGCATTGCTTGATGCAACAAGACACCCAGCACGTAGCTCTGATACAGCAATCGGTCTGAGAGGAGACGCTCGGGTAAGGAGTGAAACGAGGAATGCATCATCTTCTCGGTGGTCTCCCTTTCTCGGGCCTTCATTACTTATTGGACGCGATACAATGGCCCAGTATATAGGTGCATGTCCTTCAATACTCTTCTCTTGCAGAA
This sequence comes from Fomitiporia mediterranea MF3/22, assembly GCF_000271605.1. Taxonomy (NCBI): domain Eukaryota; kingdom Fungi; phylum Basidiomycota; class Agaricomycetes; order Hymenochaetales; family Hymenochaetaceae; genus Fomitiporia; species Fomitiporia mediterranea. The sequence goes on along the minus strand of NW_006760400.1, from coordinate 494,556 downwards.
TGCGTGCGAGGGAGAGTTGATGCGATGCACAAGCAGCTGCACAGCTATCGAGGACGGCAATTGCGTCCAAGGCGCTGGAACGCACGGATGAGGAGCCTTGTACAACATCACGGATGAGCCCGCAGATTGTTTCGCGTACATCAGCCTGAGCCTTTGGAGTCAAGGGACCTGGCTTGAGCTTATCGCGTCTTGCAGGTGGTGGTAGTCCGACTGAGAGAGACTTGTCTGGTAGAAAAGGCCCTGGAAGTGTAGAGGGCGATGTAGTATTGCTTATGCCTTGAGGTCCAGTCGGGTGTGCTGAACGAAGAGTGCGTGGGCGAAGAAGAGAAGTGTTCCGCGGAGGAGGAGGTGGAGGTGGAGGGCCGGAGAGGATGACTTGACTGGAGCTGGCAGGACCAATGTCATCGTATGCTGGCGGTGCATCGGTAGGTAGCTCAAACGGGTAATGTACGGGAGGTTTTGCGTCAACTATCATCCTGCTGCCGAGTGAGAGTGAAGAGATGGAGGATGAGAGTAAGTAGGAAAGACAGAGAATAAGAGGCACATATTATTGCCGGAGATGTATGCGCTGCGCAGTGCGTACAGTGACATTTGAATAGCAGGCAGTGTTAATAGTCGCGGGAAAGCCGTACCTTACAGGGCAATGCTGCACCTTAAATTGTGCTCAGCGCTCGGTTGCTTGGCTGCGGTCACATCCCGCAGTCTATCCATCACTCAATCCACATGTGCACTCTGTTCTATTTCCTGTGCAAATATCAGCATAATGTATACTCGCAGCACCTTCTCAGTTTCTCAATATCTTTTGACATTGGCTGTATAATCAATTATGACTGTACTATTAGCTAACTTCTTTTGTACAATACTGTGTATTCTTCTAACTGCTTATTACATTAACTGCCTAAATCCTTCATTTATGAATTATGTAGGTATTTGTATCCTTTTTATATATATGAGTGTTTAAAAGCACAAGACAAATTTTATAACTTATTCTATGTCTAGCTTGTTAAGAGAACTTATTATTACTTTAAAATAATTTTATCTCTGAGATAATACCAACTATACTAATAACTATACAACAATTGTCTGTAACTACTCAATAGCTATCTGTTAGTAGTATAAGGTTAGTTTTGCTGTCAGAGGCATTAAATTGTTAAGCATTGAACCAAGCACGTTGAAAAATCATCTCTACTACAATTGTCTAGGTACACATCATGATGCAAGCGTTTCACATTATGCATGCTAGGTTCTATCACGAGTGCAATTCGTGCTGAACGTTCGTACAGTGATGTAGTGTCAAAGCGATGGGCTGTGAGCTGTAAGGTGGTGTTGTTCGGGGATCGCGGGAGTGGCGGACATGAGATGGCGGGTGCTAGTCCATTCCTGGCTACAGACGGAGCCTGTGCCTGAGCTGTGATGCGCAGGAGCTAAAAAAAGACACGTGTGGGGCGGGAAGGCGGGCCGTAGTGGGAAGACTTATCAGGATCTCGGAGCCGGAGTATTTTGGATAGGCTTCGGACTGTCGGACTGTCGGATTGCAAGCAGCTATGCGTATGTACTATGTAGAATTCACGCTGGATGACATTGACGTTGGCATGAGCGACGGTGAACGACGATTCGGGGCAGGGGCGTGTTTGATGAAGTGCATATGGATGTGGTGGCGGGCCGGGCGATGTACGCGTGTCCATCAGCGCAGTTAGTTAGCGCCAGTGTGCGGGTGGCACTGACACAAAAACCCACGCGACGGCCATCGATCCTGTCCTATCTTGGGCTTCCTCCACTCTCTGCCACGTTCTTGTGCTTTTTGCGGTTGCGCTTGTTGTGAAGCGGCAGTCGTTGCGGATGGGCCATGGCGGGTAACCGGGTAGTAGTCATGCAGTATCTAAGCACGGTAGACAATAAATAAAAATACTACAGTACAAAGCGCGCACGTCGTGCCGAGCGGAGGGAGCGCCAACTACATACACGAGGCGAGGCTGCTTGGGAGAAGTGAGCCGAGAATAAGCTCAGACCGCGCAGATGCGGTGATATCCACTACACGGTCCTTCATGGGCTCCGGCCGCGTCTCTTTTCGAGCGCGCGGGCCAAGTGATGGAGGAAAGTGAATTGTCGTCATCTAGCTTACGGGTGCTGTGCGAAGTGGCATGTGAGTGACAAGAACACAAGCACAACAGCACGATGTGGGCGAGAGCGACGGAGGATGATGATGGGCTACATGACCGGCGCGCGCTTCGGCTCGGTTCGCACACACCCCTTATACTTATATCTCGTCCTGCTCTCTCCCCGATCCCCCCGCTCTTTCCCTCCCTCTCATAGCGTCCTCCTCCTCTGTCTGCTTGTCTGTCGTGCATGTCTGCCCCCGCCGTACCGCAGTCTCATGTCCTCATTCTTGCGCCAAATATAACTTCTACCGTGCGCTCTACGGCAAGTCCGCCTCGCCCGCCATCCGTCAAGACAACAGCTTCCACAAGTCCTCCATCCCATGACAAGCTTGCCTCAGCCCCACTTGCCGAGTCAAAGTCTACAAGCAACGACGACTGCTCCATGGCTTCGCCTCCACCGCATCCCAAATTGCCCGAAGTCCCGCCGCGCTCCTCCACTTCTGCATTCTCGCCTCCCAGCGATGCATCTTCATCCACCATGGCCTCTCAAGCACCCGCACAGCTTGCTCTCATGCTCTCTAATGCCCTTGCGGATGTAGATGCTCTCAAGCGTGCTCTGACCGAAGAGAAGAAACGCTCTACACGCGCTGAACGTTTGCTCTCGTCCTTCCACCCGAATGCAAGTACCGAAGCCGGAATCTCGGACGAACAGAAAAGCGAACAGATGTCCGAGGGTGCTCTCAAGGCTGTTCTAGATGCTGAAGCTCGTGCTGAACGTGCTGAGCGGTGCGTTGCATGCTTATTTTCTTAATTTTCACGTCAGTACTAACTAGTATGTATGCATGCTGTAGAGCGCGCGACGACGCTCTTCACGCGCTCCATTCCCTTACTGCGCACTTTGCCGATTTCGAGCGATACGAGCAATCCATCTCGCTCCGTGCTGCAGACGCACGTACCGCCTTTTCTCGCCTCCTGTCCGGCATCACTGCGTCTCATCCGCCGCCTTCATCATCCCCAACACTCTCGGGAGGTGGCTCAGGTTCTCCTGCTACCCTGAACCTTCCTGGGCTTCCGGCTCCGTTACCAGCTCCATCAGCAAGCACATCACAGGCTTCTCAATATCTGACCGGGCCCGGTGCGCCGCCGCCGCTGCCTCCTTTCCCTCCTTCCGCTTCATTGCTGTCAACACGCCATTCGCGCGGTCTATCATCGCACGCCGCTCCGTCATTCGGCTATCCGTCGTCCCACGGAGCAAGCCACACCCGACAGGGCTCTCATTCCAGTGCAACTTTTAGCAGCCTTCCGCTTCCACCGCCTCCATCCGCCACTGGTCTCGGTGCTGGACACGTTGGCCCTTCTGCTCCACCGCCATCCTCTTCGTCATCGTTTTCCATCCCCGCAAAGCGTATCCATAGGAATCGAAGCGCTCGTGGACTAGACGACGGTGCAGGAAATGAGTGGGAAGAATCGAAACGCCGCCGAGTCGGGCCTTGGGACATGGATATCGATGAACATCCAAATCATGGTGATCAGCCACTTCCTTATCCTCAACATCAACCATCTCTTTCTGCACAGCCTACTCAGCGTTTGTACGAACGCGATCGTGTACAACATCAGCAGAGTTACGCTAGAAATGGGTCTGGTTATCCTTCTCGATACGACGAGCGCGAACCGAATGGAATTCCTCCTGTAAATGGGAATGGCTTGGTCCGTGTTGATGCACGCGAACTTGTGCGCGATGCCAAGGAACGTGAGCGTATGGGAAGGGGTGCGCATTATCGTGCGAGAGATGGAGAGAGGAAGAGGAGACGGAGTGCGAGTAAAAGCTCGGCAGGAAGTAGCTGGAGTATTGACGAGATGCTACTTGAGACAGCAACAGACGGGGATCGCGAGAGGCGCGAAGATGGTGAGTCTGTGTATTCAATGGCCATGTTGTTGTATTGATTGCTCCGTAGGCCGCCCCTTGGATCCTCGTCAGGAAGCACAACTTGGCCAGTATCAGTCGCACGTGTACAACTCGTCCATTGCTGGCCCTCCACCGCCGTCCTCTTCGCATCTTCCTCAGGATAATCTATACGTTGAACAACCTTCAAAGAAACCTACCTCGCACTCAAGCCAAGCATCAAATGTACCTGCTAGTGAGAACAGTCCTGCAGAACGTGAGAGACCTGGCAAGGTCCCTGCAAGTCAGCTCGTGACCCTTGGTCCCGGTGGTGTTGTCGTCAGCGGGGGTATGCATTTTATGTATTCAATTGCATGTTCTTATCTGAGTGCACTGTTCGCCCAGGTGGTCAAGCAGCCCCGATTCCTCCGGGTGGATTCCCAGCTCAGAATACTAGCGGTCAACGCATCTGTCGTCAGTGCGGTGTGCCTGGACGGTACAAGGACGGCAAATGTGTTGAAAAATGGGGTCCAGGCCCTGAGGGTCCCGGGACCGTTTGCGATCGGTTTGTCTCTTTGCTAAACGGCTTGAATTCATATTCACTATGTAAGCTTTACAGCTGTCGGAAGAAAATGAAGCGCGTTGAACGTCGTGGAACGCTGGATAGTGCCACGGCGAATGCACAGCAACAGGCGTTCCTCGCCCAGCGTCAAGCACAAGGGAGGAGCAATCTGCAATCACAACCTACTTTACCTACTCCTTCGTCCCAATCTCGTAGTCGTGGCACATTGCGTACAGATACGCTTCTCGTTGACCAGAATGGTCATATGCGACCAAACGAACAGACGCAGTCAACTATGCTAAGTGTGAGCCCACGATCTACACAACAACATGCGTATTCGAGGGAGAGGGAAAGGAGTAGGGATGGTTCGAGTCGATCACGAACGCGTTCGCCTGCACCGTCGTACCGGCATACCGCATCTGTGTCGGATACTCGTCATAGCCAGGCATCAACACAATACTCGCAGAGCCAGAGTCAAAGTCAAAGTCAATCTCAAGGTCACAGGCGTGCACCAACACCTCCTTACATTAACTCAATATCAACGTACAACGATGATGATGGCGATGGGGAGGAGGATAGTGAAGGACGTGGACGAGATGCAGATGCAGATTTGGATGTCGATGCAGAGATTGCTCGCGCTGCTTCGACGAGTAAGGGCTCGAAATCGCGAAATGCTCCACCGTATTTATCTCCAAACGCGCCTCGCGTTGGGCCAAATGGAACTGCCTACCCCCATGCACTACCACCGCCTCGTAGCAGGGCATCGTCGACGTCGACATCTGCTACGTACGAGAAACATAACGGGTCGCGAAGGTCATCTCGGCCTCCTACGAGTAACTCGAAACGCATGCCATTGCCAAGTGTTGAGACGCTTCCACGATCAGCTGTTCGACGTCGGGATACGCAGGATGAACTGGACGAAGACGAAGGAGATGGAGATGCTGACGCTGATGCCGATGCGGATGGTTCCGGAGAGGGCGATGCAGACGCTGATGCAGAGATTATGGACGCTGTTGACGCAGCGATGAAAGTTGAGGAATAATCTTTTGTTCTGAGGTCCCTTCGTTGCTTTTTGTTGGACCTGCTTTTTCATGCTTAGCAGACGTAGAATTGTTGTCTACTTTACCCCAATCCAAAGGCATTCACGTAACTGCATTTATTTGTAATGCTTGCACTCTTTTTGCTTGTATCAGTGCAAATGCAATACTTTTTATGTACTGTATTCTTGCAAATAAGGGAAAGTTTCATTATCATTTTTGTGTGTTCTATAATCTGATAAATATCTTTGAGCAAGGTAAGCGTAATATACAATCATACAATCATTGATAGAGTATTACATGTCTATTGTTTGTGATATTTTAATGCTTGTGCTATTTTTTGCTTGCCTCAATAACAGCTGCAATTGATGTGCAATCTATGATAGCAGGGCTCAGTCGATAGGATAATTTGAATATCACGGAGGGATGATTTTGCGGTCTTACAAAGAATGTGCCAGATGGCCACCGCGAGGATCAAAGCCAAATGCCGGATACGGAGGATCGACCTTCTTGATGTCTATTCAAGTCACGGCTTTGTAATGAACACGGACGTACTGTCTACCCCCAGCATTCTTCCTTCCCTAAAATTATACTGATCGGTGCCGCGTGTCGGTGATACTAACAACGAGATGATGGTGCGTGAGAGGACGGGGACTGGATGAAGCGACGAAGCAACGACAGCGAAGGTCGGATGACTTTGATGCATATGCTTGTTCGAGTCTGTGGATGGCTTCGTGCTGCTTCGCTGTCGGCTTGCGGTGGGTGAAGGAATGGGATAAAATTAGGCACACTGCTAAGGGTCTGGATGTATCTGATTAGATTCGATCCAATCGGCTCGGGTCCTCTCTCCTTTCTGTTTAGTTTTAGAGCCGAAGTGACCCCGATGGTCAATAACGTACATCCTACGTGCGTCTCGGGTCCTGGGATTTGGAAATGAGAAGGTTAGTCCGCGTTGTCACTTATCTGATATGTGTGTTTATAATAACTACTCCCTGCATGTGCTCTCTTAAACCTTCTTCTCTAGACGCCTCCCTGTCTCCGTCTTGTCCTCACCTCCTGTGTAGCAGTCTAGTAGAGCAAGCTAGTGACCATGGCTGGCTCACTGTTCTCCGTTCCGATATTCTTCATTGTCTTTCGAGAGACCCTTGAGGCTGTTATTATCATCTCTGTCCTCCTTGGTCTTGTCGAGCAGATTGCTCGTCCCTCTGCAAATGGCCCGGGACTCTTTGTGTCTGATTGGAGACATCCGAACCATCCACAGCATGCAGCCTACCTCAAGGATCGTGCTGACAAGGCCATTGCCAGAGAAAAACAGCGCGAGGAAAATGGTTCTAACGGGCTGCCGGAATTGAGAAGAAATAACAGCGAAGAGACGGGTGGAGAGGAGAGTGAGGCAGATACGAAGCGGCTTATCCATAAGCTTCGCGTGCAGGTTGGTCTTCCCTTTTCCTAGCCAAAGGATTTGATTCTGACGTTTTTTCTCTCAGATTTTCCTCGGTAGTGCGCTTGGTCTCCTTATTGCGCTCGGCATTGGTGCAGGTACAATAAAATTTTCGCGCTTGCTAGCTCTCTCTTATCTGACTTAGTTATCTATCTTAGCTTTTATTGCCGTTTTCTTCACTCAGGCGTCCGATCTGTGGCAAAAGACCGAAGAGCTTTGGGAGGGAATTTTCTCTCTCATTGCCTCCCTCATTATCCTTGCAATGGGACTCACGATGCTCAAACTTGACCGTGCGCGCACGAAGTGGCGCGTCAAGCTCCAGCGGGCATTTGAGAAAGCAGCAAAGGACAAAGAGGGCCGTGCAGGTCGCTTTGTGCTATTCGTCCTTCCGTTCATTACAGTTCTTCGTGAGGGGCTTGAAGCTGTTGTCTTTGTCGGTGGGGTCTCTCTTGGACAATCTGCGCGCTCTATCCCTATTGCTGCGATTGTCGGCCTTATTTGCGGACTGATTTGCGGGTTCCTTATCTATGCGTTTGCAAGTCGTGCGACGTTGGCGACTTTCCTCATTGTCATGACGAACTTTATCCTCCTCATCGGTGCCGGGCTGTTTTCCAAGGCAGTGGGTGACTTCCAGGTGAGAAAGTTGCATTCAGTGAAGATATACTTGGAATGAATCAATGATGCTAACTGTCAGTGATCATTCACTTAGGTCAATGCATTCAACCGGCTTCTCGGTGTAGACATCGACGATGCGGGAGGCGACGGACCGGGAAGCTACGACGTCCGTGGCGTTGTTTGGCATCTGGACTGCTGTAACCCCGAGAACAACTTCGACAGTCAAGGTTGGAACATCTTTGCCGCGCTTTTCGGCTGGACGAATACTGCAACCGGTACGTATAATTCACATCCCTCATAACGTTTGTTCTTTAACCTCATTTTCATACAGTTGGTACTGTGCTCGCATACGTGTTCTATTGGCTCCTCGCGATGGCTCTGCTCGTCTACATGAAATTCTCCGAAGGCCGAATCAAGGTATTCGGCTTTGAGAGCGCTGCATATCGCCGTCGCTATGCTGCCAAGGCCGACGTGGCCGCTGCTAGAGATACGAGGGAGAAAGAGGGCCAACACACGCCAAGCAGCGAGGATGCGCCGGCCATTTCTGAGCTGCCACGTTAAGTCCGGGGGCGGTGAATGGTGGTAACGACATAACAAATTTTGATGACAGAGTAACAAAGAGTGTCCAGATGACTTTGAAGTTTCGTTTTCTTCATTCTCCCATTCTACGCTTCCTTCCATTCATGCTTTCCGATTCCGAGTGATTCCTGTTATCTCGTGTGTAGTTTGTATCGGGTTTCGGCTTCAAAAGTGGTGTGATAAGATATGCAATGCGACAAGGTCCGACGCAACGAATGAAAAAAGGCACACCGAACCAGGGACTACGAACAGATGCCAGTTATTGGATCGAGTTAAAGGGCTAGAATGAAAAGAGACGGAGTGCCTATTCGATGTATCTAAGAATACATGTCAAATTTTAGGTTTCGGGGGGCCACGAGATACAGTGTTATCAGATATGGATCTTCGCTAGTTATACGGGGCTAATACTTATCAGATTGAGATGTGCTTACCGTGTGGTCTGTCCCGTCTTCCTACAACTTCTCCCGGAACGATTCCAGTGTACCGGGCCCTAAGCATTCATCCATTCAAATTATTGCCGCGCGCGCCATTTATCTTACCTAGACTGCTTCGAGACTGTCACGATGAGGATCTATTTTTGCAGGGAGGTCGGCACCTGGGCTATCAGATAAACACCACCACTTCTCTCTGACCCCGCAAGTCCCTTTAGGGCCCCCCTCCCTTCATCAATTCTCCTTCGTTCCCCCTCTCGTTTCTTTCACTCGGTGGCTGGGTACTGGGAGTACAGACAATGTTTTCTCTCGCTGGAACTGTGCTTGCACTCTCGCTCGCTGCTCTCTCCAGCCTTCCTGTCGCTCAGGCAGGCATCACTGAGCTCTGGTGGAACATCACCTATGGTACGAGTGTGTTTTCTTTTCCTCTACTGCCGACGTATCTGAATTTCCCTTATTTAATCTTAGTCGAGGATGTCAACCCCGATGGTCTCTTCCCGCGTCGCGCAATAGGCGTCAATAACTCTTGGCCGTGAGTCACTTCAGCGAGAGCAAACGCGTTTTCTTGGCTTTGGGCTTGTCTTCTCCATGCTGATCCTTGGCTCCTCTGCAGACCGCCACCGATCGACGTTAGCGCAAACGACACCCTTATCTTACATGCGCTCAACTCGCTTACGGAACCGACTACTCTGCATCATCATGGGATGTTCTTTAATAATGCAAGTTGGTACGATGGTGCCGTCGGTGTTAGTCAATGGTCGGTTTTTATTCACTTTCGTTTCTCCGTCCTTGAGCTTTGCATTTTTTTTGATCGAGTCTGACGTGATGACTCATGTAGTGGGATTCCTCCCGGCGATTCGTTTACATACGTTGTGCCGATCAATGAGTCTGGGCAATGGGGAACTTATTGGGTCCATGCTCATGATAATGTAAGCTCACAATCTCCCTTTTGGTGCACATCACTCCTCGTACTAACATTCATATCAGGGACATTATGTCGACGGTCTGCGTGCTCCCGTCGTGATTCACCCACAGCAGGAAGTGCACACCTACGATGAAGAATTCACTATCGTTGTCGGCGATTGGTACCATGACGAACACGGGGTCCTCTTGAACGAATTCATCAGCATTGCAAATCCTGGAGGCGCAGAACCGGTTCCGAGTCCGTACTCCTTCTCTCTTCAAATAGATCGTACAACTGACAATTTATGGGTGTTTTGAACAGAGGCACCGCTTATATACTTCGCGCAGAATGGTACATACATGAATGGCTTCAATGGCAATGCGAGCCTTCCGTTCCAACCTGGGAAGACGTATCGTCTGCGAATCGTCAATACGTCCGCTTTTGCAATGTTTTTCTTCTGGGTTGAAGGTCATCAGATGCGTATTATCGAGGTCGACGGCGTATGTATTCTCTTTTGTTTTCATAGTGTACTGCGTTGATTGAGATGTGCAAAATTTGTAGACCGACACTCAGGAGATGCCTGTTGACTTACTTTCGCTTACTGTTGCTCAACGTTATTCCGTACTGGTCACCGCTTTGAATGACTCAACTGCGAACTGGGCGATTCATGCGAATATGGACACGGATATGTTTGACACCGTCCCAGATGATCTTAATCCCAGTATGTTCTTCTGCAAATGGCCGCCTTCTTCTCACTTACACTCTCGTAGATGCTACTGCACAAGTTATCTATTCTCAATCGTTCACACTCAACGAGCCGCAAACGATCGACGCGTACGGTGATACGAACGATACCGCACTGGTACCCGTTCAGGTCGTTCCTCAATACAGTGGTTCAGTTCGAACTGTCCCGCTAGTGGTTTCATTCGACACAATGACCGACGGCACTAACCGAGCAATGTTTAATAACATCACTTATAACACTCCCGTTGTGCCTTCGGTCTTCAGTGCAGTCAGCATGGACAGTGTCGCTGGACCTGGAGCAGCGGACGTCGCATCGGCGTATGGACCTTGGAACTACGTTCTCGATGATGGCGATGTTGTGGATATCCTTCTAATGAACAGTGACGCCGGCAAACATCCTTTGTAAGAATCTGACTTTCGTTCGTCATAATTATTCGCGTTGACTCAAACATTTCCTGTACAGCCATCTTCACGGACACCAATTCCAAATCGTCAACCGCGCAACGGACTACACATCCGACGATCCGTCACTCAACCCACCTCTTGTCGAAGGTCAACCCAACCCAGTGCGTCGCGACACCGTACAAGTCGAGTCTGGTGCGAGCGTCACCCTTCGTTTCCAAGCAACAAACCCTGGGGCATGGATGTTCCACTGCCATATCGAGTGGCATCTTCAGGCCGGTCTTGCAGTCACCTTCATCACAGCTCCAGAGGAGATGGCTGCTGCTTCAACAGCAGGGAGACACCCTATTCCACAATTCATGTTCGACCAGTGTGCAGCGTTGAACGAACCTACGACGGGGAATGCGGCAGGGAAGAACAGCACGACTGACTTGACTGGCCTCACTCTTGGACCGTTCCTGCAGAACAATGGATGGCACGGAAAGGGGATCGGTGCAATGTTTGGGTAAGCCAACAGTTATTACCATTATTTGTCTCCAAGTACTGATCAAATAAATAAAAAATCAAGTTGCGTGCTTACTGCCTTCCTCGGTATGCTAATGGTAAGCTGGTATGCACTTGGCGAACGCCTCTCAGACGAGGAGGTCGAGGCCGAAACGAGAAGACATCAGGATGAGAAGGAAGCTCGTGGTCGGTTCTTCGGTGTCGGGAAACTTCTGGACAGATCGAAAGCAAAATCCGGATAGCTAGCGTGCTTCCGAAACTTTGAAAAGTTTCATTTACTCCGACATTAAGATGACCTTCAGTTTTTTTTTGTTTACATATGTGTATTTTCAAACATACTCATTATGTGAAGAATGCGAGTGATGATAGTGCGAAATGTCATTTCAATTTCAAGTTCCTGTTTTTACTACTGTAGAAAAGATCAACCCAGAATTGAATATATGTGGGCAGCTTCTTAATATTCAACCTATTTTTATAGTTGCTGATGTCCGGTCCCGGACCCAGCGGACTCGGTCCGGACGCAGGACTGGACCTGAGGACCGGTCCTCTACAGTCCAGTCCTCATGGGTCCAAGGGGGGTGCGGTCCTGCGTCCATCAAATTGAGAACTTTCCCAGACTGATGGACCAGTCCGGACTCGGACTGGACTCTGGACTTGAATGTTTTGTGTGATTGTTTGTAGCACAGAATTATTTGTAGTACATATTCTGAAATCCATTTTACTTTTCAGTCTCTTTGATTACAACTTTGATTTCCTTCTTGTCTGACGTTTCTCTAGTGCTGGGAGCAGTATTGCAAACTTGCAAACCTTTGACAGAGAAGCTATTACATAAGCTATGCCTGGACAATTAGGCGTGGTCAAACCTCGCGATTCAGTGCACGATTCACCTGTGCGATTCACTTTCATACAAAGTGAATTGCAGACCCCAGAACCCTAGCGATTTGGGGTGAATTGTACTGAAAGGTGAATTGCACTTTGACACGATTCGCCTTGCGATTCACCCCTGCAATTCACCTCTACTCATATCTATTTCCAAATATGTACATGTATTACAAAAGTAAAACTAAGCTTCTTTTCACCTCTAAATTCCAAAAACAATAAGATGATTTGCCTCTTCCTTGAGAGTACTACAGCATACATACTGTCCTCTGTTCTGCAAAAAATCCTTGTGTTCTCTGCTACCAAGCTCTGTCATCTTCTTGCACATCACTGCACACATATTAAGTCCTTCTTGACATGGCCAAATGTATATACACAAAAAAAAACTACATCACCAAATCAAACATGAAAATGTATTGGAATTTACTGCTAAGACATATATTTTTTACATATTGTGGATCCTTATATTCACTTATAAAGTCTACATGTAAATATATTGTCTTGTCAGACTCTGCACGTTTTGGTGATGTATTTCTTTAATTTTATATTATGTAATTTTAAGATCAAGGGTCGGTATATTGAGGTGAATCACACATGTACAAGTGTGCTGGTCAAACCTGCACACACAATTCACCTTGTGATTCACCCTCTAGAATCACAAGGTGAATTGCACAGAGAATTACAAGGTTTGACCACACCTATTGTAAGGATTTGACTTGTTGATACCAAAAGGCAAAACTGCTTACTGCCTGAAACATTTGAATCT
>NW_006760400.1:474457-479552 GCF_000271605.1 Fomitiporia mediterranea MF3/22 | reverse complement strand
GTAATAATAAAGTAATATTCTTCATTTAGACTAGTTTATAGTATTGTACAATCAGTTTTATAGTTAGGAAAACTAATATACATGAAATATACAGAAAATTCACATATTGTGTTATATCTTACTCAATTTTTGCTCATCTTACTTGATTGTTTCTAGAATATGAAAGATACTTCAAAACTATAATTTTTACAACTTAGATCATGTAATTTGGTTAGGTATTAGTTGAGTTATAGTAGATTTTGTATTTGAGTGTACTTAGTGTGACAAAAATCACAAATTGTGTGTGTGACAATATTTATGAAAATAACAGTAATAGTACTCAATCACTTCAGATTAGTTATGTATAAACTCACATTTTGAGAATTTCACAGAAATTTAACATGTTATACTAAACAGTTACTATTTTCAGTTGTTTAGACACTCAATCACTAAATCAACATTTATAAGAAGACACAGTATAAATAATCTTTTACTACTTCTTGTATAATTACTTGAAATGACTGTGTCACATGATTTTTTGACACAAGATGTTTATTAGAAGTTGGAAACAGAATAAAACATGATTTTCTCAGTAAATACAGAACCTCCTATTGTTATTAAAGTCTTGAAAATTAAATTTACTTCTTAGTCAAGTAATTCTGTAAAAAAATCAAGTTTATCTGAGAGTGTTATTGGAATAGAAGGAAAGAAATTATAGTGACATGAATATATGTAACTATTCCTAGTCAAAGTAAATTCTATTCTGCTGAACATTGACCACTAAAAATTATGTTTAAGAGCTTTAAATTACACATATATTATATATTATATTTTCAAAAGTTTGTGTATTAAGATACTATAGTAATAAATTGCTATTTCAAAGGTAGTAGCTTTATAACTGTGACAAAAGTCAGACTGCTAAGTAGCTTACACAAAACAAACACACTCAAAGCTAATACAATACAAAAACAGTCTAAAATTGTATAGTTTAATATCTGATAACAGAATTCTTTGTACATACCTTATAAGAAAGTGTATCAAGATTTATCTTTTACTATCTATCTATTCTCATGTATCAGCTCTTCCTTTACTCTTGAGTACTCTAATGTTTATAGCAGAATACATTATAATACAATAAGTTAAGCCTTTAAAAACTTTAACATGAGACTCTGTAACTAATTGTATAATACTACTTGTAGTTAGTCCAGTTATGTCATCCAGTTGTGTAAACTTGTTTTCTTCAAAAACAGATATAAGTAAAAGATAGTTATGACTGTCTTAGTTACAATCACACTAGTTTGTGTACAGCTAAAGCTATTCCTACACCTTTGAGTAAATGGTCCCTTCCTTCAGGACAAACAATCTAGTATTCTGAATAATGTTACACTCTCTTAAATAACAGTTGCAAATTTTTTGTCTTACTTGAAATCATTGTACAACTTGGCTAAAACTATTAATTTATACTTTAGAGGTCTCTTAAAGTTCAGGAGTTTAAGTTGTTCAGGTATTTCATTAACAGTTACTCTAAGTACACTATTTAACTAGAGACATAGTTAATACATAGAAAAACAGTAATCTAACTACTCTTACTAAGAGTTTTACATGTCTAACCTAGTCTTTATCTTTATACAATTTATAGTTTCCTTCATATTTTGTATAACAGACACAGTTATGTTTTGTACAGAAGTGCTTTAAACTGATTTGTTTAACATAACTAGTAATAGACTGTATAAACTGTATAATATAAGACTTAGCCTCTTCTGACTTTGCTAATAACTTTGTAGTCATTTTGGAGGTAGAAGCTGGCTTACAATTTTGACCTAATAGTACATTTGACTTTAAAAAGTCAGAAAAGTGTGCTAGAAATGTAAAAAGAAAAGCTAGTACTTGTATGTTTATATTTCTTAATATAATCTCACAGACAAGTTTCTTACCTTTTATTAGATTGTACTCTGGATTAGGAAATCCCTAATTGCCTTATATAGAGTTACTGTGCTTAGAATGTCTCAGACTATTAGACTTCACTATATAGTATATAAGACAGACACTTGCTTAATGTCTTAATAAGAGAGAGTACTTGAGGCACTCCTACTATACTTGTTAAAAGGTTATGAGCCTTAGTGCTTATTGAATACCTCTACACACTTGCTCTTACAGAATGCCTTTGCCTCCTGCTAGCCCACCAAGCCCTAGACCTCTCTCTCCCCCTAAACCTATTACAATATTATCTACAACATATACCTTTGTTAATACTACAATGAAGGACTCTGACATTATGAAGTTCTTTAAGGGAACAGAAAAGTTGGCTAGTGTAAAGGGATACAAGATATAACACTTATACATACACAGTACACTTGCTACTATAATGCTCTCAGACCATCTAGAGTACAATCCCCCTTCCTCTGATGATGCTAGCATACATACAAGTAATGTTTTGTATCATTGTATAACAAAAACAATAACTAATACAATTTATACAAACTTTACAACACATACAAGTGTTAGAAGTCTTATGAAGGTGCTTTCTGAACAATACAACATTCAAACAACAATGACACATACTATAGACATATCTACATTGTTTACAGTAAAAGAGTATGTATTACAATTTGATAAGACATTAGACAACATTGAACAAATCTACAGACAGTTGTCTACACATAATAAAGCCCCTAATAATAATATGTATATCTCAGCAATTAACCTTGCTACTCCTTGTAAGTATAGATGGGTAGTTATTAGATTGTGCTCTGGATTAGGAAATCCCCAATTGCCTTATGTAGAGTTACTGTACATAGAATGTCTCAGACTATCAGACTTCACTACATAGTATATAAGGCAGACACTTGCTTAATGTCTCAATAAGAGAGAGTATTTAGGGCACTCTTACTACACTTGTTAAAAGGTTATGAGCCTTAGTGCCTATTGAATACTCTCATACACTTACTCTCACAGAATGCCTTTGCCTCCTACTAGCCCACCAAGCCCTAGACCTCCCTCTCCCCCCAAACCTATTACAATGTTGTCTATAATACATACCTTTGTTAACACTATAATAAAGGACTCTAACATTACAAAGTTCTTTGAGGGAACAGAAAAGTTGGCTGGTGTAAAGGGATACAAGATATGGTACTTATGTATACACAGTACACTCACTACCATGATACTCTCAGACCATCTTGAGCACAATCCCCCTTCCTCTAATAATGCTAGCATATGTACAGGCAACATTTTGTATTATTGTATAACAAAAACAATAACTAATACAATTTATACAAACTTTACAATACATACAAGTGTCAGAAGTCTTATAAAGGTGCTTTCTGAACAATACAATGTTCAAACAACAATGACACATGCTGTAGACATATCTACATTGTTTACAGTAAAAGGGCATGTATTACAGTTTGATAAGATGTTAGACAATATCAAACAAATCTATAGGCAGTTGTCTACACATAATAAAGCTCCTAATAACAATATGTACATCTCAGCAATTAACCTCACTACTCCTTGTGAGTATAGATGGGTAGTAACAATGCTAGACAGGCAGATTACCCATTATAATCAACTACTAACAGTTACAGTAGCTCAGAAAGATGTTCTGATGCTAGCTAAGTTGATACACAAATTACAAAACACATATACTGAGTACCATTCTCAGTACTCTCAAACAAAATAAGATACTGAATGAGACAGCCTACAAACAAAAGGCAAAAGTGTAGCTAGAGGCAAAACAAAGCCTTATAATAAAGTTAAATGCTACAACTATAATAAGCACAGGCATATGTCAAAAGACTGCTGAAACCCTCCAACAAGTAAAACAATGGAAGCTTGAAAGAAAAAGCATAGGTAAACAGCTACTACTTCTACTACTACTACTATATTGTCTCAACCTGTACTTAATACAGTAGTATTCATTAGAGACAATAACAAAACAGTATTCATTAAAGACATTAATAAAACACTAATGCTAGAGTCTGCAATTGTAGAAGCCTCAGCATCAAGTTCCAGCAGCTTACCTGTTCAATCCACTCTATCTGCTGAATCCAATGTATTCTCAGTATTCAAAGTACAAGAGGATGGTGTTATGCAAGTAGACAACTTTATGAACTCATTTGACAATACAAAAGAAGTCATTAAGGAGTTCAATTACAATCCAAACATATGTATTAATACAATATGTTGTAATGATACTAAACTAATACATTGTATTAATATATTGGACTCTGGTGCAAATGTACTCCATACTTGTTCCATCTTACAAACGTCCAGAACTCAACCCTAATAAACATTACAATTGCAAATAAATTGTCATTCACACTTAGCAAAAGTAGAGTGATGATATTTAACATAAAACTATGAGACAAAGCTAATAAGCATACTATAGTGAATATGATTTCACTACAAAATGTATACTATCATCCTAATCTGAACTTCACACTTGTTAGTAAAGCACTATTATACAAAGCAGGATATGTTTTAATAAAAACAAACAATGAATGTATTATTTATTCTCCTACTCATACAAAGATTGGTGAAATACATGTACAAAATAACTTGTATATGATAGTTTCTCATCATAATAAACAATCTATTAACACAATCACTATTGTTGATTTACATTGACAAATGAGTTATATTAATTTCAATTACTTGTGTAAACTCATACAAGAGTATCCTGAGATTATAAGTCAAAGGATAACAGACAATAAAAATACACAGTGTACAGATTGTATCAAAGCAAACATACAACACAATGAAATACTAAAAATACAAACAACACCTCTTGTACAATCTTATAGAGATTATCTCTACATTGATATTTAGGGACCTGCTCTAGTACAAGCTTACAGTAAGTACAAATATCTTTTTACTATTATAGATGACACTACACAATGGGTAACTATACTACTAATACAGTATAAAAGTAATACTTTCACTGAATATGTAAAGCATACAATAAGACTCTTTACACAGTATAGTATAAGAGTTAAAACTCTCCAAAGTGATATTAATACAGTGTTCCTAAGTAAAGACTTTACTATGTATATTGAAAGTCAATGTAAGATATACTTACTTTACTAGTCCTAATCCTTAGGAATAGTAACAGAAT
>NW_006760400.1:455553-465429 GCF_000271605.1 Fomitiporia mediterranea MF3/22 | reverse complement strand
CCTATATATACTAAACTACACAAGAGTACTCAGAGAGTATGAGCCACTAAGAATGATAAGCCACAAAGAATGAAAGAAAGGAAGGTCAAAGATAAAGGTACAAAGAATGAAGGGATGGACAAAGGGTAAGAAACTATAGAATGAACAAAGAATGAAAGAGTGGTCAAAGGAACAGAATGATAAAGTAAGGAGGGGTAGTAGTAAGAGTCAGTACACATATAGTCTATAGACAGTGCCTCTAAGGGACAGAAGTCCTGAGTTCCAGTACAGAAGAGTGTAGAACCCTTAGAACTGAAGGTATAAGAGTAGAGAACTGTAACATCACCCCCCCTCTAAAACCAATTGTCCTGATTGGTAAACATTAGGCTTGGTTAGCAGTTTAGGCATAGGTCAGAACAGTAGGGCTTGGAAATCTGTAAGGCTGAGTTTATACAGAGCACCAGGATAAAGCTGATAGAAGTCTCAGATTACCTTAGGAGTATGAGTAAGGTTCTTAGTAGGTTCCCAAGTATGTTCTTCAACTGGGTACCCTTTCTAGTGAACAAGGAATTTGAGTTTTCCACACAGTAGTTTAGTATCCACTATGTACTCTACTTTGTATTCCAGTTCAGAACTGATGAGTTCTAGTAGAGTAGTAGGGGTCTTTGTTGTAAAGGAAAACTCAGATTGTAGTACTAAGACAACAGAACCTTGTTGAACACTAGGTGTATGTACTTCCATGTTACTGAAAGTTGGAGTTTGTAGGCAGAGGTACTGACCTTCTTTTTAATGACAAAGAGTCTGAAGCACTTGTTGTCCAACTTCTTCATTAAACAATCTAAGGTCAGATTAGTAGCTTCTAGTATAACTTTGTCACCAGGCTAGTAATCCTTAGCTGTAGACCTCTTCCAATCATAGTTCTGCTTTATGACCTACACTGCCTTCTCCAAAAGAGCTCATACATCCTCCCTAGTCTTGTGTATCTGTTTTACAAAGTCTGTTACAGATTCAGAACTACTGTTCCAGTTTGGAACTGTCCCCTAGTACAAATGTCTCTTATAGTTGAGGAAGAACAGAGACTGTCCTGTTACAGAGTATTGCCAATTGTTGTACACAAATTCTGCTAGAGCTAACCATTCAGACCAATCCAATTACTAATGATTGATGAACATCCAGAGATAGAGCTTGATTTCCTGATTGACTCACTTAGTTTAACTATCAGTCTGTAGGTAATATGTAGTAGAAGGGTTCCCTTGAATTCTGAGAAGTATGTACAAGTCCTGTATGAATTTCAACTTAAATTACAGTCTACAATTGTGAATGAGCTTCTGAGGGAGTCTGTATAACTAGAAGACATGATCCTAATAGATACACACTATACCTTTAGAAGTGAGTTCTGTTTAGGTTAGAACTGTATAAACTTGCTTAGAGAATCAGTCAACAATCACACAGATAGTGTTGTAACCCTAAGACTCAGGTAGCTCACTAATCAGGTCTACTAAGACTTCTTCCTAAGAGTGATTCAGGATCCAATACAGATGTAGGGGAGCCTAAACCCTTGTCTAGTAGGCCTTAGTCTATTAGTATGTATTATAACCAGTCATGTACTTCAGGATTTCCCTCTACATTCCTGGCCACTAGTAGTTCTGAGTGATCAGTTCCTGTGTTTTATGTTGGCCTGAATGTCCTACAGTCAGATTATTGTAATGAGCTCAAACAATGTCCTCCTACAGCTTCCAATCCTTTAGAACATACAGTCAGCCTTCCTAGTAGACCTGTTCATCCTCATCCTCCTCCTAGTCCCTAGCCTGCTTCTCTAGCTACTTTACTACAACCCAGTCCTGTGTGTGTCTTAGAGCTTACTGTATACAGGTGACAAAGTCAACATCCTCAGATTTGAGTTGGATTTCTTGGATTGTCTTAGACACAAAACAGGAATTGTCTAGAAGAACAAGATTTTCATTATCATTCTCCCCCCTTTCATAACCTACTTGTCTTGAGAGTAAATCAGTTTTTGTCATTTGTATTCCAGGTTTGTGGGTCAGTACAAAGTTGTAGTCCTACAGTTCTAACATCTAGTAGGCCTAGTAGTAGTTAAGCTTCTGAGGCACCTGGAAGTACTAGAGATTAAGGTGATCACTCTAAATTTCAAACTTCTACACAATATTAAGGAGATATTGATACTACTCCTCTAGAGAACAGACAATTGTAAGGAGTTCCTTGTTGTAGATAGGGTAGTTCTGTTCTGTTACAGAGAGAGATTCTAATTGGAACACTATTAGACACTACTTTCTACTAATGAACTGAGACAGTACTACTCTATTTGCAAAGTTGGAAGAGTTAGCTTTGACTCAGAACTTGTCTACAACTGTTAGAACTCCTAATACAGGCTTGCTAGTAATGGCCTGCTTGAGGGACTCAAACACAGACTACTACTGATCCCTCTATTACTAAGGAACATCTTTACTAGTAAGATTATAAAGGGGCTAGACAATAGTACTGAAGCCTTGAATAAAGTGTTAGTAGTAGTTTACAAACCTAAGAAATGCTTGGACCTGTTTCAGGTTCTGAGGTTGTAACCAGTTCTAAACTGTAGTTACCTTTACTGGATCTATACAGACCTCTCCTTCACCAATCACAAAGCCCAGATAATCTACTGACTCCTGTACAAAAGAACACTTTACTTTTTAAAGGAACAGTTTATTATCTTAGAGCTACTGTAGAACCACTCAGATTAGTCAGTAATAATGCTCAACTGTCTGAGTGAAGATCAGAATGTTGTCTAGATACACACTAACATACTCTGAGTTAATCAGATTTACAAGGATGTGATTCATGAATGACTAGAATGTTGTGAGCAAGTTGGTTAGTCTAAAGAACATTATAGTCAGTTTGTACAATCTACAATTAATTTAGAACACAGCCTTCTACTCATCTCTATCTTAGATCTGAATATTATTATATCCCTATCAAACATCCAACTTAGTGAAAACCCTGGATGTATATATCTTATTAATGAGCTCCTGAATCAGGGGGAGTGAGTACTTGTTTTTGACAGTACCCTTATTAAGACAACAATAATCCTGAACTAAGTAGAGCTTCCTATCTTTCTTTTTGACAAAGAAGAAAGGGGAGGCTATAGAGGACTTTAAGGGTCAGATCCAGCCATTCTAGAGATTTTCCTAAAGGAACTTGTTGAGTGCCTCCTGCTTGTCTCTGTTGAGTAGGTAGACCTTACAATCCTTGGTCAATTCAATTGTATAGTCTTAGAAACAGTGTTTAGGAAGCTGGTTGAATTCCTCTTTACTGAAGACTTTAGGAAACTCTTAGACAAAATCCAGCAGGCTGAGTCTATATGTGTTCTAGAGTAGAGTTGTTCTGAGAGGGTTTCAGACTGGTTCTGTCTCAGACATCCTTCAGATTAACTCTGATCTGCCTTAACTAGAATATGTGTTCACATATCTATCCTAGTTGAAGAAGAACAACTAGTCACCTTTATTAGAACTGTCAGTAACATTAGAAGCATCTGTATCCACTTAGAACAGTAGTGTAAGATAGCTGTAAGACTCAGGATACTGATCAAACACAAGTATCTACTCTAACTAGTCAATAGTAGGGTTGTAAGCTTTGAGTTATTTGAATCTAATAAAGATGTCTGTCTTTCTAAGGTTGGTGACTCTGAACTTAATACTTTCCTCATAATCCTGAATGGTCATCTGTAGTTGGACAAACTCAGTGATTCAACCATTCCAGTTTAGGGTTCTGTCTGTATTGTATACTAGGATTGGAAGTAGAACACATTAAGTAGGGAGGTAGTGTTCCTACACAAAGGCCTTATTAATGTATAAACTAGTATATTTACTGTCTACCAGAGCTATTGTTTGGATCTGGGGGGATCCTGAGAAGGGAGCTAAGAGGACAGGGACCTGGAGCTAGTGTCTAGAATGTCCTCTGATAAATTGCTGCTTGTTCTGAAGAGAATGTACAGCTTGTACAGCCTTGTTATCTAAGAGGGTAAGTATATGTACCAACATTTCCTCATTAACCTCTCTCTTTCAACAAGGACAGACTCATGTCCTCAACTGTGAACTCAACTGAGGCCATCCCTACTTGATACTACAGACAAACTACTGAGTAGTGAACAGGGCTGGGTAATGTTCTGAACATTCTAAGATCTTAGAACACAGAAGTAGCAGGTTGGATTGTACAGATTTAGACTCAGATAAAGTGTAAAGAGAAGAATCAAAAGAATCAGAAGAAATAAAAGAACTATCTACTTTTGTTTTCGACTTTTTCTTTTTAATAAATAATTTTGTTGATTTACTTTTTCTACTTTTTCTACTTTTTCTACTTTTCTTACTTTATTTACTTCTAATCCTACAGTGTCTATTGAATCAAAAGTGACTGTTAAAAAATCTGAGTCATAGCCCTTCAGTACTACATTCACTGTTGAGCCTCTACAAAATCCTAGAGTACATAGTCAGAGTCTAGGAGTTCTAAGGTGACTTCCAGATTTGCAGAAAAGGCTTCTTACTATAAATCCTACTTATTACTCATTATTACTCTAATGACCTGACAGATATACTGTCACTTCTGTAGGCAGTCCTTAATTTAGTGCCCTGACTTTCTGTAGGCAAAGTATACTCCTTACTTTCAGGCTTCTCTAATGTCTATCAGAACAGATTGATTGTAAATTACAGGCAGATCAATCTGAGGGCTCAGAACTGTTAGAGTTGGATGTATGTGTGAGTGTTCTATACAGACTTGACACATTCAAGCCACAGCTTGGTCAAAGGAAATGGTGTGCATCTTCCACTTAGTGTAAGTAATCAGTTCTAACATTATTCTGAGAATCTTATCAACCAGTTCTGAGTGGAGAGCTTTTTCAAGCATTCTAATAAGGATGTTATCAAACCTGAGTGTGAATCCTGCCTTCTGGACCAGGATATTGAACTCCTGGAAGAAGGCATTGGCAGAACGTTTGCCCTGTCATAAAGACACAAGCTTGTTCTATACATTGTACTTCTCATTCAGATTGATGAAGGAAGTACAGAGCTACTCTATGAATTCTGAATATGACTCATTGTTCCAAAGTCAGATCAGGCTTCTAATCTAATGTCCTTCAATCCAGTTCTAGGCCCAGGTGGCTGTATTACCTTCCTTCATGAAGGAGAGGACAAATAGAATACAATCAAGGTCTGAGGATAGATTAGTCAAAGTAGTAACTATGTATAGTTTGACTTAGTACTAGAAGTCCTTAAAGTGCTGCCTATTAAAGTCTAAAGGGCAGGCTACATACACTTTCTTTCTAGAACAGGTTGTAACTTCTGAAACAATTGGAACAGGTTCTAAGGGGGCTGGGGGCACATAGTTAGTAAAGGCCTCTTAGATAGAGGTCTACACATATTAAGCTAGGTCTGCTTGTAACTACTGATCTGGTAAGACAGCAGGGGTGGTGGTTAGTGTAGGAGGGTCCATGTTTACACTACAAAGGAATCAGTACTAAACTAAAAGGAGTAATGAATAGAAGAAGAGTAGCAAAAGTTTAAAAGGGTTTAGAAAGTTTAAAATTTAAAAATGTAAAAGGGTTGGGACAAAGAAAAGAGATTAATGTAACAGCAAGTACTAATGCCCAAAATGTAGAAGAGTTGTAGAGTGGTAATAGGTAGTCTTAATCTGATGTTAGCAACAGTGTAGAGGGGACTTAAAGGCTCAGTAAGGGGACCCAAGCTACAACTATCTTACACAACAGAAATACAGAATACAAGTACTAGAACATAGTCAGAACTTACAGAACAGACAGAGAGAGAGAGTGAGACAAGAGTAGAGTATATAGAGTGAGCCTAAGAGTACAGGACTACCTAGAGTAGACAAGATCAAGACTATAGGACTAGTCTGATCTTGTACACCTATATATACTAAACTACACAAGAGTACTCAGAGAGTATGAGCCACTAAGAATGATAAGCCATGAAGAATGAAAGAAAGGAAGGTCAAAGATAAAGGTACAAAGAATGAAGGGATGGACAAAGGGTAAGAAACTATAGAATGAACAAAGAATGAAAGGGTGGTCAAAGGAACAGAATGATGAAGTAAGGAGGGGTAGTAGTAAGAGTCAGCACACATATAGTCTATAGACAGTACTCCTGAGGGACAGAAGTCCTGAGTTCTGGTACAGAAGGGTGTAGAACCCTTAGAACTGAAGGTACAAGAGTAGAGAACCATAACAGAATGTATTATTTATTCTCCTACTCATACAAAGATTAGTGAAATACATGTACAAAATAACTTGTATATGATAGTTTCTCATCATAATAAACAATCTATTAATATAATCACTATTGTTGATTTACATCAACAAATGAGTCATGTTAATTTTAATTACTTGTACAAACTCATACAAGAGTATTCTGAGATTATAAGTTAAAGGATAATAGATGACAAAAATGCACAGTGTACAGATTGTATCAAAGCAAACATACAACACAATGAAATACTAAAAATACAAACAATACCTCTTGTATAATGTTATAAAGATTATCTCCACATTGAGTCTCCTAGTTGATTACAGAAGCCACCAGTCAAGCTGTAACTGTAGTAATACACTATACTCCTTCTAGAAACCCTAGAAAGATTGCTGCTACTCTCAGAGAGTACAAAGGAGGTAAGGATTATTAGGACTTTAAAAGAGAATGTCTCCTATATATCCTAGCTAACAAAAGAGCCTTCTATGACAGTCAAAAGAAGATACTCTTTGTGCTTTCTTATCTAAAGGAAGGGACAGTTGCTGTATAGGCAGAAAATTGGGTTACTCAAAACACAGACACTAATGGCAAGATTCTTTACACACAAATGTTCTAAGAGTTCATTAAGCAACTAGGGAAATCATTTGATGACCCTAGTAAGAAGGAAATGTCTATCTAGAAGCTCAGACAACTCAAGCAAGGAAATTGCTCTGTAGATGTCTTTTTCCAACAGTTTGAAATCCTTAAGACCTAAGCTGGACTGAGTAGTAAAGCATATGATACTATATTGATTGATTTACTTTAGTATACTCTTAATCCTAAAGTACTTTGTCAGTTAATGTGTCTATCACTAGTTCTAAGTACTTATGAGGAATGGAAAAAGTATGCAATTCAGATTAACAACAATGAAACTTGACTCAGGGAGACTCTTGCATGCAGGGGACTCTCTGATAGACAATCTGATAATTGTCTACACTTCAATCTTCCCAACAAGGCTCACAACTCTCCTCAATCCTATCCTACTGTACATTTTAAAGCCCTAGATGTACAGGCAAGTTCCTAACCAACCTCACATCCTTTCAGGTCAACTCTTAATGGAAAAACATTCTTGGGAGCTAGAGAACCAATAGACATCTTGATTAACAATGCTAAGAAAAATCGAGCTTGTTACATTTGTAGAGAGATTGGTCACTTTGCTAGAGTTTGTCCTTCTCAGTATTAAAGAGTTAGAATGATTCTCAGAGCTATAGGACCTAAGGAGAGGTTTGCTTTTACAGAAGCAATACAGGAATTGGAGGAAGGGGACTTCATAGATAAAGAATCAGATGAGGAACAGGTTGAGGAAGAGGAGTCTTTTGTCAATCCTTAAGTATAGACACTGTAATGTCTGAGGAAGAGTTAGAACAGAGTTACTATCATGTAAATAATTGATACTGGACATCTGAATTAAATATAGATAACTATTGTTTGTACTATGACACTCTAGACAGTAAAGACTCTTATTTCTTTGATGAACCTCTTGATTCTAAAGTCTGTAAAGTAGTAGAAGGTGTAGGAAAGGTTTTAGACATTCCTTATAGACTTGTAAGCTCAGTTTCTCCTAAGGAAGCTTTGTACATTTGCTCTAACACTAGAAGGTAACTGGATATGTTCTTAACAATTAAAACAGATTATAGACTCATTAATACACATACTCTAATTGATTCAGAGTGTACTGGATCATACATAAATACAGGTTTTGTCAAGAACAACAAGTTAACAACATATCCTTTTAAGAATCCCTTCCTAGTTATTAATACTAATAGTACAAGCAATGATAGAGGTCTCCTAAAGGACTATGTTGAACTGGAACTCTCTGTTAAAGTGTATATAGAGACAATTTGTCTGACAGTCACTATACTAGTATTTAGTAATATCTTTCTAGAATATGATTGGTTAAACAAGTATAATCCAAAAATTGATTAGGAACAAGGTATTGTGTCCTTTACTAAATGTCTAGACAGTTGTTCCATGTTCTTGGATGAACCAGTAATGTATCCAGATGTCCTAGAGTACTTAAGGAGAACTGATAATGATTCTACCCTAGTTTTTACAATCTCTCACTATCTTGAAGTATACAAAAATGTATTTAGTAAAGAATCCTTTAAGTAGTTACTAGAGCATTGATCTTAGGACCATAATATTGATCTAAAGCCAGATTTTAAGGTTACAGATTGTAAAGTATACCCTCTAGCTCCTAGAGAACAAGATGTGCTCAAGGATTTCATTTCTGAGAATTTGGCTTCAGAAAGGATTCAATATTCCAAGTCCCTCATAGTATTGCCTTTCTTCTTTATCAAGAAGGAGGATGGATCTTTGAGACCAATCTAAGATTACAGAAAGTTTAATGAAGGTACTATTAAGAATAAGTACCCTCTACCTTTAATTCAAGAGCTTCTAGATAAGGTCAAAGATTCTAAGTACTTTACAAAGCTTAATGTGTACTAGGAATACTATAATATTTGAATCAGGGAGGGTGATGAGTAGAAGGCAGCTTTCAGGATGAATCTAGGATTGTTTGAGCTTACAGTCATGTTCTTTAGTCTCACAAATGCTCCTACTACATTCTAGGACTTTGTAAACAATATCTTTAGTGAATTAATTAATGAGGGATTAGTTGTTGTCTATCTAGACAATATCCTCATCTATTTCAAAGATATTGAAGAGTATAGACACTTAGTTCAAAGGGTTTTCACAATCCTACAAGAGAATCACTTGTTCCTTAAGCCCTAGAAATGTGAATTCAAAAGATCTACTACTAAGTATTTTGGACACATTATTAGGAACAATGAGATTTGAATGTACTTGAAAAAAGCAAAGCCTATTAATGAATGGCTAGAACTAAAGAACTTGAAGCAATTATAACAGTTTACTAGTTTCTGCAACTGGTATTACAGATTCATCAAGGACTATAGTAAAATAGCTTATCTACTAACTAAACTAACTGGGAAGGTTCTATTTACCTAGGGGAAAGAGCAAAGAGAGACTATTAAAACAATTGACATTATACTAAGAACTATACATTACATGCAGACAATTACAGCAATCAATTCTGAACACCTATGTGACTTATAGAAGCATATTCTGAGAACACCCAACTATTCTGTATTACAAGCATTTGCAAACAGAACTGTAAGTATGTACAGTCTCAGAATTAGCTTACACACACTGTTTACCTCACAGAATGTACAGATCATGTACTTATTATAGGCTCAGAACACAAGTTGTGTTACAGCAAGTGTCAGCAACAGTGTAGAGGGGACCCAAAGGCTCAGTGAGGGGACCCAGGCTACAACTATCCTACACAACTGTTAAGAAAGGGGGAAAGAGAGGTTATGTGAGAGGCTTAGAGGAATCACACAAAGAGGGGGGGTAGTGGACTCAGCTTGCTCTCTCACAGCTTGCTTTATTGTCTGTTGATTAGTTAGTCTATATATACTATGTAGGTATGTCTCAGATGTAGAATGTATGATGGAAGGTATTCCATCATCGTTCGTCATTGCTTGTAATGTAGTTTATATCATCTGAGACATACTCTTGTGTAGTCTCATCTTAACACTCCCCTTCAAACTCTTACTAGGTCTAGTAGACTTGTAAGATGTTTGCTTACAGT
>NW_006760400.1:447254-451449 GCF_000271605.1 Fomitiporia mediterranea MF3/22 | reverse complement strand
ATTCCATCATTGTTTGTCATTACTTGTAATGTAGTTTATATCATCTGAGACATACTCTTGTGTAGTCTCATCTTAACAACAACAGAGATACAGGATGCAAGCACTGGGACATAGTCAGAACTTGTAGAGTAGGCAGAGAGAGAGAGTGAGACAAGAGTAGGGTATATAGAGTGAGCCTAAGAGTACAGGACTACCTAGAGTAGACAAGATCAAGACTACAGGACCAGTCTGATCTTGTACACCTATATATACTAAACTACACAAGAGCACTCAGGGGGTATGAGCCACTAAGAATGATAAGCTATGAAGAATGAAAGAAAGGGAGGGTCAAAGATAAAGGTACAAAGAATGAAGGGATAGACAAAGGGTAAGAGACTATAGAATGAACAAAGAATGAAGGGGTGATCAAAGGAATGGAGTGATAAAGTAAGGAAGGGTAGTAGTAAGAGTCAGCACACATATAGTCTATAGACAGTGCTTCTAAGGGGTAGAAGTCCCAAATTCTAGTACAGAAGAGTGTAGAACTCTCAGAATTGAAGGTACAGGAGTAGAGAATTGTAACATTACCCTCCCTCTAAAACCAATTGTCCTGATTGGTGAACATAGGGCTTAGTTAGTAGCTTAGACATAGGTTGGAACAGTAGGGCTTGGAAATCTACAAGGCTGAGTTTGTACAGAGCACCAGGATGAAGCTGATAGAAATCTTAGATTGCCTTAAGAGTATGAGCAAGGTTCTTAGTAGATTCCTAAGTGTGCTCCTCAACTAGGTACCCTTTCTAGTGAACAAGGAATTTGAGTTTTCTGTGTAGTAGCTTAGCATCTACTATGTACTCTACTTTGTATTCTAGTTCAGAGCTGATGAGTTCTAGTAAAGGTAGAGGGGGTCTTTGTTATAAAGGAAAACTAGGATTGTAGTACTGAGACAACAGAACCTTATTAAATACTGGGTGTATGTACTTCTATGTTACTAGAAGTTGGAGTTTGTAGGCAGAGGCACCAACCTTCTTTTCAATGACAAAGGGTCTAAAGCACTTGTTGTCCAACTTCTTTATTGAGTGATCTAAGGTCAGGTTAGTAGCTTCTAGCATAACCTTGTCACCAGGCTAGTAATCCTTGGCTGTAGACCTCTTCCAATCATAGTTCTGCTTCATAACCTGTACTACCTTCTCTAAAAGAGCTTATGTGTTCTCTTAGGTTCTGTGTATCTGTTCTACAAAGTCTGTTACAGATTCAGAACTACTGTTCCAGTTTGGGACTGTCCCCTAGTACAGATGTCTCCCATGATTGAGGAAGAACAGGGATTGTCCTGTTGTAGAGTGTTGCCAGTTATTGTGTACAAATTCTGTCAGAGCTAACTATTCAGACTAATCTGATTACTGATGATTGATAAACATCTAGAGGTAGAGCTCAATCTCCTGATTGACTTGCTCAGTTTGACTATCAGTCTGTAGGTAATATGTAGTAGAAGGGTTCCCTTGAATTCTGAGAAGCACATACAAGTCCTGTATGAATTTTGACTCAAATTGTGGTCTACAATTGTGAATGAGCTTCTGAGAGAGTCTGTACAACTGGAAAACATAATCCTAATAGATGTGCACCATACCTTCAGAAGTGAGTTCTGTTTGGGTTGGAATTGTATAGACTTGTTTAGAGAATTGGTTGACAATCACACAGATAGTGTTGTAACCCTAAGACTCAGGTAGCTTACTAATCAGGTCTACTGAGACTTCTTCCTAAGAGTGATCCAGAATTTGATGTGGATGTAGGGGAGCCCAAACTCTTGTCTAGTAGGCTTTAGTCTGTTAGTATGTATTATAACTAGTCATGTACTTTAGGATTTCCCTCTGTATTCCTGACTACTAGTAGTTCTGAGTAATAAGTTCCTGTGTTTTGTGTCAGCCTGAATGTCCTGTAGTCAGATTGTTGTAATGAGCTCAGACAATGTCCTTCTACAGCTTCCAATCCTTTAGAACATACAGTCAGCCTTCCTAGTAAACCTGTCCATCCTCATCCTCCTCTTAATCCCTAGCCTACTTCTCTAACTACTTTACTACAACCTAGTCCTGTATGTGTCTCAGAGCTTACTGTATACAGGTGACAAAGTCAACATCCTTGGATTCAAGTCAGATCTCTCAGATTGTCTCAGACATGAAGCAGGAATTGTCTAGGAGAACAAGATTTTTGTTATTATTCTCCCCCCTTTTATAACCTACTTGTCTTGAGAGTAAATCAGCTTTTGTCATTTGTGTTCTGGGTTTGTAGGTCAGCACAAAGTCAAAGTCCTATAGTTCTAACATCTAGCAGGCTTGGTAGTAGTTAAGCTTCTGAGGCACCTGGAAGTACTGGAGATTAAGGTGATTACTCTAAATCTCAAACTTCTGTACAGTACTGAGAAGATATTAACACTACTCCTCTAGGGAACAGACAATTGTAAGAAGTTCCTTATTATAAATAGGGTAGTTCTGTTCTGTTACAGAGAGGGATTCTGATCAGAATACTATTAGACACTACTTTCTGTCAATGAACTAGAACAGTACTACTCCATTTGTAAAGTTGGAAGAGTCAGCTTCAACTCAGAACTTGTTCACAACTGTTAGAACTGCTAATATAGGCTTGCTAGTAATGGCCTGCTTGAGGGACTCAAACACAGACTACTACTGATTATCCTATTACTAAGGAACATCTTTGTCAGTAAGATTGTGAAGGGGCTGAGTAATGGTACTGAAGCCTTGAATAAAGTGTTGGTAGTAGTTTACAAACCTAAGGAACACTTGGACCTGTTTCAGGTTCTAAGGTTGTAGCCAGTTCTAAACTACAGTTACCTTTACCTAATCTATACAGACCTCTCCTCTACCAATTATAAAGTCCAGATAATCTACTGACTCTTGTACAAAAGAGTACTTTACTTCTTAGAGGAACAGTTTATTATCTCAGAGCTGTTGTAGAACTGCTTAGATCAGTCAGTAATAGTGCTTGACTGTCTAGGTGAAGATCAGAATGTTGTCTAGATACACACTAACATACTCTGAGTCAATCAGATCTGTAAGAATGTGATTCATGAATGACTAGAATGTTGTAGACAAGTTGGTTAGTCTGAAGAACATTACAGTCAGTTTGTACAATCCACAATTGGTTTAGAACACAGCCTTCTACTCATCTCTGTCTCAGATCCAAATATTATTGTACCCTTATTAAATGTCCAACTTAGTAAAAACCCTGAATGTATGTATCTTATTAATGAGCTCCTGAATCAGGAGGAGCAGGTACTTGTTTTTGACAGTACTCTTATTAAGACAACAATAATCTTAGACTGGGCAGAGCTTCCTATCTTTCTTTTTGACAAAGAAGAAAGGGGAGACCATAGAGGATTTTGAGGGTCAGATCTGACTGTTCTAAAGATTTTCCTAAAGGAACTTGTTAAGCACCTCTTGCTTGTCTCTGTTGAGTAGGTAGACCTTACAATCCTTAGGTTGGAAACCCTTAGTCAATTCAATTGTATAGTCTTAGAGACAGTAATTAGGAAGCTGGTTGAATTCCTCTTTACTAAAGACTTTAGGGAACTCTCAGACAAAATCTGGCAGGTTGGGTTTATATGTGTTCTAGAGTAGAGTTGTCCTAAGAGGGTTCTGGACTGGTCCTGTCTCAGACATCCTTCAGATTGACTCTGTTCTACCTTGACTAGAATATGTATCCACATATCCATCCTAGTCAAAGAAGAACAACTAGTCACCTTCATTAGAGCTGTTAGTAACATTAGAAGTGTCTACATTTACTCAGAAAAGTAGTACAAGATAGTTGTAAGACTTGGGACACTGATTGAACACAAGTGTCTACTCTAACTAGTTAATAGTAGGGTTGTGAGCCTTGAGCCATTCAAATCTGATAAAGACATCTGTCTTTCTAAGGTTAGTGACTCTAAACTCAATACTTTCCTTATAATCCTAAATGGTCATCTGTAGTTGGACAAACTTGGTGATCCAACCATTCTAGTTCAGGGTTCTGTCTGTATTGTATACTAGGATCTGTAAGATATACTCACTTTACTAGTCCTAATCCTTAGGAATAGTAACAGAATAGAGTATAGAGGGTAAGACTTGTAGACTTGTATAGTGAGAGGGTAGAGGAGTCCTGCTTTAGTCAAGCTGCAAGTGTAGCCTAGTAAGTTAGTAGTAGAGTACTTCTAAGTACTAGGTAA
>NW_006760400.1:421661-430042 GCF_000271605.1 Fomitiporia mediterranea MF3/22 | reverse complement strand
TAACAGGATCAGAAGTGGAACACATTAAGTAGGGAGGTAATGTTCCTGTATGAAGGCCTTATTAATATACAAACTAGTGTATCTACTGTCTACTAGAGCCATTGTTCAGATCTGAGAGGATCCTGAGAAGGGAGCTAAGAGGACAGGAACCTGGAGCTAGTACTTAGAATGTTCTCAGATGAACTGCTACTTGTTCTGAAGGGAATGTACAGCTTGTACAGCCTTATTGTCTGAGAGGGTAAGTATATGTACTAACATTTCCTTATTAACCTCTCTCTTTTGACAAGGACAGACCCATGTCCTCAGCTGTGAACTCAGCTAAGGCTATCCCTACTTAATACTACAGACAAACTACTAAGTAGTAAACAGGGCTGGGTAGTGTTCTGAACATTCTAAGATCTTAGAACACAGAGGTAGTAGGTTAGATTGTACAGATTTAGACTCAGATGAAGTGTGAAGAGAAGAATCAAAAGAATCAGAAGAAATAGGAGAACTATCTACTTTTATTTCTGACTTTTTTCTTTCTAATAAATAATTTTGTTGATTTATTTTTTCTACTTTTTCTACTTTTTCTGCTTTTTGTATTTTATTTACTTCTAATCCTACAGTGTCTATTGAATCAAAAGTAGCTATTAAAAAATCTGAGTCATAACCCTTCAGTACTACATTTACTGTTGAGCCTCTACAAAATTCTAGAGTACATAGTCAGGGTCTAGGAGTTCTGAGGTGACTTCTGGATTTGTAAAAAAGGCTTCTTACTACAAATCCTGCTTGTCACTCATTATTACTCTAATGACCTGACAGATATACTATCACTTTAGCAGACAGTCCTTAATCTGGTGCCCTGACTTTCTGTAAGCAAAGTATACTCCTTACTTTCAGGCTTCTCTAATGTCTATCAGAATGGATTGATTACAAATTACAGACAGATTGATTCAAGGACTTGGGACTGTCAGAGCCAGACACATGTACAGGCATTCTGTACAGACTTGACACATCTGAGCTACAGCTTGGTTGAAGGAGATAGTGTGTGTCTTCTACTCAGTGTAAGTGACCAGTTCTAACATTATCCTAAGAATCTTATTAACCAGTTCTGAGTAAAGAGCTTTTTCAAGCATTCTAATAAGGACATTATTAAACCTGAGCACAAATCCTGCCTTCCAGGCCAGGATATCAAACTCCTGAAAGAAGGTATTAGCAGAATGTTTGCCCTGTTACAGAGATACAAGCTTGTTCTACACATTACACTTCTTATTCAGATTAATGAAGGAAGTATAGAGCTGCCTTATGAATTCTGAGTACAACTTGTTGTTCTAAAGTCTGATCAGGCTTCTGATCTAATAGCCTTCAATCCAGTTCTGGGCCTAGGTGGCTATATTGCCTTCCTTTATGAAGGAGAGGATGAATAGGATGTGATCAAGATCTGAGGATAGATTAGTCAAAGTAGTAGCTATATATAGTTTGACTTAGTACTAGAAGTCCTCAAAGTACTGTCTATTAAAGTCTGAAGGGTAGGCTACATACACTTTCTTTCTAGAACAGGTTGTAACTTCTGGGACAATCAGAGTAGGTTGTAAAGGGGCTGGGGGCACATAGTTAGTAAAGGCCTCTTAAATAGAGGTCTGTACATATTAAGCTAGGTCTGCTTATAACTGCTGATCTGGCAGAACAGTAGGGGTGACAGTTAGTGTAGGAGGGTCCATGTTTATACTACAAAGGAATCAGTACTAAACTAAAAGGGGTAATGAATAGAAGAAGGGTAGCAAAAGTTTAAAAGGGGTTTAGAGAGTTTAAAATTTTAAAAATGTAGAAGGGTTAGAACAAAGAGAAGAGATTGATACAACAGTAAGTACTAATGCTTGAAACATAGGAGAGTTGTAGGGTGGTAATGGGTAGTCTTGATCTGATGTTAGTAACAGTATAGAGGGGACCTGAAGGCTTAGTGAGGGGACTCAGACTACAACTATCCTACACAACAGAGATACAGGACACAAGTACTAGAACATAGTCAGAACTCACAGAGCAGGCAGAGAGAGAGAGTGAGACAAGAGTAGGGTATATAGAGTGAGCCTAAGAGTACAGGACTACCTAGAGTAGACAAGATCAAGACTACAGAACTAGTCTGATCTTGTACACCTATATATACTAAACTACACAAGAGTACTCAGAGGGTATAAGTTACTAAGAATGATAAGCTATAAAGAATGAAAGAAAGGGAGGGTCAAAGATAAAGGTACAAAGAATGAAGGGATAAACAAAGGGTAAGAGACTATAGAATGAACAAAGAATGAAGGGGTGATCAAAGGAATAGAGTAATTGTTACAGTTCTCTACTCTTATACCTTCAGTTCTAAGGGTTCTACACCCTTCTATACCAGAACTCAGGACTTCTGTCCCTCAGGGGTACTGTTTATAGACTATATGTGTACTGACTCTTGCTACTACCCTTCCTTACTTTGTCATTCCATTCCTTTGACCACCCCTTCATTCTTTGTATCATTCTATAGTCTCTTACCCTTTGTCCATCCCTTCATTCTTTGTACCTTTATCTTTGACATTCCTTTCTTTCATTCTTTGTAGCTTATCATTCTTAGTGGCTCATACTCCTTGAGTACTCTTGTGTAGTTTAGTATATATAAGTGTACAAGATCAGACTGGTTCTGTAGTCTTGATCTTGTCTACTCTAGGTAGTCCTGTACTCTTAGGCTCACTCTATATACTCTACTCTTGTCTCACTCTCTCTCTCTGCCTGTTCTGTAAGTTCTGACTATGTTCTAGTACTTGTATTCTGTATTTCTGTTGTGTAGGATAGTTGTAGCCTAGGTCCCCTCACTAAGCCTTCAGGTCCCCTCTACACTGTTACTAACATCAGATCAAGACTACTCATTACTACTCTACAACTCTCCTATGTTTTGGGCATTAGTACTCACTGTTGTATCAATCTCTTTCCTTTGTTCTGACCCTTTTACATTTTTAAATTTTAAACTTTCTAAACCCTTTTAAACTTTTACTACCCTTCTTCTATTCATTACCCCTTTTAGTTTAGTATTGATCCCTTTGTAGTGTAAACATGGACCCTACTACACTAACCACTACCCCTACTGTCCTGCCAGATTAGTAGTTACAAGTAGAACTAGCTCAATATGTATAGACCTCTATCTAAGAGGCCTTTACTAACTACATACCCCCAGCCCCTTCAGAACCTGTTCTAATTGTTCTAGAAGTTGCAACCTGTTCTAGAAAGAAAGTGTATGTAGCCTGCCCTTTGGACTTTAATAGGCAGCACTTTAAGGACTTCTAGTACTAAGTCAAACTATATGTGGCTACTACTTCAACCAATCTATCCTCAGATCTTGATTGTGTCCTATTTGTCCTCTCCTTCATAAAGGAAGGTAATACAGCCACCTGGGCCCAGAACTGGATTGAAGGTCATTAGATTGGAAGCCTGATCTGACTTTAGAATGATGAGTCATACTTGGAATTCATGAGGCAGCTCTATACTTCCTTCATTAATCTGAATAAGAAGTATAATGTACAGAACAAGCTTGTATCTCTGTGACAAGGCAAACATTCCACTAATGCCTTCTTTCAGGAGTTCAATATCCTGGCCCAGAAGGCAGGATTCATACTCAGGTTTAATAATGTTCTTATCAGAATGCTTGAAAAAGCTCTTCACCCAGAACTGGTCAATAAGATTCTCAGAATAATACTAGAACTAGTTACCTACACTGAGTGGAAGACATGCACCATCTCCTTCAACCAAGCTGTAGCTTAGATGTGTCAAGTCTGTACAGAATGTTTACACATACATTCAGCTCTGACAGTTCTAAGCCCTCAGATCAATCTGCCTATAATTTGTAATCAATCTGTTCTGATAGACATTAGAGAAGCCTGAAAGTAAGGAGCATACTTTACCTACAGAAAGTCAGGGCACCAAATTAAGGACTACCTGTAGAAGCAACAGTATATCTGTTAGGTCATTAGAGCAATAATGAGTAACAAGCAGGATTTGTAGTAAGAAGCCTTTTCTACAAATCCAGAAGTCACCTCAGAACTCCTAAACCCTGACTACATACTCTAGGATTTTGTAGAGGCCTAACAGTGAATGTAGTACTGAAGGGCTATGACTCAGATTTTTTAATGGCTACTTTTGATTCAATAGACACTGTAGGATTAGAAGTAAATAAAGTAAGAAAAGTAGAAAAAGTAGAAAAAGTAGAAAAAATAAATCAACAAAATTATTTATTAGATAGAAAAAAGTTGAAAACAAAAGTAGATAGTTCTTCTATTTCTTCTG
This sequence comes from Fomitiporia mediterranea MF3/22, assembly GCF_000271605.1. Classification (NCBI taxonomy): domain Eukaryota; kingdom Fungi; phylum Basidiomycota; class Agaricomycetes; order Hymenochaetales; family Hymenochaetaceae; genus Fomitiporia; species Fomitiporia mediterranea. The sequence goes on along the minus strand of NW_006760400.1, from coordinate 425,746 downwards.
ATTCTTTTGATTCTTCTCTTTGTACTTTATCTGAGTCTAAATCTGTACAATCTAACCTGCTACTTCTACATTCTGAGATCTCAGAACATTCAGAATGTTACCCAGCCCTGTTCACTACTTAGTAGTTTGTCTATAGTATTAAGCAGGGATAGCCTTAGCTGAGTTCACAGCTGAGGACATGAGTCCATCCTTGTTGAAAGAGAGAGGTTAATAAGGAAATGTTAGTATATATACTTACTCTCTTAGACAATAAGGCTGTACAAGCTGTATGTTCCCTTCAGAACAAGTAGCAGTTTATCTAAGAATGTTCCAGACACTAGCTTCAGGTCCCTGTCCTCTTGGCTCCCTTCTCAGGATCCCCCCAGATCTAAACAACAGTTCTAGTAGACAGTAGATACACTGGTTCATACATTAATAAGGCCTTTGTGTAGGAACACTACCTCCCTACTTAATGTGTTCTACTTCTGATCCTAGTATACAATGTGGACAGAACCCTGAACTAGAATAGTCAGATTACTGAGTTTGTCCAACTATAAATGACTATTCAGGATTATAAGGAAAGTATTGAGTTCAGAGTCACTAACCTTAGAAAGACAGATGTCTTCATTGGATTCAAATAGCTTAAGGCTCACAACCCTACTATTGACTGGTTAGAGTAGACACTTACATTTGATCAGTGTCCCAAGTCTTACAGCTACCTTACACTACTGTTCTGAGTAGATACAAATGTTTCTAATGTTACTAACAGTTCTAATAAAGGTGACTAGTTGTTCTTCTTTAACTAGGATAGATATGTGGATACATATTCTAGTCAAGACAGAATAGAGTCAATCCAAAGGATGTTTGAGACAGAACCAGTCTAGAACCCTCTCAGAACAACTCTACTCTGGAACACACACAGACTCAGCCTGCTGGATTTTGTCTGAGAGTTCTCTAAAGTCTTTAGTAAAGAGGAATTCAACCAGCTTCCTAAATACTGTCCCTAGAACTATGTAATTGAATTAACCAAGGGTTTCTAACCTAAGGATTGTAAGGTCTACCTGCTCAACAGAGACAAGTAGGAGGCACTCAATGAGTTCCTTCAGGAAAATCTTCAGAACAGCTGGATCTGACCCTTAAAGTCCCCTATGGCCTCCCCTTTCTTCTTTATCAAAAAGAAAGATAGGAAGCTCTGCCTAGTCTAGGATTATCATTGTCTCAATGAGAGTACTGTCAAAAACAAGTACCTACTCCCCCTAATTCAGGAGCTCATTAATAAGATACATACATTCAGGGTTTTCACTAAGTTGGATGTTTGATAAGGATATAATAATATTTGGATCCAAGACAGAGATGAGTAGAAGGCTGCATTCTGAACCAATTGTGGATTGTATAAACTGACTGTAATGTTCTTCAGACTAATCAACTTGCTTACAACATTCTAGTCATTCATGAATCACATCCTCACAGATCTGATTGACTTGAGGCATGTTAGTGTGTATCTGGACAACATTCTGATCTTCACCCAGACAGTTGAGCACTATTACTGACTAATCTAAGCAGTTCTACAACAGCTCTAAGATAATAAACTGTTCCTCTGAGAAGTAAAGTACTCTTTTGTACAGGAGTCAGTGGATTATCTAAGCTTTGTGATCAGTAGAGGAGAGGTCTGTATGGATCCAGCAAAGGTGACTACAGTTTGGAACTGGCCACAACCTTAGAACCTGAAACAGGTCCAAGTGTTCCTTAGGTTTGTAAACTACTACTAATACTTTATTCAAGGCTTCAGTACTATTGCCCAGCCCCTTCACAATCTCACTAGCAAGGATGTTCCTTAGTAATAGGATGATTAGTAGTAGTCTGTGTTTGAGTCCCTCAAGCAGGCTATTACTAGCAAGCCTGTATTAGTAGTTCTGACAGTTGTGGACAAGTTCCAAGTCAAAGCCAATTCTTCCAACTTTGTAAATAGAGTAGTACTGTCCCAGTTCATTGACAGAAAGTAGTGTCTGATAGCATTCTGATCAGAATCCCTCTCTGTAACAGAACAGAACTACCCTATCTATGACAAGGAACTCTTTACAATTGTCTGTTCCCTAGAAGAGTAGTGTCAATATCTCCTTAGTACTGTACAGAAGTTCAAAATTTAGAGTGATCACCTTAATCTCTAGTACTTCCAGGTGCCCTAGAAGCTCAACTACTGCCAAGCCTGCTGGATGTTAGAACTGTAGGACTTTGACTTTGTACTGACCTACAAACCCAGAATACAAATGACAAAAGCCAATTTACTCTTAAGACAAGTAGGTTATAAAAGGGGAGAGAATAATAACAAAAATCTTGTTCTCCTAGACAATTCCTGTTTTGTGTCTGAGACAATCTAAGAGATCTGACTCAAATCCAAGAATGTTGACTTTGTCACCTGTATACAGTAAGCTCTGAGATACATACAGGACCAGGTTGTAGTGAAGCAACTAGAGAAGCAGGCTAGGGATTGGGAGGAGGATGAGGATGGACAGGTTTACTAGGAAGGCTGACTGTACATTCTAAAGGATTAGAAACTGTAGGAGGACATTGTCTAAGCTCATCATAATAATCTGACTGTAGGACATTCAGGCTAACACAAAACACAGGAACTCATCACTCAGAACTACTAGTGGCCCAGAATGTAGAGGGAAATCCTAAAGTATGTGACTGGTTGTAATATGTACTAACAGACTAAGGCCTACCAGACAAGGGTTTAGGCTCTCCTACATCTGTATTGAATCCCAGATCACCCTTAGGAAGAAGTCTCAGTAGACCTGATCAGTAAGCTACCTAAGTCTTAGGGTTACAACACTATCTGTGTGATTGTTGACTGATTCTCCAAGCAAGTCCATACAGTTCCAACCTGAACAGAACTCACTTCTGAAAGTATAGTATGCATTTATTAGGATTATGTCTTCCAGTTGTACAGACTCCCTCAGAAGCTCATTCATGATTGTGGACTGTAATTTGAGTTGAAATTCATACAGGACTTGTATACACTTCTCAGAATTCAAGGGAACCCTTCTACTGCCTATCACCTACAGACTGACAGTCAAACTGAGTGAGTCAATCAGGAGATTGAGCTCTACCTCCAGATGTTCATCAATCATTAGTAATCAGATTAGTCTGAATGGCTAGCTCTGGCAGAATTTGTACACAATAACTAACAACACTCTACAACAGGACAGTCCCTGTTCTTCCTCAATCATAAGAGACATCCATATTAGGGGACAGTTCTGAACCAGAATAGTAGTTCTGAATCCACAACAGACTTTGTAGAACAGATACACAGAACTAGGGAGGACACACAAGCTCTTTTGGAAAAGGCAGTACAAGTTATAAAGTAGAACTATGATTAGAAGAGGTCTACAGCTAAGGATTACCAGCCTAGTGACAAAGTTATACTAGAAGCTACTAACCTGACTACAGATCACCTAATGAAGAAGTTGGACAATAAGTACTTCAGACCCTTTGTTATTGAAAAGAAGGTCAGTGTCTCTACCTACAAACTCTAACTTCTAGTAATATAGAAGCACATACACTCAGTGTTTAACAAGGTTCTACTGTCTTAATACTATAATCCAGGTTTTCCTTTGTAACAAAGACCCCTACTGCCTCCACCAGAACTCATTAGTTCTGAACTAGAATACAAAGTAGAGTATATAGTAGATACTAAGCTAGTGTACAGAAAGCTCAAGTTCCTTATCTACTGGAAGAGATACCTAGTTGAAGAACACACTTGGGAACCTACTAAGAATCTCACCCATACTACTAAGACAATCCAAGACTTCTATTGACTTCATCCAGGTGCTCTGTATCAACTCTGCCTTATGGATTTCCAAACCTTACTGTTCTAACCTATGCCTAAGCTACTAACTAAGCCTAATACTCACCAATCAGGATGATTGGTTTTAGAGGGGGGGTAATGTTACAGTTCTCTACTCTTGTACCTTCAGTTCTAAGGGTTCTACACCCTTCTGTACTAGAACTCAGGACTTCTGTCCCTCAGGGGCACTGTCTATAGACTATATGTGTGCTAACTCTTACTACTACCCTTCCTTACTTTGTCATTCCATTCCTTTGAC
>NW_006760400.1:406662-421054 GCF_000271605.1 Fomitiporia mediterranea MF3/22 | reverse complement strand
TTTCATTCTTTGTAGCTTATCATTCTTAGTAGCTCATGCTCCTTGAGTACTCTTGTGTAGTTTAGTATATATAGGCATACAAGATCAGACTAGTCCTGTAGTCTTGATCTTGTCTACTCTAAGTAGTCCTGTACTCTTAGGCTCACTCTATATACTCTACTCTTGTCTCACTCTCTCTCTCTACCTGTTCTACAAGTTCTGACTATGTTTCAGTACTTACATTCTGTATTTCTGTTGTGTAGAATAGTTGTAGCCTGGGTCCCCTCACTAAGCCTTCAGGTCCCCTCTATACTGTTGCTGATAGTAATGAAGTAAGAAAGGGTAGTAGTAAGAGTCAGTATGTATATAGTCTATAGACAGTACCCCTGAGGGGCAGAAGTCCTGAATTCTAGTACAAAAGAGTGCAGAACTCTTAGAATTGAAAGTACAGGAGCAGAGAATTGTAACAGCAAGTGGCTCAGCAAACCACTATGTTATTATTGTCTAGATCAAAGTACTACAATCTTCCAATCAGATAGGACATTAGAGTAATCAAAGTGATGATCTTAGAAGACAGCCAGAAATCTTAGAACTCTCTACACTTTGTCTGCACCAATTCAGATAGTAACAGTATGAGAACCTTCTACTTCTTTCAATGTAAATCTTACATTTCCTTTTACATAACATTTCCTATAGTCAGAATGTAGACTACTTAAATTTTCCTCATACATTTTCACCCCCATTTTCTTCCAACCTCTGGCAAAAGGTTCTCTTATTTGTTCTTGTATATTTTGTTATTTTTCTTTTGTTTAGTTATGACATTTCCCTATTAGTACTACACTTTTCTAGAACTCAGAAAACTATAAATACAGTTACTCATATACTAGATAGAGAGGGAATTCAGATAGTTCACCCATTGATTTAGCTCTTGTCATTTGTCTTAAAGTCCTCTAGCATAAGGTATAGTCTTAGTCTTCCTTGTTTTCAGTATCAGTTTGTTTTTGTTGTACACTTTGTAAGTACACTTTCTGTTATCTACATCTCACTTCTAAGGTTACAACTGTACTAGAAGACCTTACACCCATTCAGAACTACTCTAGTCTTATAAAGACTTGTAGTTTAGCTCCCCCTCAAACTTAACAAATCACCTGTGTTCTTCTCTTAGACACATTACAGGAGTTTCATCTAGAGCCTACTGTAAGGAGGGTTTCTATAGTTAAACAACACAAGTTCTAACAGTTCTTAGCATCCTGAACAGGTTTCTTAGACACCAGCCTGTAGTCTTAGGCTAACACAGTCACAGTCAGTACTAGTACCTGTATTGAGCAGAACACACAGATCTGCTAGAATCCAATTGTGCTGCAAAATGTCTAATAGTCCAAACACTAGAAGTACAGAATCTAATATTGTAGAAACCTTAAGAACACTATCAGAACAGTAGAGCACACAAGTCAGTAACAAAGAGGAGGAAGAAGAAGACCTTGTAGCATCATCACTCAATCCCTAAGTAATCTGTCTCTGAATTTGTAACAAACTACTACATTTCACATCCTCAGAATTGTGTACAAGTTTGCTAGCAACCCTGCAACTTTCCCAAACTGTATTAACATTGTAACTGACTGTAACTGGAACACTGTGTTACAGAAGAGCACAGTTGTCTCTACAGGAAACAGAGACAGTCTAGTAGCTAGTATCATCACTCTCACTAGTAACTAGTGTATTGTTAACAACACAGCTCCAGTTACAGTAACAACAACTTGTAAGTAATGTGTAACTACTTCAGCAACTACAAGTAAATATACAAATTCTATTACAACCAAGACTAGTAGTACAGCTAATAGCTACATTGAATGTTCTGAAGCTGCCTTATTGTAGAGTATGTAATACACTGTCCTTCAACAGAACCAAGCCCTGAGAGTTGTAGAGGTATTTCATGGATGTGGAAAGTCTTACAAACAAATGTAACATAGCTAGAGTAGATATCATTCTACTCACAATGAAGTATGTGCCTGTAGAAGTGGAGGATTTGTAGGATAATGTGGATAAAGTGTCTTAGGATACATTCAAGACAGGAGTAATTGTGTATTACCTAAGCCTTAAGACAGGAGCACAATATGTTAGAAGTAACTTGGATACTATAGTACAGAAATAGGCAGAGAGAGGAATTACAAATAGGGACAATTTGGGAATGTACTACTAAGAGTTTACACTCATAGTGACCTATTTGACAACTAACAATAAGCTGTCACTGGAGGAATCTTACTGTGTTTTTCTACATGTATTCTGTAAAGCAATTGTAGAGAAACTAATGTAGAAGTTAGAAATCAAGTATCCAGACCACAAGGATGGACTTGTGTACAATATTACACAAGTTGTGACTACAGTAGGGTTGATTCTCAGGGGTTCTACACTCACAGTAGTTAGTAGAGTAGAGACACTTACAAGCTAGCCTGTAGTTCTAGTCAAACAGGAGGAAGTTAATTTGACAAGTATTGTAGAGGCACTTTAGAGTCTGTAATTGTAAGTAGAGTTAATAAAGTAGGGTCTGAGATCAGGAGGAGGAGGATACAGTAGAGGTTCAGGTAGAGGATCAGGAAGCAGAAGTTGTGTGTTTTGTAGAGAATTCAGACATTTTATACATAGTTGCTTAAAGGTGTTAGAATACATTGTAAACAGGAAGTGTGTATAGAGCCTAGACAATAAAATTGTCATGACTAACAGAAACACTATTTCTAGGATAGGGCAGACCTTGAAGGAAAAGGTTGATAGCCACTTTCTGTTGTCAATACATTCTGTTAGTTTCATACAGACTGTACTAGTTATAGTCTACAGTTTAGGAGCACTTATACTAGTTACAATGGTAGAGGTTGATGAAGAAGCAGAAGAGGAGGTAGAGAACCTTACAGAGCTTGAGAGGCTTAAAGTAATACTAGGAGAAGCCTGTAAGAAGGTTGTAGAACAATCAAAAGTAAAGGATGTAAAGGGGAAAGGAAAGTAAGAGTGTGATTACAAAGTAGCAAAGTCTGTAAATGTTAGACTAACACTAGCAAGTATGTAGTAAGACAGAACCAGAACAAAGGAGCACCTATACTACTACATTACACCAATTGAGGACTCAGAGATAGCTGGAAGAGTTTTAGATTACAGCTTAGACTAGAAGGTGTGTATTACACAGTAAGAGTTACTCACAATTTCTCTAGAGCTTCAGAAGAAGACTTACAATTTAGTTACATTAAGGTGCTGAACAGACAGAAACACTGTGTTCTACAGTAGAGAACTGCCCATTACAGGATTGAACCTTTGTACACTGTAACAGTATCACAACACAACAGTAGAAGTCAACCATTTGCTTCTACTCTGTATACTCAAGACAATAGTAGACAGAAAAATTGAAGTAGATTGTATACTAGACCAGGGTTTAAGTGTGAACATAGTTTGAGCTAACATATGGAAAGCATTAAAGATTCTGTTAAATTATAATATGACTGTTATACTTGAAACAGTAGACACAGGTCAGGGATTGACTATAGGACAGATTCTAAGGTTGTAACTCTCTATAGGAATGCTTCACATAGATATTTGTAAGGAAACTCACTGTTCCTCACAAGAGAATTCTAATCGCCCTTAGTTCACTCGACTACTGACTGGGATAACCTAGTACTCGAGTGAGGGGTCAGGGGAAAAGAATCCCCTTTACCCAGCAGTCAATACTGTCTTTTATAGGGGTAGTACATGTGTAGATACATAAGGAGGAAGTGTAACTAACTACAATGAGAATATATGTGCTTGTGGGTCCCACTGTGTGATGATCTGATACAATCAGCAATGTAGTAGTAATAAAATACAAACCAGTAAATCAAATCCTTACACTTGCCCTCTAGCATTTAGTCCTAAATGCTAAAAATTAGTAGAAAAGGTAGAAAACTTACTTAAAGTAACAATTAGTAACAAGTAAATAAAGAAATACCTTGCCCATGTGTATGGGAAACATCCTTGTAATGTATTACTGCCTCTCTGAACTGATCCAAAGTCGATCCAGTGCATATTGAGACAGTAGTAGTGTTCCAGACAGTGAGTAGTATGGTTCCAAACCATGTGAAACTAGATAAAACGTTAATAGAATTAAACATAGTCAATATTACTGTATAGTCAATTAGTAGAAAAGTTTCCTCTTGATTGTTGCTATCAATACAACACTTTTCAAAGGGAATTGGTGGAGTTCCTGGGGAGATATAGTGTTTTGGCTCTTGAGTATTCTGAGACACACAGTGTAGATCAATATGTACAGAAGTGGAAATTCCAGTAGTATGGTAATTGCAAATATTCTCTTCTCCTGTGTCTTCAGGAAGCACAGAGGTAAATCCCTGATTGACAAAGCTATAGCCTTCTTCCTCAATAGAATGTATTGGTGTTACAGCTTCTAGCTGTCCTTGTGTGTTTCTCTGCTTCTGTAGAATAGTCATACAATAATAGATAGCAGAGATGTATTCCAAAATTCCTCTGCTATGTCCTTGATTTTTCCAATAGACTAGTTCCTACAAATGTAGTGCCTTGTGCTCATATTAGTAGAATATGTCTGAATGTGTACTCTTTTGCATGTAATAACCAACTGTGACACAAAACTGGATATCCTGTTGAGCCCAATGTCCAAATACTAATTGCAGAGTGTAATGTAGAGTGTAATATCTGTCCTTGAATGAGAATATTGTCTCAAACTTAATGAAATCATAATGTATGAGCCTAATATTATTAGATATGTGTGTATATGTGTGGTATCTCTGTGTGCAATGAATGTCCTGCTGTATTCTCATACTGTTTCCTTGTGTCTTGACTCGTTTGTGTCTTTGTAAGTCAATTGATTCGATTCCTGAATTGTCCAAGTATACTTTCACTGTCTCATAGTACAATGTTCTATCACAAAATGTCCAAGTAGTGTTCTCTACTTTCCTGAGTGCTGTAACTGTCTGTATGCTGTGTTGTTCCATGTATGTCTCAATGAAAAGTCCTGTCTGTATGCACAGTAGCACTGCCTGAAGTCCTGAGTATATGCTGCCAATTCCTTGTTCATTTGGCAAATCCATGTGTGGATCAATGTGTTCTAGCATTGACTTCCTGTCTTTCTGTGTCCTTGTCCTTGTTCTAATGTATTCTTTCCTTGTGTACCTATCATGTGTCCTGTTTCCTATAGTACTGATACTGTCTGGTACTGTAAAGTCCTTTGCAAAATTGTTTTGTAGTAATCCATGTAAGAAAAATGTGTGTTCAAACATGATTGTATGCTTAAAGAGTGTGTATGTAATGTAATGCATGTGCCTCTCACCCTCTTGTTGAAATATGACTTCATTTTTGGTGTAAAACGTCTGGTATAGTCCTGAAACCTTTCTAGGGTGTCTAGAGAGGTTCTCTGCATGTTTTTGTACTTCAAACTGATTGTAACTATTCATTCCTAGAGTAGATTGAACTGTATCATTGTTCAATAGATGTCCTGGAGTGTTCTGATGCTCTGTTTCCTTCTGTAGCATTGAAGTATTATGCCTGAATACTTGAATAGTCTGTTCAATCATTCCTAATTCACTATTGCTCTGATATTTGCTGGCTGTATGTGTATTGCCTTCACTTTCCCTTGAAGTGGTGTGATAATCTGTTTGAGCAGATTGAGTGGATTGAGCAGATTGTCTGGGTTCCAAACCTGTTCTCTGGCTTGAAGTCACCCTCTGAACTTCTGTACTTTGTTCCATACAATGTATATTGTTTCCTGATCTCAGTAGTGTCTTACTATCATTATGTTACATAGATTGTAACAGTTTTACATCCTGTAGATTGTAATTGTCATCCTGTAGCTTGAATATCTTGATTCTTACTATGTATCCTGAGTATATGTGTGCTAGTGCATCCGTTTGAGTGCTTGTGATGTCTATAATATGTCTGATAGAGTGTCCTGAGTCTATTCTAATGAATCCTGGCTGTCTGAAAGTGTATTTCATGATGTAATACCTTATGTTCTCCTGAAACTGTGTTCTGTACAATATATCCTTGTAGTCTGAGCTGGTTCTGACGTTTCTGAACAATTCTTCATTATGAACTGAATAGTTTTGTAGCATAACATCCAATTGTACCTTATAGAACATTGTTCTATGTGAATTCCTTCAATCATGCTCATTACTGACTGTTTCTTCAATCCTGAAGATGGAAATGTCTGTTCTGATGTCAACTGATGTAGTTCCTTTGTAGTACTCGATACTAATCCTGTATCTCTCCCTGTACTGAATAGAATCAACTGTGTATGTGTATGTCTGTGTCTTTCTATTACTGTCAATGTATCTCCATGCCTGATACTTATTCTGAAGCTGTATCATCTTATCCTCAATGTATATGCACTTTGCCTTACTTAATGTACTGATTTCTGTCTTCCAATACATGATGTAGCCTTCTAACTTAATAGAGTACCTGTGTGAATCGTTTAGATTGAAATATTTCTCAGTATCCAAGAGTAGTTGTAGTTTATAGTCCAGTAATGCTTGATAGATTGTCCTGCTTGTGTAGTTTACTATTTGCATTACATTGTAAACCATAATACTATCTGGCTGGTTGTATTCTGATCTTCTAACATTCTCAGGTCCTTTCCTAATGTCCTGGTACACATTCCTGTTGTCTGTGAACAGCCTGTATTTCTTAAGAGTGTTGTTTCAACTTGTGGCTCTAAGAATTGGTAGTAGTGTCTCTGAAGTGTCCTTGTATGTGTTACCTTGTGCCTGTAGCATCTTAGAATCCTTGAAACAATGGTTGTATGCATGTTTCCTAGTCCTTTCTATGTGCCATGCATATCTGTAGTCTTGTAGAATCCTTTCTACACTGTATGCCTGTGCTTTTGAGTATAAAATGTTATTGTATGCTTCATACAGTTGTCTGTGCCTCAATGTAGCTATCTGGTGCTGTTTCATACAGTTCTGCTTGTTCACTGTACTATTCCTTAGTCCTGTAGTCTTATAGGGTCTCAAATATACTGAATTTGCCCTTTCAAATGTATTGTTCACATGCCTGAACTTGTGTTCTGTTGTAGAACTCTCTTGTTCTGTTACTGAATCCTTAGTATTGCCTTCACAAAGTATCCAAATCAATAAAACATGTATATTGCTGCTAGATATGTCTGGATCTGTGTCATAGTCTGTAATCAACTCCAATTCTATGTAGTTCTCACTGTCCAAGTTGTCTGCTAACTTATCTAAAGCAGCATAACTGATACTGACATTACTAGATGATGAACAATCATCCTACACATTGTTCAATCTGATTGTATTACGAGTAGGACAATTCCTAGCTAAGTGGTCATCTTGTTCACAAATAAAACATAGTCCTTTTGCTCTCATTTCATCCAATTTCAATTGGGAATGATGCTTGAAACCTGTAGCATATGTTCTGTGATTGTTTTCTGTCTTGCTTTCATGCTAGTCATTGTTCCTCAATGGATAATACAATTGCCTGGCCTTTCCTTTGGCGTTTGTGCTGCTTGTATGTGTAGTATCCTGACTAGAGTCACTGTGGTCTGAATCATTGCTTTCACTATCCTGTAGAGTGAATTGATTGTTTCCTGAATTATCAGAACTGTCTGTATGCAAATAATTGCTCTGAGAATCATTACTGTGTCCTTGCAGATGGAATTGTTGTCTGGAATCTATGTGCCATTTGATTCCTATGGATTCATTTGCTTTTTCAATGCTCTCAAGCCTATCCTTGAAGATTGAGTAATCTACAGTGTCTGGATTTAAGCAATCTAATTGTAATTGCCTCTGGTACTTGGAATTCAATCCATACTATGCCTGTCTGGTCAAATCTTGCTGAGAAATGTCTCCTAGATTCATAGCTTTCATTTCTAGATCATACAAATAATCCTGAATGTTCCTATTGCCTTGTTTTAAAGTATTGAACTCTTTCCACAGTATTTCAGCAAAGTTGGAAGGGAAACAAAAGTCCATAAGTTCTCTAAAGAACTGAGCAAGTGTCCATCTATGCTTGTAGTTTGCAATCTTTTGCAAATAGAAATTCATTACTTTTCCCTTAATAAAACCTGGCATTATCCCTACTTGGCTCTTAGGGAAATGATGAAGTCCTGATTGTTTCATGTACTGATTGACTTCAATAACAAACTTCGTGTACTTCTGCAAGTCTGGTTCACCTGAGTATACTGTAGGAGCTATTGGTTCTGTACTGTGCATTTGTATCTTCAATTTGAGGAGTTCTTTGTTCTGTTTCTTCCTCAAGCATTTCTTACACTTCTTAGTAGCTTCTGTATCACTCGAATCAATGTCTGATAGTTTGAATAAAGCATTACTTCGATTGTTGTCATTGGATGAAGAGGAATCTGAATTATTGCTGTCTGGGTCTGATCCTGGGTCAAGATTTCCCTTTCTCTGTCTCCTAGAGCTCTGTATCACTCTGTATGTGTAGCTATTCTTTGCTAGGCTCTCTGAAGGTCTTACTGATGCAAATCTGCCTTTCTGAACATTATTTGGTGCTTTACTATGCCTGTGTCCATTGTTTGTTCTTGAACTACTGTTTGAGCTATTCTTATACTTGCTGTACTCAATATGTGGCTTTGAACTGTGTAGTTTGCTACACTCTGAATCAATATTGTTCTCACTAATACCACTAGTGTATACCTTGCCTGTGACTGCTTTCAATTGCAAAGTATTGCTATAGGATCGTTTGTTCCTTTTATTTTTGCAAGGGATACTCTGATGTCCTGAAAAACTTGGTATTTCTATTTGAGACCACATATATCCAGGTATTTCACTTTCTCTCTTATTCCTGGACCTGGCTAGAGTGTTGTATCCATTGTAGTACTCCTGTACATTGCTCCTGTACAATGTGTAGTCAATATCTGCCATGTATGAGGTTAAACACTCAATTTTGTAGGTGTATGCTTGATTTTTGCCCTCTGAATCAAGTACTGATCCTTGTAGTTCCAATTTGCATTCACTTTTGCTATCCTCAAAGTACTGTTCTGTAAATGTGATGTCTGTTTTGCTTGGATAGTCTGAATCAATATTACAATTGTATTGAATGTCTGGCAGTTCTGGTTTTCGTTCTGTTCCTTGTGCTTTGTGTTTTCCTTTTGCTTTGCACTTTCCTTTTGCTTTCTGCAAATGCAATCGTTTGTCTGGACTCTTGAGCGTTTCTTCTACACTCTTAGATCAATAGTTATGATCTCTACTGTCTGTGGGTACTATAGCATGTCTGGCTTTTGTTCTGTAGCCTGCCTGAAATGTTTCACACTTTTCTGTTGCTATACTATTGAGTCTACTCTTGTTTGATGAAGGAGTTGCTTTCTCCTCTTCCTGATACATTCTATCAAACTTGTACGTTCTCTTATTCAAATCGTTGATGTCTATTGAACTGTAGAATGGGCTGACATGTCCTATGTCTATCTCAATTGCTCTGGCTCTTGTAATGTGTCTGAAGGTCTTACTTGCCTTCTGGAAATCTTGTTCCTCATCAATTCTCTGTAGTTTCAATGCCTGGCTCTCCTAGCCTTGTCTGTTACTCTTGTCCTTCAAGTCCTGGCTGCTTTCTTTACTGTCTAAAAGGGTCTTAGGTGTCTCATTGCCCTCTACATCACTGTTGTCAATGTGTTTCTGTCCTGAAGTAAGTACACTCACTAGATACTTATCCATGCTCTCACTGATACTGACTATATACACTATGTACTCCTTGTATTAGCTTGCAAATTCCTCAATACTTGCTGTTAGCTCTCTATATCAACTTGGTGAATCCTCAAACCAAATCACCTGTCCTCTATTGAGTGAATCCTCAAACTTGGTAGCCTGAAATCAATCAAGCAAATCCTCAAGCTTAATTGCCTGTACTCAGTGAGTTGAATCCTCAAACTCAACCTTCTGTACTTGTACTCAATTGGACAAATCCTTGAATCCAATCACCTGTTCATTCTGAACTTGACTGTCTGAATCCTCAAGAACAATTGCCTGAGTGTTTCTACTCTCTGTACTACTATTTGCTATTTCTCTGAGCCTAGTAAGGTCAATGCTTACTAGTGTCTGCTCTATAGTGTGTATTTGTCTAACTATATGTGCTGGTACAGTTACATGCCTTAATTCTACATTATTAGTATGTACTAGTTCATCAGGGTGCCTTCAGCCTTGTGTAGACAAGGACTTATCACCTAGTATAGGTTCATCAGGTTGTCTCCAGCCCACAAGGGACAAGGACTTACATCCTGGCATGTTAGTATTAATATCTGGACTTGGGTACCCTCTAGGAATTGTCAGTTGAGGCTCAGCAGCCACATTGTAATCAATATCCAATGGGTAATCTTGTTGTCTATTGTCTGTAAACTTAATGTGCACCTGTTTGTTCCTTTTTACTGTTATGGATGCCTGGTCCTTGACCCATCCAATCAATACAAACCTCTAGCATATTTAGCACTGGTCCATATCAATATGTAATAATGTGTTCCAGAAGCATTCTGCAGCATTCTGAAGCATTGTGAACCTACTAGGAGCCAATCCAGTAAGTAGTCTCTGTTTCTACTCGAAAATCATAACTTTACTCACTAAAAATTCCTGATGGGTACTAGACAACAAGGGAGACCTAGGGTTGATCAGACCCTTCAGTTCCTCAGCATCCAGCAATGGGTTTCAGTACTAGGTGGGTACAGTCAAAAATATGTAAGGAAACTCACTGTTCCTCACAAGAGAATTCTAATTGCCCTTAGTTCACTCAACTACTGACTGGGATAACCTAGTACTTGAGCAAGGGGTCAGGGGAAAAGAATCCCCTTTACCCAGCAGTCAATACTGTCTTTTATAGGGGTAGTACACATGTAGATACATGAGGAGGAAGTGTAACTAACTACAATGAGAATATATGTGCTTGTGGGTCCTACTGTACAATGATCTGACACAATCAGCAATGTAGTAGTAATAAAATACAAACCAGTAAATCAAATCCTTACAATATTACAGTGTAAGTTGTGTAGAAGGCTCTATTCAGGATATTGCTAGGTAGACTGTTCTTTACAACTACAGAATGTAAAACCAAAGATTTTGTGAATAGGGAGTAGTACATACTACTTTAGGACCTGAATGATCTGTTGAGAAGGTAGTCTCTGTCCACTAGAGTGAGGGCACTATAATACAAGCTAGAGACAGATTTTCAAGAAGCATTAAGGAACCAGAAATGCTACAATTCCAGAGAGATACACATAGGACAAGCAGATTAGGAACAAATAAGCAGAAGAGTAATAGTAAGGCAATGATTCTATACAGAGGAAGTGGTGAAGGAAGTAGAGGAAATGTAAGACAGGATTACAGTCAGGGATCATGAGTCACAGAATTATAGTTGATAGAGGTAGTAGAATTGTGGAAGTCAGTAATTCTTAATACACTAGATGACAAACTTAACACAATTTTGTAAGCTTACAAGAAAGTTGTGAATAAGGTGTGCCCTATACTTAGAGTACTTCTGGAGGAGTTCTGTATAGTCAGACAACAGCACCCTGATCCTCTAGCTAGGATGCCTATATTACTGAGGAAACTACAGCCCTTTATGTCTACTAGACAACTTATGGAAGAACAGATGCAAGTGATTAGAGAATTGCAATCAGAATTCCTATGGCTGGAAGAATGAAGGCTCACAGAGAACCTATTAATACTATAGTCAGAAGTGTTTGTGTGAACAGAAGAGGAGCAAGGAACATTAGACCCTATATATTTTGATTCTATCTGAATTCTGACTGTAGAGCATGTACTATAGGTAGAGAAAAGTATTCTAATCACACACAGAATTGAGAAGAGAGTGATTGAGTTGTTGAAGGAGAAGTTGTGTAACAGAGTAATAGAACTGTTGAATTCCTTGTATTAATTACAATGGTTTTGTATCACAAAGAAAGATAGAGTATCCTTGCAACTTATTATTAATTTGTAGAGGTTAAACACAGTTACAATAAAGGACACAGTTGTTCTGCCAAATATGGAACTAATTGTAGAAAGCTGCAGAGGTTGCACATACTATACACAACTCAATTTACATATTGTGTTTGATCAGAGGAGTTTGGACAAGCAGTCTAGAGATCTGACAATGTTCTAAACACCTTTAGGGACATTTTGCTTAACAGTGTTGCTAATAGGTTACACCAACTCAGTACAGATCCTGCATAATGATTTGGTGTTTATTCTTTGTAACAAGATTCTGAATGTTATGAACCTATACACAGACAATATTCTAGTAATTGGACCCTACTCAAGATATGAGAAAGCAGACAGAATGGAGGAAATGCTTCCTAAGAACAAGAGAATACAGAAGTTTGTATATGAGCATCTGATGAACATAAATCAGATTTTGCAGAGAGTAAAAGCTGTAGGAGGGATGTTTTCTAGGAAGAAGATAATGCTTTATAACAAATCTACAATATTTGTTGAGTATAAGCTGACATACTTAGGGAGAGAGGCTGAAGAATCACAAATACAGAAGGTTAGGGATTGGCTGCCTTACAAGAGTGTTACAGAAGTGAGGGGATTTCTTGGAACAGTAGGAGTGCTTTGTGTTTTTATTCAGAATTACACAAAGTTAGTATAACTACTCAATCAACTCACACAAAAGAACTTGATATTCATTTGGAATGACAAAGTACAGGAATCTATAGACACACTCAAGGAAGCAGTTTTACATTGCCCTACATTAACACTAATCAACTATGAGTCAGAGTATCTAGTAATCTTAGCTATAGATTTGTCTATCATTAGAGTAGGATAGTATATTAGTTAGGAGCACCTGGATTGTAAACAGAGAATAAATTGATTCAGATTGATTAACTGGAACACAACCAGGCACAATATTTGCAAGCAAAAATAGAGCTGTTCAGACTTTATTGTACACTTTACACATTACACATATATCTTATAAGAGTCAGGAAACTAATTGTAGAAATGGATGCTTTGTATGTAAAAGGAATGATTAATAAGCCTGACCTACAACCTAATGCTACAATCAATTACTAGATAGCCAGTATTTTGCTATTCAATTTCAAGTTCTGCCACATTCCTACATCAGACTTCAAGTGTACAGACAGATTATTGTAACACTGAACAGTACCTAAAGACCCCCTAGACAACAAAACCTATAAAGACTAGATTGACAAGTTATACAGATTTTACACAGTGGAAATAGAATCAATACAACACAGACATTGGCTGGAGATTTGCAGGTCTACAGAATATGAAGCTTTGTTAGTCAAGTGTAAAGAAACACAGTCCTAGGTTTCAAATGTAATACACTAGGAGACACACATCAACATTATTAACAAATCATTCTAAGTAAATGAGGACACAACACAGGCAACACATTCTAGCAGACTGTAACATAGATTCTTCCTAGAAGTCATTATTCTGAAACAGAACTGGAATTGGATACATTGAGATAGATTAGAACAACCTAATCTAGAGTGTAGAATAGTAGAAGTTGAAACAGACAAAGGAAGACAGGAACAGGAAACTGGAGGAGAGTCTTGTAGAGTTGTGTAAACTGAGGAGGTAGAAGAAGCAGAGGACAAAGCAGAAGGTGACAATCTAGAGCTAATAGGGGTTGTGTACAGTATCTGTAGTAACAAGACTGAGGGATTGAATGTAACAGCAGAACAATTCCTACAATCACTATTATGAGATGATTAGTTCATCAACAGACAAACCACAAGACAATGACTTCATAATGTCTCAGTTAGAATACATACAATATAAGGACAAGAGACACTCAGCAGTCAATTGTCACCTCACCCCTTGTCTATGCATGCCCCCCTTAAGTTCTCCCTCTCAACAGGTTATAAGCTTTGAGCTCCCTGCATACATGCATCCACTGTACACTCTAAACTCTTTACTCACATACATTCACACACATTTGCATCATGGTTCCCCCATGTACAGATACACACTGTAAACCAGCCAATGTACCTAAATACTTTGGTCAAAACATCACAATACTTAAGACTGAAGCAAACTACAAGATGTGGCACTACTGCATTGTTTCTAGTGTTACAGCTACATGCTTCAAACACTTATTAAAGGATGAACTACAGAACGAAGCTGAGAGGGAGATGGCTAAGGCCATTCATGCATGCATAGTTAATAACATCACCAACACAATATTGGCAAACTATATGCACTTCAATACATCTATCCCTCAGTTAATGAAAGCACTTGAAGAATGCTTTAACCCCCAGACAGTATGTAAAAAGGCTATCAACAAATCAGCACTGTTTATTTGTAGAGACCATGTAAAACATTTCAGACATACATTAGACAGACTTGAGGAAGCATACACAACTCTGTCTGCTAACAGTGATCCACCACACAACTCTACATACAAGCAGCAATATTGCTTGCCACTCCTGAGCAATATACACACA
>NW_006760400.1:404560-406642 GCF_000271605.1 Fomitiporia mediterranea MF3/22 | reverse complement strand
TTTACTCACATACATTCACACACATTTGCATCATGGTTCCCCCATGTACAGATACACACTGTAAACCAGCCAATGTACCTAAATACTTTGGTCAAAACATCACAATACTTAAGACTGAAGCAAACTACAAGATGTGGCACTACTGCATTGTTTCTAGTGTTACAGCTACATGCTTCAAACACTTATTAAAGGATGAACTACAGAACGAAGCTGAGAGGGAGATGGCTAAGGCCATTCATGCATGCATAGTTAATAACATCACCAACACAATATTGGCAAACTATATGCACTTCAATACATCTATCCCTCAGTTAATGAAAGCACTTGAAGAATGCTTTAACCCCCAGACAGTATGTAAAAAGGCTATCAACAAATCAGCACTGTTTATTTGTAGAGACCATGTAAAACATTTCAGACATACATTAGACAGACTTGAGGAAGCATACACAACTCTGTCTGCTAACAGTGATCCACCACACAACTCTACATACAAAGCAGCAATATTGCTTGCCACTCCTGAGCAATATACACACATAGTAAATATAATAATACAATCTACTGATGCCCAGAACGAAGGCAAACCAGTCAATGAACATAAGAAAGTTGAACTGAAGCAACTAATCCTTACATTGTAGAACGCCTACAACAATTACTGTGCTAAACAAGCACAAGATTCCAATGATCAGACAAAGAATAATGCATGCATTAATACAATGTATAAAGCCAATAAGTAGAGGAAATTCAATCTGCCAAATCTGTTCAATCCAACAAAAGTGAAATGTTTCAATTGTGGAAAAACAGGACATTTCTCTAAGGAATGCCACAAACCTCCTACTGAAGCTATGAAGCTTGCACACACCAAACATCAGGCTAACATTGTGCATAAAATGAATCAAACTGTAGAAAACACAATGAACACATTTATTATTGAAAACCCAAACGAAAACAATGTTGAATTAAAGGAAGGCAATGTTGAAATGAACAATAATGCCTACACTCTTATTCTGAGCAACCAGGACAAACAATTCGAACAATACACTTCCTGGGTATGTACCAATGTATTTACAAATACAATCATAGCTAACAAGAAATCCTATATGCAAATGATGGATTTACTCGATTCCAGTGTATTAATACATGCTACTCCTTATCTATTTCAATTAATGGATGTACACAACATAACTTCTACAATTGTAACTATTGCAAATAGGTCAACAATGACTCTTAATTGAGCTGGATCTATGTGTATCGAAATCCCAAAGAATATACAAGAAAAAAGTGTTATAACATTACAAAACGTCTATTACTATCCACAAATGACCTTTTCCCTCATAAGTCAAGTGCTACTATGTAGGGAAGGTTATTCTTTTATGTTTACAAACAATAATTGTACTATAACATTACTATGTAACGAATACATCAGACATATACAATTGAGAAATAACTTGTATATCTTGTACAATAATCATTTATTAAAAACAATGAACAAACTATCTATTTATGATATACATAAATGCCTTGGACATATAAGTTACAATTATATTAAACAATTATTAAAGACACAACCAAGTGTACTATTAACTAAAATAACAAACTACAAAGAAAAAGAATGTATTGAATGCATAAAAGCAAATATCAAACATACACTAATACCAAAACTATGTCAATCTCCTCTTACAAATCAATTTGGAGATCTTATTCATATCAATATCATTGGCCCTATTGAACCACACACATATAAGAACATATGCTACTTATTAACAATTGTAGACGATTCTACTTGTTGGTGCATAATGCTCAAATTACAAACAAAATCCAATACATATACACAATACATACAATAGACAACTAAAATATTTACACAACACAGAGTTAAAATAAAGCTTTTACAAAGTGATAACAATACTGTATTCCTTAGTGAAGATTTCCAACAATATTTAGATTCACAAGGAACAAAACAAAGATTAACAGTACATCATACTCTGTAACAGAACAGAATAGCAGAACAAACTCATAAAACTATATTTAGAGGTGTAAGAGCATATCTAACATCTACTGAATTACTGTTTATATTATGGGCTG
>NW_006760400.1:396931-402188 GCF_000271605.1 Fomitiporia mediterranea MF3/22 | reverse complement strand
CTACAACTATCCTACACAACAGAAATACAGGACACAAGCACTAGAACATAGTCAGAACTCACAGAACAGGCAGAGAGAGAGAGTGAGATAAGAGTAGAGTATATAGAGTGAGCCTAAGAGTACAGGACTACCTAGAGTAGACAAGATCAAGACTACAGGACCAGTCTGATCTTGTACACCTATATATACTAAACTACACAAGAGCACTCAGGGAGTATGAGCTACTAAGAATGATAAGCCACAAAGAATGAAAGAAAGGGAAGGTCAAAGATAAAGGTACAAAGAATGAAGGGATGGACAAAGGGTAAGAGACTATAGAATGAACAAAGAATGAAGGGGTGGTCAAAGGAATGGAATGATAAAGTAAGGAAGGGTAGTAGTAAGAGTCAGCACACATATAGTCTATAAACAGTGCCCCTGAGGGACAGAAGTCCCAAGTTCTGGTACAGAAGGGTGCAGAACTCTCAGAACTAAAGGTACAGGAGTAGAGAATCATAACATCACCCTCTCTCTAAAACCAATTGTCCTAATTGGTGAACATAGGGCTTAGTTAGTAGCTCAGGCATAGGTTGGAACAGTAGGGCTTGGAAATCTGTAAGGCTGAGTTTGTGTAGAGTACTAGGATGAAGCTGATAGAAGTCTCAGATTGCCTTAAGAGTATGAGTAAGGTTCTCAGCAGATTCCCAAGTACACTCCTTAACTGGGTACCCTTTCTAGTAAACAAGGAATTTGAGTTTTCTGTGTAGCAGCTTAGCATCTACTATGTACTCTACTTTGTATTCTGGTTCAGAGCCAATGAGTTCTGGTGGAGGCAGAGAGGGTCTTTGTTGTGAAGGAAAACTGGGATTGTAGTACTAAGACAATAGAACCTTATTGAACACTGGGTGTATGTACTTTCATGTTGCTAGAAGTTAGAGTTTGTAGACAGAGGCACTAACCTTCTTTTCAATGACAAAGGGTCTAAAGTGCTTGTTGTCCAACTTCTTTATTAGGTGATCTGAGGTCAGATTAGTAGCTTCTAGCATAACCTTGTTACTAGGCTGGTAATCCTTAGCTGTAGACCTCTTCTGATTATAGTTCTACTTTATAACCTGTACTACCTTCTCCAAAAGAGCTTGTGTGTCCTCCCTAGTTCTGTGTATCTGTTCTACAAAGTCTGTTGTGGATTCAGAACTACTGTTCCAGTTTGGAACTGTCCTCTAGTACAGATGTCTCTCATGATTGAGGAAGAACAGGGATTGTCCTGTTACAGAGTGTTGCTAGTTATTGTACACAAATTCTGTCAGAGCTAACCATTCAGACCAATCTAATTACTAATGATTGATGAACATCTGGAGGTAGAGCTTGATCTCCTGATTGACTCACTCAGTTTGACTGTCAGTCTGTAGGTAATATGTAGTAGAAGGGTTCTCTTGAATTCTGAGAAGTACATACAAGTCCTGTATGAATTTTGACTCAAATTGTGGTCTACAATCATGAATGAGCTTCTGAGGGAGTCTGTGTAATTGGAAGACATGATCCTGATAGATACACACTATGCTTTCAGAAGTGAGTTCTGTTTGGGTTAGAACTGTATAGACTTGTTTAGAGAATCAGTCAACAATCATACAGATAGTGTTGTAACCCTAAGACTCAGGTAGCTTGCTAATCAGGTCTACTAAGACTTCTTCCTAAGAGTGATCTAGGATCTAATACAGATGTAGGGGAGCCTAAACTCTTGTCTGGTAGGCTTTAGTCTGTTAGCACATATTGTAACCAGTCACATACTTCAGGATTTCCCTCTGTATTCCTGGCTACTAGTAGTTCTAAGTAATGAGTTCCTGTGTTTTGTGTTGGCCTAGATGTCCTACAGTCAGATTGTTGTAATAAGCTCAGACAATGTCCTCCTACAGCTTCTGATCCTTTAGAATGTACAGTTGGCCTTCCTAGTAAACCTGTCCATCCTCATCCTCCTCCTAATTCCTAGCCTGCTTCTCTAACTGCTTCACTACAACCTGGTCCTGTGTGTGTCTCAGAGCTTACTGTATACAAGTGACAAAGTTAACATTCTTAGATTCAAGTCAGATCTCTCAGATTGTCTTAGACACAAAATAGGAATTGTCTAAGAGAACAAGATTTTTGTTATCATTCTCTCCCCTTTCATAACCTGCTTGTCTTAAGAGTAAATCAGCTTTTGTCATTTGTGTTCTAGGTTTGTAGGTTAGTACAAAGTCAAAGTCCTACAGTTCTAACATCCAGCAGGCTTGACAGTGGTTGAGCTTCTGAGGTGTCTGGAAGTACTAGAGATTAAGGTGATTACTCTAAATCTCAAACTTCTGTACAATACTAAGAAGATATTAATACTACTCCTCTAGGGAACAGACAATTGTAAGGAGTTTCTTATTATAAATAGGGTAGTTCTGTTCTGTTGTAGAGAGGGATTCTGATTAGAACACTATCAGACACTACTTTCTGTCAATGAACTAGGACAGTACTGCTCTATTTGTAAAGTCAGAAGAATTGGCTTTAACTCAGAACTTGTCTGTAACTGTCAGAACTACTAATACAGGCTTGCTAGTAATAGCCTGCTTGAGGGACTCAAACACAGACTACTACTGATCATCCTATTACTAAGGAACATCTTTGCTAGTAAGATTGTGAAGGGGCCAGGCAATAGTACTAAAGCCTCAAATGAAGTGTTAGTAGTAGTTTACAAACCTAAGGAACACTTGGACCTGTTTCAGGTTTCAAGGTTGTGGCCAGTTCTGAACTACAGTTACCTTTGTCAGATCCATACAGACCTCTCCTCCACCAATCATGAAGCCCAGATAATCTACTGACTCCTGTATAAAAGAGTACTTTGCTTCTCAGAGGAATAGTTTATTATCTCAGAGCTGTTGTAGAACTGCTCAAATCAGTCAGTAATAGTACTTGACTGTCTAGGTGAAGATCAGAATGTTGTCTAGATACACACTAACATACTCTGAGTCAATCAGATCTGTAAGAATGTGATTCATGAATGACTAGAATGTTGTAAGCAAGTTAGTTAGTCTGAAGAACATTACAGTCAGTTTATACAATCTGTAATTGGTTTGGAACACAGCCTTCCACTCATCTCTGTCTCAGATCTGAATATTATTGTACCCTTATCAAATGTCCAACTTAGTGAAAACCCTGAATGTATGTGTCTTATCAATGAGCTCCTGAATCAGGGGGAGCAGGTACTTGTTTTTGACAGTACTCTCATTAAAACAATAATAATCCTAGACTGGACAGAGCTTCCTATCTTTCTTTTTGACAAAGAAGAAAGGGGAGGCCATAAAGGACTTCAAGGGTTGGATCCAGCTGTTCTAAAGATTTTCCCAAAGGAACTTGTCAAGCACCTCCTGCTTGTCTCTGTTGAGTAGGTAGACCTTGTAATCCTTAGGTTAGAAACCCTTAGTCAATTCAATTACATAGTCCTAGGGACAGTGTTCAGGAAGCTGGTTGAATTCCTCTTTACTAAAGACTTTAGGGAACTCTCAGACAAAATCTGGCAGGCTGAGTCTATGTGTGTTCTAGAGTAGAGTTGTTCTGAGAGGGTTCTAGACTGGTTCTGTCTCAGACATCCTTTGAATCAACTCTGTTCTGCCTTGACTAGAATATGTATCCATATATTTATCCTAGTCAAAGAAGAACAACTAGTCACCTTTATTAGAGCTGTTAGTAACATTAGAAACATCTGTATCCACTCAGAACAGTAGTACAAGGTAGCTGTAAGACTTGGGACACTAATTAAATACAAGTGTCTACTCCAACCAGTCAATAGTAGGGTTGTAAGCCTTGAGTTATTCAAATCTGATAAAGATGTCTGTCTTTCTAAGGTTAGTAACTCTGAACTCAATACTTTCCTCATAAACCTGAATGGTCATTTGTAGTTGGACAAACTTGGTAATCTGACTATTCTAGTTCAGGGTTCTGTTCACATTGTATACTAGGATTGGAAGTAGAATGTGTTGAGTAGGGAGGTAGTGTTCCTGTATGAAGGCCTTATTAATGTATGAACTAGTACATTTACTGTCTACCAGAACTATTGTTCAGATCTGGGGGGATCCTAAGAAGGGAGCTAAGAGGACAGGGACCTAGAGCTAGTACTTAGAACATCCTTAGATAAACTACTACTTGTTCTGAAGGGAATGTACAGCTTGTACAGCCTTGTTGTCCAAGAGGGTAAGTATATATACTAACATTTCCTTATTAACCTCTCTCTTTCAACAAGGACAGACCTATGTTCTCAGCTGTGAACTCAGCTAAGACTATCCCTACTTGATACTATAGACAAACTACTAAGTAGTAAACAGGGCTGGGTAGTGTTCTAAACATTCTGAGATCTTAGAATGTAGAAGTAGTAGGTCAGATTGTACAGATTTAGACTTGGATGAAGTACAAAGAGAAGAATCAAAAGAATCAGAAGAAATGGGAGAACTATCTACTTTTGTTTCCAACTTTTTTCTTTCTAATAAATAATTTTGTTGTATTTATTTTTTCTACTTTTTCTACTTTTTCTACTTTTTCTACTTTTCTTACTTTATTTACTTCTAATCCTACAGTGTCTATTGAATCAAAAGTAGCTGTTAAAAAATCCAAGTTATAGCCCTTTAGTTGTCAGTAACAGTATAGAGGGGACCTAAAGGCTCAGTAAGGGGACCTAGGCTACAACTATCCTACACAACAGAAATACAGAATACAAGTACTAGAATGTAGTCAGAACTTGTAGAACAGGCAGAGAGAGAGAGTGAGACAAGAGTAGAGTATATAGAGTGAGTCTAAGAGTACAGGACTACCTAGAGTAGACAAGATCAAGACTACAGAACTAGTCTGATCTTGTACACCTATATATACTAAACTATACAAGAGTACTCAGGGAGTATAAGCTACTAAGAATGATAAGCTACAAAGAATGAAAGAAAGGAATGTCAAAGATAAAGGTACAAAGAATGAAGGGATAGACAAAGGGTAAGAGACTATAGAATGAACAGAGAATGAAGGAGTAGTCAAAGGAATAGAATAATAAAGTAAGGAAGGGTAGTAGTAAGAGTCAGTACACATATAGTCTATAGACAGTGCCCCTAAGGGACAGAAGTCCTGAGTTCTAGTACAGAAGGGTGCAGAACCCTTAGAACTGAAGGTAAGAGAGTAGAGAATTGTAACATCTGGTTAGTAGCTTAGATATAGGTCAGAATAGTAGGGTTTGGAAATCTGTAAGACAGAGTTAATGTAGAGCACCCAGATAAAGTCA
>NW_006760400.1:389375-395778 GCF_000271605.1 Fomitiporia mediterranea MF3/22 | reverse complement strand
TACAAAGAATGAAGGGATGGACAAAGGGTAAGAGACTATAGAATGAACAAAGAATGAAGGGGTGGTCAAAGGAATAGAATGATAAAGTAAGGAAGGGTAGTAGTAAGAGTCAGTATACATATAGTTTATAGACAGTGCCTCTGAGGGACAGAAGTCCCAAGTTCTAGTACAGAAGGGTGCAGAACTCTCAGAACTAAAGGTACAGGAGTAGAGAATTGTAACATTAAGGTCCTGAAGGAAAGTATCAGATTGTGCTAGATAAGGACAGGAGATGGGAGTTTGTTAGGATAGTATACAAAGACTTAGAACACAAAGGAATCTTTACAGTACAAGCCTGTTTACTAGATTGGTTCTAGTAGTCATCTCTTACAGAAGATGTTAAGTACTTTATTAGGACTTGTCACACATGTCAGACTTGGCAGATACAACAAGTACTGATTCTACCAAGTATTCTGGAGATTGTACTACTTTTTCAAAAGATCTATATAGATACAAAGTTTATACTGAAAGTAGGAAGATTCAGATATATTGTGTATACATACTGTTTGTTATTAGAGTATCTAGAGTTTTGTATACTTTGTACAGAGAACAGAAGGGCAATAGGACAGTTTATCTTTAAGGAACTTCTATACTAATACAGAGTATGTCCCAAGCTTGTAACAGACAATAGAACACCTTACATTACAGTGTTGAACTATTTACAAGAACAATACTACTTTAATCATATTTAGATTTCTACATATAACTCCTGTACAAACAGAATTATTGAGTAGAAACACTTGGATGTACAGGAAGCAATCATTAAGACAGTAGGAGACAATATTAGATATTAGTATAAGTACACACATTCTGTGTTCTAGGCAGAGTAGATTACAATTCAGAAAGCAACTGGATATTCACCTTACTACCTTGTTTATAGAGTAGAGCTAATATTACTATTTAACCTGAACAAGACAATGTATTTGGTTCTACCTAAAGGATCACTACTAACAACAGAGGAACTAGTAGTAACACAAGTACAACAGTTGTAAAAGAGACTAGACAACCTTATACAAATGATGGAATGTGTTTAGAAAGTCTACAAAGGATATGTAAAGCATTTTGCAGAAGTCAATCATAATTGAATCAAGGACTACAACTTTGCCCTAAGTGTACTAGTACTAATCTACAATTTGAAAGTGAGTAATGACTTAGGATGAAAGATGAAACTGTAATACCTTGGACTGTTTGTAGTAGTACAGAGAACAAAAGGAAACACTTATATTGTAGCAGAATTGGACAGAGTAGTGGCCAAGTTATGTATTGTAGCATTTTATTTAATTCTGTATTTTCTGTGTTCATGTTTAACAGTTCTAATCTTGTGTCTCATTAAGGCTACAGAACTAACACTGAAAGATGCAGAACTGTATAGAACAAGTTGTAAGGATACAGATGATCTAGACAACTATACTTCAGATACTATACTTAAAGTAGAACCAAGTACAGAAGTTACAGACTCCTGATTTAAGAGTACACAATTTTTCAATATACTCTCTCAGTCTTGTATAGAAAACTAAAACATAAGGATTGATTCCCTACTAGTAACACCTAACTATTGTATAAATCTGTAAATACTGTGTTCAACTGTAGTTCTTCATACTTTGTTATGTTTTATATTTACATACTTCTAATCTTCTGTTATATTCCTTCTTATTTATAATAAAATTACAAAAAGTCTATACAACATTCTATAAGTATATAAACCTTTATACAAATTATGATTCTTTTCCACCTATTCCTATCCTATTCTACTAGTTCTATACATAAATCATAAAAATATCCATTCATCCATTCTATTCCTCTTAACTCTCTATTTTATCTATTTTCCTATCTATTCTATCTATTTTCTGTTCTATTCTGTTTATTCCTTATGTTTCTATTTTTTTCATTTATAAAAACACAACTAGACTTTCTATTTTACTACCTTCTACCCTATTCTATTTCCTACTCTAACTCTTCCACCCTACTATCTATAAAGGCTTCTACTATTATAGTTAAGAAGTTGATACTCTACCTTAGAGTTATAATCTTTGTATCAAACTTGTTCTTTATTGTTATTAGTTACAACTCTAAGTTGTTCAGCTCCTTAGTCATCTGTAAATGAATGTTGTAAACTGTTCTAGCTTTACTATGTATAATTAGAGGGATGATAGAACACAGGCTCTAAGTTGTACTATACAATTCTATAGTTTACCCTCTAGTCTTATACTAGATTCCCTTTAGACTATATCTAGAGTAGTAGAATATATATACTATATACTAGTTTTCTATACAAACAATCACTATTAACACAGTCAAAAATAAGATTAAAATAGACTTACTTAAGTTACTATAGTATAGTTAATCTATTATAGTTTAGTAAGTAAATCCTTAAGAACCCTTATACTTCTCTATACACTTTACACACTCAAGTGTGTAGAAGACTATTCTCTCTACTTAATCTGAAGAGATATTCTTGTTCTCCTTACTTAAAGATTCTATTATAACTTTCTAGTTTTTTACACATGTTTTCTTGTTAGAGACTAAAATCTTTACCTTTATAATAGTGTACTTCTTACTTAAGAGTACTAGTACTAGCTCTAAACAATAAAACAGAGTTAGTATACTTAGAAAATTAAATACTTCTTATTCACATTATCTTTTCCCTTACTCTTATTCTCTTTCTTCTTTTCTAACTTTATAACTACTTAAGAAACTAGGAGAAACATTATTTTAGCTTAGTACAATTTGTTAACTATACTTGTACTTACTAACTATAACTTGTTTCTCCTTCTATTCCTTTCTTACATTAACCTTCTCTTTCTTTATAATTAGTGAAGAGTTCTGATTTTAGTTACTATCAGATCTTCTTGATTTTATTAATTCTTTGGATTACATAATCACTTTCTTCATGTAGTTAGTTCTTTCCTATTTGGAAGAGAGAGAGTTTTGACTAGAGCCTACAATGACACTAGAAGGAACAAGCCTACCAAAACCTTGCCTCTCATTTTAGAGCCTACTGTAAGGGGTAGTACCTCTGTTCTAAAGTGTCTGAGTTGTTTTTGTCTTGATCTTAGCCTTAAGGGCCTTACTATACTTGTTTTGAATTGAACTGACTATTTTGATACACAAGAAGCATAATAATGTGGCTACTAAGAAGAGGATCAAGAGAAGTGCTGTACTTTAATGGTAGTAAGCTTAAGGAACTTCTACAGTTCTTTAAAGACATTAAGATGTTAGCTACTAACTTCTAGAAGGACACTGAGTAGATGTGTAAGCAAGTGACATACTATACAGTAATGAGCTGTAGCAGTTTGTAGGCTACTATGCCTGAGTTGAAGAAGAAAGGAGTATGTAATTAGAGCATTGTGAAAGAGGAGATTAGAAAGCTCTATCTAGAGCTGATTGATGGTTAACACTACATAAGAGCTAATATTATACAACTAGTTAATGTGTAGAGTGAGAAGGAAATGACAGTGTAGACAGAGTTTGGCTGCTACTGTTACAAGTTCTAGGTGCAAGTAGAGTACTTGAAGGAGTAAGGGAAGATGTTAGTACACAAGTTAGACTATAAGTTCTAGAGAGGGATTAGAGGGATGCTGAGGACAAACCTGACACAACAACTAGAGATTCTCTATGTAGACAAGGATACAAGCAAGCTGTTCAAATTTGCTAATATAGTTAGGCTAGCAGACCATGTTCTTCTAGTAGGGCAGACAGAGGTAGGCTAAGACTAGACAGTAATGTTACTAAAGGAGAAGCTAGAGAAAGAAGTAGGAGACAAGTATGTAAAGATTGTAAGGAAGCTTAAAGAGTTACAAGCCTAGGTTAACAAAGTAAGCAAGTCTAGGAAGATACTGATGAATCAAGTATGCAAAACTAACTAATCTACCAATTCTGTAAAATCTGACCTGAAGTATAAGAGGACCTACAACTTTTGTAGAAAGTAAGGACATTTTGTACATAACTGTAGGACAGTGAGTAAGTACACTCAGAGAGGGAAGTGTATAAGGTTAGAGTAGAAGATTGTGTTAATAAGTAGGGCATTTGTGCTAGCCAGTATAGAGGGAGTAATGTTAAAGGAGTGTATAGACTAATACTATGAAAACAAGCCTGTGTTCACAGTAGACACAATTGATAAAGTAAAAGATAGGTTGAATGTAAGTGAGGGAGAAAAGTACAAAGCTGTTCTTAGAGTAGATTTGGATGTAGAGGTGACAAGGTTAGAGGAACACTTGAGGGATGTGAAGAGACAAAGAGAGGAGGCAAGGACTATGAAGGCTAACACAAAGCTAGTCAAAGTCAGACTGAAGCAAAGTACTAAGTTAAGCAAAATTATTAAGTAGGTCTTAGACTAGATGATAGACAGTGTTGTCACATTAATACACTACAAGTTGTTTGTAATAGCTCTAGAGCTTGAGTGCTAGTATGTAGCTAAGCTTATAAGGACAACTCAGATGTGTGACAAAATGCTAAACAAGACTGGAAGTGGACCTGTAAAGGTAGAGGAGGAAGAGACAAGTAAGGAAGTAAGGACTGACAGTAGAGAAGATTAGTACACAGGTACAAACATTGTACACAAGGATGACAAAGCACAGTCAAGCCTAGTAGTAGAGTTGAGAACAAGTAGATTGTGTAGGAAAGTAGTAGATTACATTAGATTGAGTCAGATTTGAGCTAGAGAACAAGAATGAGAGTAAAGTAGAGGAGTAAGTATAGTAAATAAGGCTGGAAGTGTACTAGTAAGGACAAGGGAGAATAGTGTAATAGATGAGTAGTAGAGGCTGTTGTAAAGGGTAGTAGTAAGCTGAATGAACAAGGTTAGAAGTGTATTTGTAAGGATTAAGTACTAAGACAATAAGAATCAGTCAAGCTTAGTAAGAATACTAAGTACAAGTGGATTATATAAGAGAATGTTAGAAACTGTTAGATTAGAGTAGTGTTGAGTAAGAGAGTGTCAGATAAACACTCTAGTTAGTAATAACAAGACTGGAAGTGTACTAGTCAGACTAGTAACAGTAAAGCTAAACAATAAATTAGAGACTAAGAGCTTACTAGACTAGGGAGCTGTTATGAATGTAATGTGTAAAGACATTTAGAAACACTTGAGAGTACTAAAGGAGTGAGTATAGACAAACCTTAGGCTAGCAAATACAGAATCAATTATGATTGAAAGTGTTATTCTAAGACTCAAGGTGTTAGTAAGTAGAATATTAATAGTAATACTAGTTTATATAGTAAAGGACACAATGTTTAACATAATAATTAGGAGACTGTTCTTTATATTAACTGAGTGTAAGATGAAGGATTTTAAGGATAGTAATCAGATTTTGACTTTGACAGACTTAGTAGATTAGAACTAGAAGTGTTAGGTTAAGACCCAAGTAACTGTTAGATGAAACCTACTACTTACTACTACTACTATCTATGTTAGAGTTAGAGAGGA
This sequence comes from Fomitiporia mediterranea MF3/22, assembly GCF_000271605.1. Classification (NCBI taxonomy): domain Eukaryota; kingdom Fungi; phylum Basidiomycota; class Agaricomycetes; order Hymenochaetales; family Hymenochaetaceae; genus Fomitiporia; species Fomitiporia mediterranea. Next base: position 390,314 of record NW_006760400.1, on the reverse strand, counting down.
TTAGTCTAGTAAGCCTTTAGCCTTAGTACAGGTTACATTCTCTTTACTCTAACATTCTCTTATACTCCTTTCTTTTATAAACACTCATTCTTACTTGAGACTCACACTCTTTGTTTCTTTATCTTACTTTAATTAATACCTTTTATTCTTACTTACACTCCTTATACTTACTCTTTATTATTACTTCTTAAAGTAAGTGACTAAGAACAGTCACTATTTAAAGCTTAAGGAGGTGAAGAGTTCTAATTTTAGTTACTATCAGATCTTCTTAATTTTATTAATTCTTTAGATTACATAATCACTTTCTTTATATAGTTAGTTCTTTCCTATTTAGAATAGACAGAGAAGTTTTGACTAGAGTCTATAATAATACTAGAGGAAATAAGCCTACTAAAACCTTGTCTCTTATTAGTTTTTTCTTTTCTAGTCTTATAATCTCTTTAAAAACTAAGTAAAAACTATATTAGTAGTGTACAATTTGTTAGTAATACTTTTAATTTGTACCTAACTTGTTCTCTTTATTTACTACTACTTTTGTCTTTTCTGTATTTGTAATAATATTAGAACTTATATAAACAGTTAGTTTATTATATATAATTTGTTAGTTAAACTTATATATATACTTTTAGACTCCTTCTTTTTCTTTCTATTCTTCTACTTTATTACTAACTATACTAAGACTGTAACCTTCTTCTTATTCTTCTCCTTCTTATTCTCCTTCTTCTTCTCCTTCTCCTTCTCCTTCTCTTTCTTCTTCTCCTTCTCCTTCTCCTTCTCCTTCTCCTTCTCCTTCTCCTTCTCCTTCTCCTTCTCCTTCTCTTTCTCCTTCTTCTCCTTCTCCTTCTCCTTCTCCTTCTCCTCTCCTTCTCCTTCTTACTTTAGTCTGAGCCTCTTCTTAATCTTAGTCTGTATTACTTCTTAGCCTCTACCTTTACTTTA
>NW_006760400.1:370614-388737 GCF_000271605.1 Fomitiporia mediterranea MF3/22 | reverse complement strand
CTCCTTCTCCTTCTCCTTCTCCTTCTCCTTCTTCTTCTTCTTCTCCTTCTCCTTCTCCTTCTCCTTCTCCTTCTCCTTCTCCTTCTCCTTCTCCTTCTCCTTCTCCTTCTCCTTCTCCTTCTTTTTCTCCTTCTTCTTCTCCTTCCCTCTCTCCTTCTCCTTCTTTACTTTAACTTAAACCTTTTTCTTAATCTTAACTTATATTACTTTCTTAGCCTCTATCTTTACTTTTACTCTAACAGTAACTTTATCCTTCTTTACTCTTACAAGCTCCTTTACTATTACTTTATAATTTATAAAATGTTCTATGTTAGTAAACAAATTAGAAAACAAGAAATAAAGAACTTACTATTAGATTAACTCTCTATTAGTATAAATAATACTTTCTTACTCTCTGAATTGTTGTCATTATAAGTGTTATTATTTAAGCTCTCTTTATTGTTAGACTCAGAATTTGTAGTTAATTTATTAGTTTTCTACTTTGTAACCTTGTCCTCTAGTTTGTTTTCTGTATTAAAACTTATAAAGTATATTAGTATATGAGTTAGAAACAATATACTTTATAAAGGTACTTACTAAGTATATGTTTAACTAGCTTATCATTTACATTCATTCTCTTACTAGCTACTATATTGTTATACACACAATTTCTAAGGAAAATTACAAAATTAGTATAAAAAGAGTAGAAAAGAGTATAACACTTACTATTAGATTTACTAGAGAGTAGTAATAACATAGTAAGAGTGATAGAAGAAAGTAGGAAGAATAAGTAATAATGTTTACACACATACAGAACTTACATTCAGTCTACTAATTATAAAATCAACTATATAACTATAAACAGTTACAAGTAAACACACTAAGAGATAAAACAATTAGTATTATACTAAGAACTGTACATTATATACAAACAATCATAGTAATCAATTCTAAACACTTATATAACTTATAAAAGTATATTCTAAGAACACTCAACTATTCTATATTATAAGTATTTACAAACAGAACTATAAGTGTGTACAGTCTTAGAATTGGCTTACACACACTGTTTACCTTACAGAATGTATAGATTATGTACTTATTATAGGCTCAGAATATAAGTTGTGTTATAGTAAGTAGCTTAGTAAACTACTATGTTATTATTACCTGAATCAAAGTATAACTAAAAACAAGATCTTTAGAAATAAGTACTAATTATAGTAATATAATTTATATGAATATAATAGGTCTAGTATCTTATAAAGGATATAAGAATATTTGATATCTATTAATGTTAGTTGATGACACAACATGTTAGGTATCTTTATTAAAGTTATAGACAAAGGACAACACTTACACACAATATGTTTAATAGAGTACAAACATATTTACACAATATGGAATACAAATAAAACAATTGTAAAGTAATAATGATACAGTATTCTGTAGTAAATACTTTCAAGAGTATTTAATTAGTTAAGGAACAAAATCCAGACTAACTGTTAAACATACACTACAACAGAACAGAGTAGTAAAACAGATGTATAAAACAATATTTAAACAAATACATGCCTCTATTACTTTACAGAACATTCCTTTATGTCTATAAGTAGAAGCAGCTATACTATAAGTATACATTCATAATAGAACTCCTTAGAGTACAATAGGATACACAACTCCTTATTATAAACAATACAAACATAATGCTAGTATTAATAACATACATGAATTTAGTTAATACATAATAATACAAAGCAAAAACCCTTCTAAAATAACAGACAGAGGTTATTACAGACAATAGATAGGTTTCAACAATAATTCTAAAGGTCATATTACTTGGCATTATAGGAAAATAACTATCAAACAAAACATACAATTCCTAGATACTAAACCTTCACAAATTGAAGAGGACTTGGAAGAAACTAAAGGAAACAAACTGGACATTGACAGAAATACAAATCCACCCAATCTAGTAGATCTAGACAATGAAAACAACTATTACAGCCAAGCACACAAAGGACAGACACATACTGAAACAGAATCTAGTAAGAGGGGAACACTCTCAAGTAATAAAACATCTTTAATACATTTCTCTAAGACAAGCTGTTTTCAAGCAGCTTACTCAATCCAATAGAATCCAATCAAGAATCTGACAGATTAATACTATTACAACACTCTAATTGAAAGCACAAAGCTACCAAACATTTAAGGGAAGCAAATCTACCTAATAAACAAACAAAAGGTTTATCATATGTTAATAAAACAAATATTATGATCTATCTCAACAAGTTTAACAATCTACATACAGAAATAATGGTAGATCCATTAATGTATAAAGAAGCAATCAGTAGAGACAATTGCAAGCTTTAGAATAAAGCTATAGACAATGAAGTACAACAATTAATACAATCCAATATGTGGGAGATAGTGTATCCTCCAAATAATGCAAATGTTATAGGAACACAATTTGTATATAAAACAAAACAACTAGCAAATAACTCTATTGAGAAACAAAAAGCTAGATTAGTTGTACAAGGAATATTTCAACAAGACAGCAAAGATTATTATAATAATGATCTATTTGTACCTACTGTACACATATCTTTAATAAGACTTGTGATTGTATAGGGATGTTCAAAGAACTACAAGATACATCAAATAGATGTTAAATCTGCATACTTAAATAGAGAACTTGACAACAACAAAATAATATTTATTAAACCTCTGCCAGGTAACTTAGTAAAGTTAAAACCTGGGCAAGTATTAAGATTGTACAAAGTATTATACAAATTGAAACAAGCTGGACAATGTTGGTATAAAACTTTATACTGAATACTTAATACTATTGGTTTTATACAATCAGAACATGACTTTGTAGTATTCTACACAAAGAAGGACAAACAGACAGTTGTGATATTATTAATTCACATTAATGATATAACTATTGTTGTGCAAAGTAATAATGTTATTAATATGATTAAAGAATCATTACAATTGTATATAGAAATTACAGACAGTAGCAAATTACATTAGTTACTAAGCATAGAAATCAAATATAACAGAAACAAACAGACAATAATGATGAGACAAAGACATTATATCAAGAATGTATTAACTCAATATAACTTACAAAACAAAAAGAATTTGCAAATGCCTATACAACCAAATACACTATTAGTAACAGATGATAATCTACCAGAAGATGAACACACATTTATGTCCAAAATACTGTATATGAATATGGTTGGATCCTTGTAATATATAGCAGATTGTACACAACCAGACATAGCATTTATAACATCTCTACTCACAAAATACTTAAAATCCTCAAGCATGTTACATTATAATGCTGTAGTGTATTGTATACAATACTTAAAGGGAACCAAAGACAAATGGTTAATATTCAGACAAGGAAATCATGATTCCATAACTGGTTATACAGACACAGACAGTATGATGCAAGAAAATAATAAAGCAATATCCAGATACACATTCTTCTTAGGAGAATCACTTATATCTTAGTCAAGTAAAGGACAGAAATTAGTATCCTTATCTATGTACAAAGCAGAATTAATAGTGCTATTGAATGGTATACAAGAAGCTATAGTATTACAATACCTAGCAGATGAGATACTGCAGATCTCTAATGCACCTACAAATATTTATTACAATAGCCAAGCAGTAATTAAATCTATAGAAGCAGACAAAACAAAGTACTCAACAAGAACAAAGCATATTGGCTTACAGCACAATTTTATTAAATGCTACATTGAGGAACAACTTGTTAATACAAAGTATGTTCAAACAGACAATCAAAGGGCAGACATCCTGACTAAAGCATTACATGTTCCAAAGATCAAACACCTTACAGACTTGCTAGGTCTTGTAAATGTTTGAAGGGGACTGTTAACATGTCTTACAGACAATATAGCATTAGTAAACCAATAATACTAATGATAGCAGAACAGATACATGTGTCAGATGCATGTATCAGATATGTAATACAAGACATGTATTGGATAAAAAACATATTCTGGATAACTGAGACATACAGACAGACGAACAATATAAAAGGAACACTTTATTAACTAAATACATATCATTATCAGGGTCAATGCCCTCATTACCTGTGTAATAACCTAAGAACTAAGCATTCTAACAACACTACACAGTTCTGTACCTCACCTAGTACAGAACCACATTTCTGAACCTGGACTTTCTCCCAAGCCCAGGCCTTCTTAGTGTGGACCCTAGAGTCACACATCTTTCCCCTTTTGTTGTCACACTATTTTTCCTTATTGTCTGAGTCACATACCCTTCATTCTTAGGTGTATACACCCTCCTTTCATCTTTGGCATTGTTTTCCCCTTTTAGTATAAGCCACCTTTGTTTCATTTCTAGTATATATAGTTCCCATATTTCATCTTTGTTACACCAGTTCTTATTCCTGACTGTAACAAAGGTGAGTTCTCACATGTATATAGACCAGTTCTTATTCCTAACTGTAACAAAGATACCTTTGTCCTGTTAGTGTTTTGTATGTGTCAGCAAACCCAGAACTCAACAGAACTTGTTCACAACAGTGTTCAGCACTTCCCTGGTGCTGTTCCATAGAGATGCTTTTCCACTCAATATCTTTGTATATAGTGTACTTCTCTGTGTTCATACACTGTAATATATTCTTGTCTGTAATACATTCAATAGTGTTATGTATAGTGTGACCATCAAAGATTTGTAGAGAAAGTGTCTCTTGTATAGGTATTATCTTGTCAAATTCAACAGATTCAACAGATTTGCTTGTTGGATTCAATGGATTTGCTTTGAATTCATTGTGATAACTTTGTAATTGTGTTTTGTAGAATGTGTAAGGTTAAATAGTTCTGTACATTACTATTTCCACATCAATTAATTGTTTGTCATGTTTCTATTACTCCCCTTCAATTGGAGAAGGTTTGCTTTGAGTAATTGGCTTTTGTGTGTGTGTAAGCAATTCGTTCATGTGTTTTCATCATTTAATCATTTGTTTAAGCATTGTTTATTAATGTATGAATGTGTTTTTGTTGAATAACTTTGATGTTATTTGTTATTTTTGTCTGATTTTGTTATTAATTCTTTTTAGCATTTGTACTGATTGTTATTCAAGTTTATGCTCAAATAGATTGTGTGTATGCTTGTGTAATTTGTTTGATTACTATGTGTATGTCTGTTATGTTTTAGCAAGCATAAGTTTGTGTATTTTGTCTGTTGTATTTGTATACATTATGATACATTATTTAGATTTTGCTCAGTATCATTTGTCTTCTGTTTGATGACAAAAGTATTTGAGCTGTAGTGTTTTGCTTCTGTTCTGTTCATTCATTTTACTCTTTTGTGATAGGCACAAGCTCAAGCAAGGCTGTTAATGAAGAATACACTGTTATAATATTGTTTGAACTTTGAATAGTTGATAATATCTTTTATGTATTGATTATAAATATATTCTTTGCAAATTCTATCTTTCTACTGTTTGTAGTGATCTATTAAATCCTTCACTCATTATGTTTAATCTTTAGTAAAGTGTCCAATCAAGTTCTGAACTTATGTTTGTTTCTTTGGATTTTGTTCTAACATTTGTTTGTCTTTTGTATTAGTGATTTGCTTCTTCTGGAAGTGTCCCTTTGTCTTCTGAAGGTCTACTATAGTTTTGTTGTAGTTCTATAACTGATCTAGAGCTTAGGATTAAGTTTCTTTGTCCTAGAGAAACATATCAAAGTTGTTTAATAACTTGGGGGTGTTCCCTATCTCTATACTTGAGCACATGCCCTTTTCTAGACAACTTGGGACTTGTCTGGCTGTCCAATAAGGTTTTGGGAGTGTCTGTTCTTTTGAAACAGGTGTCAGTTGAGCCTGTCCTGTTTCTTTTGGACTAGGGTCTTGTACTTGACTCATTATATTGTTCATATTGTTTAAACTGTTTGAATTAATTGTATTGACTTAATACTTCATTATTATGTATATCTTATTGATACATTATATTGTTACAATGTATTTGTAACTATTGTCTGTTTGATGTTTGTATTGTAATAGTAATTGTGTAAGGTATAAGATATGTATTTGTCTGTATAGTTTATAGTATTGATTTTGTGCATATATGTATCATTATATTGTTTCTTTGTTTGTAACATTATAGTTTAACTTAATATAATACTTCATATAAGTATATATGTTTGTTATTATATGTTTAGACTGTTTGCAACATTGTTTTGTATGTTTATTAATTGTTTTATGTGTTATTATACATTTGTTTGATTGTATTTGTATATAACATTGTATTATTTAACAATTAATTGTTTTATGTGTTCAAATGCATTATTATCATTTTGTACATTTGTATAATTGTATATCTATGTGATATGTTTTATAATATTGTTGTATACATTCATATATCAATGTGATATGTTTGTCTTTAATAAATATATGTTATTTATTGTGACTGTTTGTTTGTGATAGTATAAATTGTTTTTATATTTGAGTTGTTATGCTTTAGTAGCATTTATACTCTTGTTTTCATTTTGTTCATTTGACTAATCAATATTAGATTGATTGTACATTTACAATATATTTCTTTATACTGTTATTATGCTTTACTAGCATTATTCTTTTGTTTATAGTATTAATCATTTGTATTATTGATATAATATCAGATGTTTGTTCATTATGTAAGATGTTATTATTATAACATATCTCCATAGTGTAATCAACATTTGAATATAGTACTACTAGGTACTCATTACATTTAAAGCAACTAGTTTGTCTGTCTGTATGTCTTAAACATTCAATACATTGTCTGTATCTAATATATGTCTTGTATTATGTATCTGATACATGTCTTGTTATTTTAATAAATCAATGTGTGTTTGGGATGCTCAGACAGGTGTATCTAGGTCTATATAGATAATGTGTTCTGATTACAAGTATTATAGCATATCTTGTTGTATAAAGCAATTGTAGTCTTTGAGACAAGACAATTTGCATTTAGTATGCTCAAATGGGAGCACCAAACGTTTGTAGACAAGTAGTATAGATTGTCTGTACAGAATCAAATAGATTCAGTGTTAAATAGAGTAGTTTAATGATACTTATTGAGTATAATATGATTGAATGTATCAAATCATTTGTACTATAGTGTATAGTATACTGAAGTGTTCAAGATGACAATTATAGTGTATATAGTCATACATATAGCCTGTGAGGGGGGATAATAATTACTAAGATGATGATTTTGATGTGTTGCATTTGTAGAGGGTAAGATAAAAGTGTAGTAACAATGTAGATATGAGTAGAGAGTGTAAGGCTCATAACCTGTTAGTGTTTTAAGGTTGCAATGTTTCCCTTAGAGTAAGTCACACTAGTAGGGGTTCAGTAGACTCTACTCATAGTGTGTAAGTATCAATACAAGTCAACTGTGTAGTTTGTAACATGTTGTACATTGTTACTTGTTGTATATTGTATGAGCTTCATTGTCTGTAGATTGACATATTATATATACTATCTAATATTGTATGTCTTGAGTGTATGTCTTAGAAGACATGTCTCTACAATAACACATATATGTAAGACATTTGTGTGCTTTACAACATATGACACATGTATCTAAAGTAAATGTTAACAGTTTTTGTATACTTTAAGATAATGAGGGATTGTAAAAACTAGGGTGGGATTATTATCAGTTCTCCTTAGGTACTCTAGGACATTTGGATATGTCTCTAGTTCATCTAAGGACATGGAACAACTGTCTGAACATCTAGTAAAGAACACAATACCTTGTCCCTAATCAATCTCTGGATTATGCTTGTTTAACCAATCATATCCTAGAAAGATATTACTTAATACTAATATAGTGACTGCCAGACAAATTGTCTCTGTATACACTTTAACAGAGAGTTCCACTTCAACATAGTCCTTTAGGAGACCTCTATCATTACTTGTACTATTAGTATTAAAGACTAGGAAGAGATTCTTAAAAGGATATGTTGTTAACTTGTTGTTCTTAACAAAACCTGTATCTATGTATAATCTAGTACACTCTGAATCAATTAGAGTATACACATTAATGAGTTTATGATCTGTTTTAATTGTTAAGAACATATTCAGTTACCTTCCAGTGCTAGAGCAAATGTACAAAGCTTCCCTAGGAGAAACTGAGCCTACAAGTCTATAAGGGATGTTCAAAACTGTTTCTACACCTTCTACCTCTTTACAGACTTCAGAATCAATAGGTTCATTAAAGAAATAAGAGTCTTTACTGTCCAGAGTGTTATAATACAAACAATAATCATTTATATTTGATTCAGATGTCTAGCATTAATTATTTACATAACAATAACTCTGTTCTAACTCTTCCTCAGGTAATACAGTGTTTATACCTAAGGATTGACAAAAAACTCCTCTTCCTCAATCTGTTCCTTGTCTGATTCTTTATATATAAAGTCCCCTTCCTTTAATTCCTGTATTGCCTCTACAAAGGCAAACCTTCCTTAGGTCCTATAGCTCTGAGAATCATTCTGACTCTTTAATACTGAGAAGGACAAACTCTAGTAAAGTGACCAATCTCTCTACAAATGTAACAAGCTCAATTTTTCTTAGTATTGTTAATCAAAATGTCTATTAGTTCTCTAGCACCCAAGAATGTTTTTCTATTAGGAGTTGACCTGAAAGAATATAAGGTTGGTTAAGAATTTGCCTACACATTTAGGGCTTTAAAAAGTGTAGTAGGATTGGATTGAGGAGAGTTGTGAGCCTTGTTAGGAAGATTGAAGTGTAGACAGTTGTTAGATTAACTACTAGAGAGTCCCCTGTGTGTAAGAGTCTCCCTGAGTCAAGTTTCATTGTTGTTAATCTGAATTGTATACTTTTCCATTCCTTATAAGTACCTAGGACTAGTAATAAACATATTAACTAACAAAGTACTTTAGAATTAAGAGTATACTAAAGTAAATTAATTAATATAGAGTCATATACTTTACTACTCAGTCTAGCTTTGGTTTTAAGGATCTCAAACTGTTAGAAAAAGATATCTACAGAGTAATTTCCTTGCTTGAGTTGTCTAAGCTTCTGAATAGCAGTTTCTTTCTTACTAGGGTCATCAAATAATTGCCCTAGTTACTCTATAAACTCTTAGAATGATTGTGTACAAAGAATTTCACTCTCAATGTCTGTGTTTTGAGTAACCCAATTTTCTGCCTATACAGTAACTGTCCCTTCCTTTAAATAAGAAAGTACAAAGAGTATCTTCTTTTTACTGTTATAGAAGGCTCTTTCATTAGTAAGGATATATAGTAGACATTCTCTTTTGAAGTCCTAATAATCCTTGCCTCCTTTATACTCTCTAGGAGTAGTAGTAATCTTTCTAGGGTTTCTAGCAAAAGTATAGTACATTACTACAGTTACAGCTTGACTAGTAGCCTCTGTAATTAACTGAGAGACCAAATTTATGTCTAAGTACATATATACACCTTACTAGGGCTGTACAGGCTTGTAGAGGAGTATAGAGGAGTTTCCTAAAAGATTTGACATTAGTTCTAAGGCTAGCTCTAATGAATCAACTTCTAAAGTACTAAATACTCTTTCAAATGCTTAAGCAAGCTCTAAAATGTCTGGGTCTTTGTAAGAGGCTAGTATGAATAATTATGAACAATGTCTAAGTCCTAGGAACAGTTCCTTCAACTAGTTTGCTATCTAGTGTTGATCTCAAGTACTGGTTGAGGTAGAAGAGGTCAGTTGAGTCTGTAAGGTACAGACACTGAGAGGGGTCAAGAGTGAGACAGAATAGGTAGATTCAAGCAGAATGTACAGGTTCTGAAGGTGACAATTAACAAGACAAGAGTAGTGTAGAACAACAAAGCTACACTTTGGAACAAGACAATACAAGACAAGACAAGGTGAGAGGGAACATTAACTGAGGAGACTGTCAAACTACACACTAAGAGTTGTAGTAGAGAGTAACTTGATTTTTTTTGAAAGTACAAATTACATGAGAGTATTTATAGAAATTATTAGTCCTTTGTAGCTACTAGTCCTTTGTGAACAAATCCACTACTGTCTCCTTTGTATCAACCCATCTAGGACTCTGGATCTGAGTCCCCTTTGTATCAATTGACTAGCTGTCTAAGGGCTCAGAGTCTTACCTTTGTGAATTGGAACTAGAGTCCAGAACCTAACTAGTTTGAGTTGAGTAACTAAGACTATTGTGTAGGCAATGATGACATAATCGAAGGATTGCTGATGTGAGGATGATGCAACTTTGATGTGACTGAGCCCTTCCAATTAGAATGTATTAGAACATACATGTTGTGTAAGTATAACATCTCCTGAGTGTTTTAGAATGTGACTGTCCCTAGTCACACCTGAGGGTGTAAATTTGCAAACCAGTACACTTCATGTTTCAATCTTCTGCTTCTTTTTAAGTTTGTCCTTCTTCTTCAACCATGTTGTTATTGTAAGAAGTGAATCAGGTCTACAACCAAGTGTGGTTCCAGAACAGTTCTCTAGTACTAGAGTTAGTACCAAACAGTAGCCTGACACCTTTGATGAGTCAGAGGTGTAGCAACTGTGTCTGTTAGCACATAGTGTGTATTCAAGAGTACAGTGAGACAATTGCATGCTCAGTATGTAAGAAGAGTAGAATCTGTTACTCTCTTACAAAGACTAGTAAGGTAGTAAGGGATACAAGGTTAAGGCAGGGGAGGACAATAGTGACAAACCTATACCCTGTGGCTGGACTATTAAGAGTGTGTCTAGAGGGTCTGGGTAAGTTGTTCTAAGATCAATACTAATAGCTTTTAAAGACAACATTCTTCTAGGTGAACTCTTAGAACACTTGTTAGACAACAGTGAGTTCTGAGAGGATCTAAAGCTTGAATACAAGCTTTGTGTCCTTAGAAGGTAGGTGGCTACCTATTGTACAATGTTAGATACAATAATACAGGATGTAGAGCAGCTACAGGCTAGGATGAGTACAAAGGTAAGGCATCAGAAGGATAGACAGAATTAGATGTTCTATTCAGAACAATTGAACCAGTGTAGGTGAGACAGTTGACATAAAAGCTGCCTGTAGAAGCAGCCAGATATAATCCCCCCTATATAGTTTTGAATAGTATTTTCTGTATGTTCATAGTAATGTATAATGTTACTAAAGTATGAGTGTGATAATTGTAAGGTACTAAGAGTGACTCAGCATTGATAGGTAAACAACAGAGGTAAGGCTATATGTATACTGAAAGTAAGGCAAACTAACAGAACAAGAACAGAACAAGATCAGAACAAGAACAGAACAAGAACAGAACAAAACTAAAAAAGAAACAGAACAAAAACAGAACAAAAATAGAACAAGAACAGTGTGAGAACAGAACAAGAACAGTACAGAACAGAACAGAACAGAACAAAGCTCTTAATATATGACTTTGAGACTGTTTTGACTGAAGAAATGTAAAAGTGGTCTAAGGGCTGCTAGACAAAAACCTGTGTACAAAAAACCTAGTAGGAAAAAAACATACTATAGGGAAAACTATACAGGTTCAAAGTGTAAGTCTAACTATAATCTACAATTAGTTAAAAGCAAAATCAACAAAAAACAGAAGACACTACAGAATAGGATCAGAATGTTGTCTAGAATATTATAAGGGGTTAATAGAAAAAGGCAAATTTAAGAAAGTAAGGAACACATAGGTCTATAGTGGTTGGCCACAATTGTCCTTTAGTCAGAGTTGGAGTCCTTAGAAAGCTTGTCTAACAGTAGCAGGTCATTAGTGTTGTTGATTTCATTAGCTAGACTGAAGTTTTTGACAAGATGTGTGACCAGAATCAAGAGTGTAGTGTGGGCAAAGTACAGAACCAAGTAGAACACTACAATGTAAAGACAGGAGACTGATCTATTGAGTTCAGCTACAATATAGGATCCTCCTTGTGTATGACAGACTACTATGTATGGTCTGAGATAGTGTAGCTTGGTTTTTCGTCTGAGATCCATTTGTGATTTAGAGTTGTGTATGAGGACAAGTCAACCAGGTTCAAAGTTAAAATCTTTGATTGAGTGTTTGTACATTTCTTCAAATTATTGGAGCAAAGTAATCCAGTCTACATGGACACATTCTACAATAGCTTAAAGGTTGGCTGAATGTTTCTGTAATTGATGTACTCAAGTTGTAATGAGTTCTATCATTGTTATGAGTTTGTCTAGTACTAAGGCAAGATACATTGCTTCTGTAATATTGAATAGAAGAAGTGGTTCAACACTATGGACAATAAAATAAGGGGACATGCTAGTTGTACAATGGATCATGATCCAATCCAACCAAAAGACAGAATGTGTGTGTTCATACTATCATAGTTCATTCTCTTCAGCAGCCTTCATAAGGGCTTCCTGTATGTCAAAGTGGTGGTGTTCAATAATACTATTAGCTTGAGAGTTGTATGTGCTAATACAGATGTGATTGATGTAGTATTGGTTGCAAAGCCAATCTAGTACAGCAACAAACAGGGTTCTGTTGTTAGTAACAAGTTCTGGGCACACACCAAATTGATAGAGAATATCTTCAAAAATGAATTGTCTAATGCTTTGTCCAGTTTCAGAACAGAGTAAGCAGAACTCAGGGTAGCCAGAGAGTACACATTGAGCATGAACAATGTATTGGAACCCTCCTGCTTTTGGCATGAACTTAGTGTTGATGTGTACCTTAGTAAATAACAGGGCAATCTTCAGAATACTAGGTGGGATCAGGATTTGAGTTGTCTGACAGAGTTAGCATTTGTAGTAGGTGCAAATGTAGTACTTAATGTTGGGTCTAAGGCTAGGCCACTAGAAGCAGTCAAGAAGTCTAGCCTGGACAGAGTAGACTCCTTTATGTTTGAGATTGTCATACACAGTCTTGACAAGATTCCATTGTTAGTCAGGTTCTATTATAAGTTAGTGGTTACTGTTCTAGGTTTTCTGCCACAGTCAGCCAGCCTTAACAAAGAAAGTGGTTACATAGCAAACAAAGGTGGTGAATTTGTGATTTTCCATCCTAGGCAGTTGGAGGCATGTTTCCAGGAAGGTCTTGACTTGTCTGAGACAATATTCTCTAGCATGTGTGTAATCAGTTGTTAGAAATGTCTCAGAAGGTTTGGTATCATTTGGAACAGTAAACACAGAACTGTAACAGAAGGCATAAGCTTAGTCAATCCATTCCTCAAAGTCATCTTCTTCTTCTGGGTTGGCTTTAGTGTGCAGACGTCAAGACAGTCTGTTAGTACAAGCAAACTGTAAGGCTAGAACGTGTTGGAACTCAAAGTCAAACAGTAGGATTCTAGCAATCTATCTGTTAATTGTGGCATTCAACTGTAGGTCCAGGTTATTTATCATACCCTTAATGTAGACAGCATCCATTTCTACTACTAACTTCCTCACTCTGATAAGGTGAATTTGTAGGGCACAGAGTGTACAGAACAATCTAAAGAGTTTGATCTTAGCTTGGGAGTATCAGGATTACACTTTGTTCCAGTTAATTGATCTGAATCAGTTGATTCAACAACAACTGTCAAAGTGTTCTTGTCTGAGATAGAATCCTACACTAATAATAGATGAGTCCACAGTGACAATAACCTCCATGTCCAACTCATAGTCAATGACACATAAGGCAGGGCTATTAATAACAGTATCTTTGAGTTTGTCCATTACTACCATGTGTTCCAAACAGAACTCAAACAGAACATTGTGCTTGGTCAAATGTGTGAGTAGTCTAGCAAGCTGAGCAAAATTTTGAATAAACATGTAGAGGACACCTACAGTTCCAAGGAATCCTCTAACTTTGGAGACAGATCAACATGTAGGCTAGTTACAGATTTTCTGGACTTTTGAATCATCTGGCTCCCTTCTAGCATAGGTACACTTATAGTCTAAGACAGTTGCATACAGTCAGAACATACACAGCTTCAGACTGGAGAACATTCTGTAGACTACTTTGACTCACTGTATAATGTGGTTTAGGTTATGAGTGTGTTCCTACACAAATTGTTAGATACTAGGGTTTCTAGGAACAGTTTTGTACATTCTGTCTGGAAGTTTGTATCTTGTAGTTCTACCTTTGACATAGACATCATTAGTGTAGGGTTGTACTGTATTAGGAATTTTGTCCTGTAAAATAAAAGTAATATTACTGTGTATAATTTGAAAAGAATTAGTATAACCTATTAGAATAACAGTAAGTCAGAACGTTCTGAGTAGTGTCTGAAACATTGTAAGATTGTAAGAGCATTCATTAAGAGAGCATTGGTTGAAGGTAACAAAGAGATCTAGTGTAGAGTAAATAGCCCTTCTAGAGAAGGATTCAACAACCTGTTCAATTATTAGAGGTACAGATGAGTCTTGGATCAAAACTCAGTTGAGTTCCTAGAGGTTGTGGACCAGGCACAGAGACTTTCCATCTTTCTTTACTATGGTAAACTATCAGGAACTGTAAGATGAGTTTGACAGCTCATAAACTCTGGTAGCAATTTTGTCTTTGAGAATTTTCACAACTGTGTCAAGGTTTCCCTGTAGAATCCAGATGTTCCTTTGTACCTATAGAATATGTGGAACAGTTGGAATCAATATCAGATCAAAGTATTCTGGGTCTAGGGTGCCTTTCTTAAGCTTGTTCTAGGCAAAAGCATCCTTATACATTAAAATCAGGTTGATCAAAAGCTAGCACTCTTCTAGTCAGAGAAAGTTGTATAGATTAATGTTAAGAGCTTTCATACATTCTTACATGAAACAGTGTGTTGGGACAAATAGCTTAGGGTGTAACAGTAGTTCTAGTATGTTCTTCAACAGATTAGGATGCTTCTGTTAAACAATCTGAAACTCTTCTGAGAGAGTTCTAGCAACTAGTCTAACCTTCTTTGCTACCTTCTTGTATACAAATATGTTTTCTCTAGGGCTGTTGAGTGTGTATAGAACAAAGGGGTCTAATCCTAGAGTAGCTGATAGGGTGACTGGACAACTAAGGAGTAGATTGACTATGGTAGAGACTAGTGTGTGTCTATCATAGGATAGTGTGTGTGTGTTAGGAATTACAGCTTTAGTAGTATCAGAACTTGAATCAGAACACTGTTTGTCCTGAACACTAAGGGGCTGATTGACTAATATAGGAGTTGAGAGATCAGTGATTACTACAAATCCTTGTTTGTTGTGTTTCTGTAGAACAGTTTGTGTTCCAGTCATAACTTAGCACTTCTGTTAACAATCTAAGGGATCTGATAGTGTTATGGATTGGTCACTGTTAATAAAGTCCTTTGTTTTACATTCTATGATAGTAAAGAATAGTCTGTCTAGGAGTGCCTTAAACAGGGCTTGACAAACAACTTGGGCTTAGAGAGTAATGTTGACTCTAGTAATATTGATCTTTATGTTCTCAACAGTGCTGAGTGTTAGTACTTGTCTAGAGTCAGCAGTTTTGAGTATAATTGTAAGATCAGAATACAGATGGATTCTGAGACGTTTCCATACATCCTTACAAATGATGTAGAGTATTACTCCTTAGTCTAGAATACAGTAGATTTCTTCAGTATCTTTGAAGATGGCTTTAACTGTATGTAACAGTATAGTCTGTTCTACAACTGACTCTAGGCTCTATACATACTGTAAGACTTGAGCTACAATTGCATCTTTAGAAGTTGTTAGTTCTAAGGGTTCTGTTAAGACAAGGTGTATAGTAGTGTTTAGAACTCACCTAGTAGATGATAGTTCCTTGACTTACTTTCAGACATTAGGTACAATTGACAACAGCTCCTTCAGGGTGAGGCTGATGCTAGAGTCTAGAATGTGAGAGACTATCTGCTAGACAATGACAGGGTCTTTGATAAGAGAGAGATTACAGTACTAATGTAGTTCTAGTAGTAGTCTGACAGTAGGCTTGTCAGCATGCTTTGATCTGTCATACTTTAGGGCCTGGCTTACTTTAGTAGGTAGTGTAGGCTTTGGTTTTAGCTTAGGTTCCTTGTCCTTCTTCTTCAGAACACTTATTGTTCTACACCTTAGAACCTCTACTCTGTCAAACTTGAGCTTCTTACTAGTAGTGACTTTCTTCTTTGCCTCTCTGAGTAAGACTTTGAGTCTTTCAACCTTGTATTCTGCTTCTAAGACTTCTTTAATATATGTGGCTAGAACAGTAAACAATGTTTAGGATACTAGTGCTGGTTTTGCAATTTTGAGGAGGGACACTATATGTAGTAGCATGTCCTGTACATCTTGAGAGACTTGGGCACACTTTCTAGGGTTGGTTGTATGATACTGGTCAAAACAATCCATAAGTAGTTGGCCTTGAATTGTTGACAGAACAAACAATCTGTCAGGGAGAACAACCTTTCTGAATGTGTTCCAGATACACTTTCTGTTGTAAATGAACTTATTAACCTTTGGACACAAGTAAATGAAGTGTCTGTCTTCTCTACAGAAAGAGTAGTTTGTGTTGTAGGGCAGCCCTACAGATTGAGCAGATTGTGCAGATTGTACAGATTGTATACCTGTGTTTCCTACAAACAGGGAACTAGTCTTACATTCAAACAAGTCTAACTTGCTTTAGAATGAGTAGAGCAAATCAAGGATGGTGACCATGTTTGTGTCTTCTTTCTTTATTAGAACACTTCTGGAACTCATTATTCCAGACACATTGGCTGTCTTTCCTGAGCATTGTAAAGCCATACTTTCCTACATAAGCTTAGCAGCCTCAACAACTTTAGTGTATGTGTAAGTTATGTGACTGTCATAGTTAGGGTTGTAGGCTAGCAAACAGAGAGTTAGCTGATCTTTGAAGGCACCTGTAATACTGTTGAGGAACACTTCATTCCAATCTTCTTCCATGATTTCTTTCTTTGAGACCAGAAAGCTTACTATCTTCTAGAATTTGCACTAGTACTCTACAAACTCTTCTCAGTTCTGGATTCTAGTGACAGCCTATTGTTGGACCAGGATATAGAGATCATTCTTTGTATAGTAGTAATTACAGTTGAGGGACAAGTATAATCTGAGAATTACTGCTTGAGTAGCTTGCTAATCTGAGGCACTGTTTACAGCTTCAGGTATTAAGGCCCAGATCTTGGAATCAGATTGGTTAGTATAATATTTTACTCTCTAGATAAGTGTTAGTAACAGTATAGAGGGGACCTGAAGGCTCAGTAAGGGGACCCAGGCTACAACTATCCTACACAACAGAAGTATAGGATACAAGTACTGGAACATAGTCAGAACTTGCAGGACAGTCAAAAGAGAGAGAGTAAGACAAGAGTAGAGTATATAGATTAAGTCTAAGAGTACAGGACTACCTAGAGTAGACAAGATCAAGACTACAGGACCAGTCTGATCTTGTACACTTATATATACTAAACTACACAAGAGTACTTAGAGAGTATGAGCTACTAAGAATGATAAGCTACAAAGAATGAAAGAAAGGGAGGGTCAAAGATAAAGGTACAAAGAATGAAGGGATGGACAAAGGGTAAGAGACTATAGAATGAACAAAGAATGAAGGGGTGGTCAAAGGAATAGAATGATGAAGTAAGGAAGGGTAGTAGTAAGAGTCAGTATGTATATAGTCTATAGACAGTGCCCCTAAGGGACAGAAGTCCTGAGTTCTAGTACAGAAGGGTGTAGAACCCTTAGAACTGAAGGTACAGGAGTAGAGAATTGTAACATCACCCCCCCTCTAAAACCAATTGTCCTGATTAGTGAACATAGGGCTTAGTTAGCAGCTCAGGCATAGGTTGGAACAGTAGGGCTTGGAAATCTGTAAGGCTGAGTTTGTGTAGAGTACTAGGATGAAGTTGATAGAAATCTTAGATTGTCTTAGAAGTATAAGTAAGGTTCTTGACAGATTCCCAAGTGTGCTCCTCAACTGGGTACCCTTTCTAGTGAACAAGGAATTTGAGTTTTCTATGTAGCAACTTAGTATCTACTATGTACTCTACTTTGTATTCCAGTTCAGAGCTGATGAGTTCTGGTAGAGGCAGAGGGGGTCTTTGTTACAAAGGAAAACCAGGATTGTAGTACTAAGACAACAGAACCTTATTAAACACTGAGTGTATGTACTTCCATATTGCTGAAAGTTAGAGTTTGTAGACAGAGGCACTAACCTTCTTTCAATGATGAAG
>NW_006760400.1:364937-370352 GCF_000271605.1 Fomitiporia mediterranea MF3/22 | reverse complement strand
AAAGAAAGGAAGGTCAAAGATAAAGGTACAAAGAATGAAGGGATGGACAAAGGGTAAGAGACTATAGAATGAACAAAGAATGAAGGGGTGGTCAAAGGAATAGAATGATGAAGTAAGGAAGGGTAGTAGTAAGAGTCAGTATGTATATAGTCTATAGACAGTGCCCCTAAGGGACAGAAGTCCTGAGTTCTAGTACAGAAGGGTGTAGAACCCTTAGAACTGAAGGTACAGGAGTAGAGAATTGTAACATCACCCCCCCTCTAAAACCAATTGTCCTGATTAGTGAACATAGGGCTTAGTTAGCAGCTCAGGCATAGGTTGGAACAGTAGGGCTTGGAAATCTGTAAGGCTGAGTTTGTGTAGAGTACTAGGATGAAGTTGATAGAAATCTTAGATTGTCTTAGAAGTATAAGTAAGGTTCTTGACAGATTCCCAAGTGTGCTCCTCAACTGGGTACCCTTTCTAGTGAACAAGGAATTTGAGTTTTCTATGTAGCAACTTAGTATCTACTATGTACTCTACTTTGTATTCCAGTTCAGAGCTGATGAGTTCTGGTAGAGGCAGAGGGGGTCTTTGTTACAAAGGAAAACCAGGATTGTAGTACTAAGACAACAGAACCTTATTAAACACTGAGTGTATGTACTTCCATATTGCTGAAAGTTAGAGTTTGTAGACAGAGGCACTAACCTTCTTTTCAATGATGAAGGGTCTGAAGTGCTTGTTGTCCAACTTCTTCATTGAGTGATCCAAGGTTAGGTTAGTAGCTTCTAGTATAACCTTGTTACTAGACTGGTAATCCTTGGCTACAGACCTCTTCTAATCATAGTTCTACTTTATAACTTGTACTACCTTTTCCAAAAGAGCTTGTATGTCCTCCCTAGTTCTGTGTATCTGTTCTGTAAAGTCTGTTACAGATTCAGAACTACTGTTCCTGTCAGTAACAGTGTAGAGGGGACCCAAAGGCTTAGTGAGGGGACCTAGGCTACAACTATCCTACACAATAGAAATACAGGATGTGAGTACTAGAATGTAGTTAGAACTTGTAGGACAGTTGAAAGAGAGAGAGTAAGACAAGAGTAGAGTATATAGATTGAGCCTAAGAGTACAGGACTACCTAGAGTAGACAAGATTAAGACTACAGGACTAGTCTGATCTTGTACACCTATATATACTAAACTACACAAGAGTACTCAGAGAGTATAAGCTACTAAGAATGATAAGCCACAAAGAATGAAAGAAAGGGAGGGTCAAAGATAAAGGTACAAAGAATGAAGGGATGGACAAAGGGTAAGAGACTATAGAATGAACAAAGAATGAAGGGGTGATCAAAGGAATAGAGTAATAAAGTAAGGAAGGGTAGTAGTAAGAGTCAGTACACATACAGTCTATAGACAGCACCCCTGAGGGACAGAAGTCCTAAGTTCTAGTATAGAAGAGTGTAGAACCCTTAGAATTGAAGGTATGAGAGTAGAGAATTGTAACATCACCCCTCCTCTAAAACTAATTGTCCTAATTAGTAAACATAAGACTTAGTTAGCAGCTCAAGTATAGGTTGGAACAGTAGGGCTTGGAAATCTGTAAGACTGAGTTTGTACAGAGTACTAGGATGAAGCTGATAGAAGTCTTAGATTACCTTAGGAGTATGAGTAAGGTTCTTGGCAGATTCCCAAGTGTGCTCCTCAATTAGGTATCCTTTCTAGTAAACAAGGAATTTGAGTTTTCTACACAGTAGCTTAGTATCTACTATGTACTCTACTTTGTATTCTGGTTCAGAGCTAATGAGTTCTGGTAGAGGCAGAGAGGGTCTTTGTTATGAAGGAAAACTGGGATTGTAGTACTGAGACAACAGAACCTTATTAAATACTGAGTGTATGTACTTCTATATTGCTAGAAGTTAGAGTTTGTAGACAGAGGCACTAACCTTCTTTTCAATGATGAAGGGTCTGAAGCACTTGTTGTCCAACTTCTTCATTAGGCAATCCAAGTTCAGGTTAGTAGCTTCTAGTATAACCTTGTTACTAGGCTGGTAATCCTTAGCTACAGACCTCTTCTAATCATAGTTCTACTTTATGACCTGTGCTACCTTCTCTAAAAGAGCTTGTGTGTCCTCCCTGGTTCTGTGCATCTGTTCTACAAAGTCTGTTACAGATTCAGAACTACTGTTCCAGTTTGGAACTGTCCCCTAGTACAGATGTCTCTCATAATTAAGGAAGAACAGGGATTGTCCTATTATAGAGTGTTACTAGTTATTGTACACAAATTCTGCTAGAGCTAACCATTCAGACTAATCTGATTACTGATAATTGATGAACATTCAGAGGTAGAGCTTGATCTCCTGATTGACTTACTTAGTTTGACTGTTAGTCTGTAAGTAATATGTAATAGAAGGGTTCCCTTGGATTCTGAGAAGTACATACAAGTCCTGTATGAATTTTGACTCAAATTACAGTCTACAATCATGAATGAGCTTCTAAGAGAGTCTGTGTAACCAGAAGACATGATTCTAATAAATACACACTATACTTTTGGAAGTGAGTTCTATTCAGGTTAGAATTGTGTAGACTTGTTTAGAGAATCAGTTAACAATCACACAGATAGTATTGTAACCCTAAGACTCAGGTAGTTTGCCAATCAGGTCTACTAAGACTTCTTCCTAAGAGTGATCCAGGATCTGATACAGATGTAGGAGAGCCTAAACCCTTGTCTGGTAGGCTTTAGTCTGTTAGCACATATTACAACCAGTCACATACTTCAGGATTTCCCTTTACATTCCTGGCTACTAGTAGTTCTGAGTAATGAGTTCCTGTGTTTTGTGTTGGCCTAAATGTTCTACAGTCAGATTGTTGTAATGAGCTCAGACAATGTCCTCTTACAGCTTCTGATCCTTCAGAACATACAGTCAGCCTTCCTAGTAAACCTGTCCATCCTTATCCTCCTCCTAATCCCTAACCTACTTCTCTAGCTACTTTACTATAACCCAGTCCTGTGTGTGTTTTAGAGCTTACTGTATGTGGGTAACAAAGTCAACATCCTTGGATTTGAGTCAGATCTCTCAGATTGTCTCAGACACAAAACAGGAATTGTCTAGGAGAACAAGATTTTTGTTATTATTCTCCCTCCTTTTATGACCTACTTGTCTTAAGAGTAAATTGGCTTTTGTCATTTGTATTCCAGGTTTGTAGGTCAGTACAAAGTCAAAGTTCTACAGTTCTAACATCTAGCAGGCTTAACAGTAGTTGAGCTTCTGAGGCACTCAGAAGTACTAGAGATTAAGGTGATCACTCTAAATCTCAAACTTCTGTACAGTACTGAGGAGATATTAACACTACTCCTCTAGGGAACAGACAATTACAAGGAGTTCTTTGTCATAGATAGGGTAGTTCTGTTCTGTTACAGAGAGGGATTCTAATTGGAACACTATTGGACACTACTTTCTGTCAATAAACTGGAACAGTACTACTCTATTTACAAAGTTGGAAAAGTTGGCTTTGACTCAGAACTTGTCCACAACTGTTAGAACTGTTAATACAGGCTTGCTAGTGATGGCCTGCTTGAGGGACTCAAACACAGACTACTGCTGATCATCATATTACTAAGGAACATCTTTGCTGGTGAGATTGTAAAGGGGCTAGGCAATAGTACTAAAGTCTTGAATAAAGTATTAGTAGTAGTTTGCAAACCTAAGGAACACTTGGACCTGTTTCAGGTTCTAAGGTTGTGGCCAGTTCCAAACTGTAGTTACCTTTGCTGGATCCATGTGAACCTCTCCTCTACTGATTATGAAGCTCAGATAATCTACTGACTCCTGTACAAAAGAGTACTTTACTTCTTAAAGGAACAGTTTATTATCTCAGAGCTGTTGTAGAACTACTCAAATCAGTCAGTAATAGTGCTCAACTGTCTGGGTGAAGATCAGAATATTGTCTAGATACACACTAACATGCTCTGAGTCAATCAGATCTGTAAGAATGTGATTCATGAATGACTAGAATGTTGTAGGCAAATTGGTTAGTCTGAAGAACATTACAGTCAGTTTGTACAATCTGTAATTGGTTTGGAACACAGCCTTCTACTCATCTCTGTCTCAGATTCAAATATTATTGTACCTCTATTAAACATCCAACTTAGTGAAAACCCTAGATGTATGTATCTTATTAATGAGCTCCTAGATCAGGGGGAGTAAGTACTTGTTTTTGACAGTACTCTCATTAAGACAATAATAATCCTGGACTAGGCAGAGCTTCCTATCTTTCTTTTTGATAAAGAAGAAAGGGGAGGCTATAAGGGATTTTGAGGGTCAGATCTGACTGTTCTAAAGATTTTCCTGAAGGAACTTGTTAAGCACCTCTTACTTGTCTCTGTTGAGTAGGTAGACCTTACAATCCTTAAGTTAGAAACCCTCAGTCAATTCAATTGTATAGTTCTAGGGATAGTAATCAGGAAGCTGGTCAAATTCCTCTTTACTAAAGACTTTAGGGAACTCTTAGACAAAATCCAGCAGGCTGAGTCTATGTGTGTTCCAGAGTAGAGTCATCCTGAGAGGGTTCTAGACTGGTTCTGTCTCAGACATTCTTCAGATTGACTCTGTTCCACCTTAACTAGAATATGTATCCACATATCCATCCTAGTTGAAGAAGAACAACTGGTTACCTTCATTAGAGCTGTTAGTAATATTAGAAGTGTTTACATCTACTCAGAAAAGTAGTGTAAGGTAGTTACAAGACTTAGGACACTGATTGAACACAAGTGTCTACTCTAACTAGTTAATAGTAGGGTTGTGAGCCTTGAGCCATTTGAATCTGATAAAGACATCTGTCTTTCTGAGGTTAGTGACTCTAAACTCAATACTTTCCTCATGATTCTAAATAGTCATCTGTAGTTGGACAAACTTGGTGATCCAACCATTCTGGTTCAGGGTTCTGTCCACATTATATACTAGGATTAGAAGTGGAACACATTGAGTAGGGAGGTAATGTTCCTGTATGAAGGCCTCATTAATGTACAAACTAGTGTATCTACTGTCTACTAGAGTCATTGTTCAGATCTGGGGGGATCCTGAGAAGGGAGCTAAGAGGACAGGGACCTAGAGCTAGTACTCTAAACATCCTCTAATAAACTACTACTTGTTCTGAAGGGAACATACAGCTTACACAGCCTTGTTGTCTAAGAGAGTAAGTATATGTACTAACATTTCCTCATTAACCTCTCTCTTTCAACAAGGACAGACTCATGTCCTTAGCTGTAAACTCAGCTGAGACCATCCCTACTTGATACTATAGACAAACTACTAAGTAGTAAACAGGGCTGGGTAGTGTTCTGAACATTCTAAGATCTTAGAATACAGAAGTAGTAGGTCAGATTGTACAGATTTAGACTCAGATGAAGTGTGAAGAGAAGAAATCAAAAGAATCAGAA
>NW_006760400.1:352168-361767 GCF_000271605.1 Fomitiporia mediterranea MF3/22 | reverse complement strand
CTTTTATTAGAGCTGTTAGTACATTAGAAGTGTTTACATCTACTCAGAAAAGTAGTACAAGATAGTGTAAGACTTGGGACACTAATTAAACACAAGTGTCTACTCTAACTAGTCAATAGTAGGGTTGTAAGCCTTGAGCCATTCAAATCTGATGAAGATGTCTGTCTTTCTAAGGTTAGTAACTTTAAACTCAATACTTTCCTTATAATCCTGAATGGTCATCTATAGTTGGACAAACTTAGTAATCCAACCATTCTGGTTCAGGGTTCTGTCTGTATTGTATACTAGGATCAGAAGTGGAATACATTGAGTAGAGAGGTGGTGTTCCTGTACAAAGGCCTTATTAATACACAAACTAGTGTATCTACTGTTTACTAGAGCCATTGTTCAGATCTGGGAGGATTCTAAGAAGGGAGCCAAGAGGACAGGGACCTAGAGCTAGTGCCTGAAACATTCTTAGATGAACTGCTACTTGTTCTGAAGAGAATGTACAGCTTGTATAGCCTTGTTGTCTGAGAGAGTGAGTATATACACTAACATTTCCTTATTAACCTCTCTCTTTCAACAAGGACAGACCTATGTCCTCAGCTGTGAACTCAGCTGAGACCATCCCTGCTTAACACTACAGACAAACTACTAAGTAGTGAACAGGGCTGGGTAGTGTTCTGAACATTCTAAGATCTTAGAACACAGAAGTAGCAGGTCAGATTGTACAGATTTAGACTTGGATAAAGTGTGAAGAGAAGAATCAAAAGAATCAGAAGAAATAGGAGAACTATCTACTCTTGTTTCTGACTTTTTTCTTTCTAATAAATAATTTTGTTAATTTATTTTTTCTACTTTTTCTACTTTTTCTGCTTTTCTTACTTTATTTACTTCTAATCCTACAGTGTCTATTGAATCAAAAGTGGTCATTAAAAAATCCAAGTCATAGCCCTTCAGTACTGTATTCACTGTTGAGCCTCTACAAAATCCTAGAGTATATAGTCAGAGTCTAGGAGTTCTGAGGTGACTTCCAGATTTGTAGAAAAGGCTTCTTACTATAAATCCTACTTGTCACTTGTCATTACTCTAATGACCTGACAGATATACTATTACTTCAGTAGGCAGTCCTTAATCTGGTGCCCTGACTTTCTGTAGGTGAAGCATACTCCTTACTTTCAGACTTCTCTAATGTTTATCAGAACAGATTGATCACAAATTACAGGCAGATTGATTTGAGGACTCAGAACTGTTAGAGCCAGACACATGTGTAGACATTCTACACAGACTTAATACATCCAAGCTGCAGCTTAGTTGAAGGAGATGGTGTGTGTCTTCTACTTAGTGTAAGTAACCAGTTCTAGTATTATCCTGAGAATCTTATTAACTAGTTCTGGGTGAAGAGCTTTTTCAAGCATTCTAATAAGAACATTATTGAACCTGAGTGTGAATCCTACCTTCTAGGCCAGGATATTAAACTCCTGAAAGAAGGTATTAGTAAAATGTTTGCCCTGTCACAGAGACACAAGCTTGTTCTGTGTATTATGCTTCTCATTCAGATTGATGAAGGAAGTATAGAGTTACTCTATGAATTCTGAGTACAACTCATTGTTCCAAAGTTGGATTAGGCTTCCAATCTAATAGCCTTTGATCCAGTTCTGGGCCTAGGTGGCTGTGTTGCCTTCCTTCATGAAGGAGAGGACAAATAGAATGTGATTGAGATCTGAGAATAGATCAGTCAAAGTAGTAGCCACATATAGTTTAACTTAGTACTAGAAGTCCTTAAAGTGCTGCCTATTAAAGTCTGAAGGGCAGGCTACATACACTTTCTTTCCAGAACAGGTTGCAACTTCTGGGACAATCAGAGCAGGTTCTGAGGGGGCTAAGAGTATGTAGTTAGTAAAGGCCTCTTAGATAAAGGTCTGTATGTATTGAGCTAGGTCTGCTTGTAACTACTGATCCAGTAGGACAGTAGGGGTGACAGTTAGTGTAGGAGTGTTCATGTCTACACTACAAAGGAATTGGCACTAAACTAAAAGGGGTAATGAATAGAAGAAGGGTGGTAAAAGTTTAAAAGGGGTTTAGAGAGTTTAAAATTTTAAAAATGTAGAAGGGTTGAGACAAAGAGAAGAGATCAACACAACAGCAAGTACTAATGCTTGAAACATAGGAGAGTTGTAGGGTGGTAATAGGTAGTCTTGATCTGATGTCAGTGACAGTATAGAGAGGACCTGAAGGCTTAGTAAGGGGACCCAGACTACAACTATCCTACACAACAGAAGTATAGGATACAAGTACTAGAACATAGTCAGAACTTGTGGGACAGTCAAAAGAGAGAGAGTGAGACAAGAGTAGAGTATATAGATTGAGCCTAAGAGTACAGGACTACCTAGAGTAGACAAGATCAAGACTACAGGACCAGTCTGATCTTGTACACCTATATATACTAAACTACACAAGAGTACTCAGGGAGCATGAGCTACTAAGAATGATAAGCCACAAAGAATGAAAGAAAGGGAGGGTCAAAGATAAAGGTACAAAGAATGAAGGGATAGACAAAGGGTAAGAGACTATAGAATGAACAAAGAATGAAGGGGTGGTTAAAGGAATAGAATAATGAAGTAAGGAAGAGTAGTAGTAAGAGTTAGCATACATATAGTCTATAGACAGTACTCCTGAGGGATAGAAGTCCTGAGTTCCAGTATAGAAGGGTGCAGAACCCTTGGAACTGAAGGTACAGGAGTAGAGAATTGTAACAATAAGCTGTTGATTAGAAAGTTGGAACTCATCTCCAATCATTTCTACTTCTTCAAGGAACTGAGGCAGGTCCTACACATTAGTTCTGTCATAATAGGGAGTATTACAGCTTGTTCAGTGTAGGGGCAGGCTAGTCTGTCCTTAGATTGTAACTGGTAGAGCATTCAGAATGTTAGTTGTGACTGGTTGGCCACTCAGAGTACTGGCTATAGTAGGCAAGTTGCTCAGATTATTCTGTAAGCTCATCTGTTAAGACTGGGAACTTATCAGATTGTTCTGTGTACTTGAAACTGTTGGAACAATCAGAAGTAGTGGAAACACTAGAGTGATTGTGTGGTCCTCTTCTTGAACAGACAGAATGGGAGACACAGAACAAGTAGAGTTGTGTATAAAGGTTGATAGAAACAAACTAGGGAACAAACTATGAAATGTAGATAGTGAAGCTGAGCTGGATTGCTTAAGAGGTTGTACAGAAACCCCTTTAGAAACAGGACTAGGCATGTAGGATACAGGTTGTGAGAGGTTACAGTCAACCAAATCTAATTCAGGTCCAGAATCTGATTCTTCTGTAATCAAGTTAGTGTGCTCTTAGTAGTACTACCACCTGTTAGCTACTCAGCCTACTTAAGACACCTTGAGAAACCCCCCTCACAGTAGGCTCTAAAATGTTGATCTCAAGTACTAGTTGAGGTAGAAGAGGTCAGTTGAGTCTGTAAGGTACAGACACTGAGAGGGGTCAAGAGTGAGACAGAATAGGTAGATCTGAGTAGAATGTACAGGTTCTAAAGGTGACAATTAACAAGACAAGAGTAGTGTAGAACAACAAAGCTGTACTTTGGAATAAGGCAATACAAGATGAGACAAGGTAAGAGGGAATGTTAACTAAGGAGACTGTCAAACTACACACTAAGAGTTACAGTAGAGAGTAACTTGATTTTTTTTTGAAAGTACAAATTACATGAGAGTATTTATAGAAATTATTAGTCCTTTATAGCTACTAGTCCTTTGTGAACAAATCCACTACTGTCTCCTTTGTATCAACCTATCTAGGACTCTAGATCTGAGTCCCCTTTGTATCAATCAACTAGCTGTCTAAGAGCTCAGAGTCTTACCTTTGTAAATTGGAACTAGAGTCTAGAACCCAACTAGTTTGAGTTGAGTAACCAAGACTATTGTGTGGGCAATGATGACGTAATCGAAGGATTGCTGATGT
This sequence comes from Fomitiporia mediterranea MF3/22, assembly GCF_000271605.1. Classification (NCBI taxonomy): domain Eukaryota; kingdom Fungi; phylum Basidiomycota; class Agaricomycetes; order Hymenochaetales; family Hymenochaetaceae; genus Fomitiporia; species Fomitiporia mediterranea. The sequence goes on along the minus strand of NW_006760400.1, from coordinate 357,815 downwards.
GAGGATGATGTGACTTTGATACAACTAAGCCCTTCTGATCAGAATGTATCAGAATGTATGTGTTGTGTGAGTGTGACACTAGGCAACTTTAATCTTTCAGTTTTAAACTCTTAAGCTACTTATATACACTCTGTTCTAAGTACAATCTAGTAACTCTTATCTAATAACACTAAATAACTGTAAGACAATACTAGACTTTCAGACTGTAAGGTTCTTAAAGGCATTACTACTTGAGAGAGACTCTAGTCAACTAGCAAACAAAGGCTAAGGATCAAGCTTCACAAGTAGTAGATTAAAAAGTGTTTAGAAAAGAGTATAGTTATACAAATTACAAAGACAACACACAAACTCAAAAGAGTGAAAGAGAGTAAAGGATAGTAGTAATACAACCTTAAGAGTAGAGTATAAAATAATAGAAAAATGAAGTAACAAATGAGTGAGGGACAATATGGAATTAATAGAATAGTAAATCAGTTTAATAGTTCTTTAAGAAAGTAAAAGGTATGTTTATAAAGAGAGTGAGGAATACTCAAACAAGTAGTAGCTTAGCTTAAGCAAACTAATCAAGTAGTAGCTTAGATTGGGCAGATTGGGCAGATTGGGCAGATTGGGCAGATTAGGCAGATTGGGTGGGAGGAGTGACTGAGTAGTAGCTTGAGTCAGGGAAAGTTAAGTAGTAACTCTAACTATATACAGGAAACAAATCAAACAGTAGTTCAGACTCAAAGGAGAGTTAGATCAGATAGAGAGGATAGTTGAGTAGTAGCTCAGACTAGGAGGATATTAATTAAGTAGTAGCTCAGACTGAGAGTAGTATTAAGGTAGAGATGAGTTTTTTGACTCTTATGTTAGAGGAGTGTTAGGACTAAGTAGTACAGTCAATCTATTTCTTGTCCAATATAGTAACTTGTGCCTCTTTTGTGTAATAGCCTCTTAGCTTATATTCTCTGATACACAACACTCTGTTAATTCTTCCTAGCCTCTAATGTGCCTATTTACTTTACAATGATTGTTCTTATTATTTCTTTGATCTTATTCTCAAGTTTTATTCCTTACCTTACTCTTGTTATCTAGTTATTATAAAAAGCAGTCTATAAATATAGTAGTTCCTTAGTTTTTTGACTCTTCTTGTATTCCTACTTGTTCTCCTAACATAAATCCTAGCTGGTAGCTTTGGGAATATAGTTGATTTAAGGGCTGCAGGTCTACATTTGTAGTTTGAGAGTACTATCAACCTAGAGAACACATCTCCCTTAACATAAGAGTCAAAAAACTCATCTCTACCTTAATACTACTCTTGGACCAAGCTGCTACTTGTTCAATATCCTCCTAGTCTGAGCCACTACTTAACTATCCTCTCTATCTGATCCAACTCTCCTTTGAGTCCAAACTACTGTTTGATTTGTTTCCTGTATATAGTCAGAGCTACTACTCAACTTTCCCTAACTTGAGCTACTACTTAGTTACCCCTCCCACCCAATCCACCCAATCTACCCAATCTGCCCAATCTGAGCTACTACTCAATTGGTTTGCTTAAGCTGAGCTGCTACTTGTTTGAGTATTCCTTACTTCCTTTATAAACATACCTTTTACTTTCTTAAAGAACTATTAAACTAATTTACTATCCTATTGATTCTATATTGTCCCTTACTCATTTGTTACTTCATTTTTCTATTATTTTATACTCTACTCTCAAGGTTGTATTACTACCATCCTTTGCTCTCTTTCACTCTTTTGAGTTTGTGTGTTGTCTTTACAATTTGTATAGCTACACTCTTTTCTAAACACTTTTTAACCTACTACTTGTGAAGCTCAATCCCTAGCCTTTGTTTGCTGGTCAACTAGAGCCTCTCTCAAGTAGTAACACCTTCAGGAACCTTACAGTCCAAAAGTCTAGCATTGTCTTACAGTTATTTAGTGTTATTAGATAAGAGTCACTAGATTGTACTTAAAACAGAGTACATATAAGTAGTTTAAGAGTTTAAAACTAAAAGATTAAAGTTGCCTAAACAGTAAACTAGTTGAAGGAACTGTTCCTAGGACTTAGACATTATTCATAATCATTCATACTAGCCTCTTACAAAGACCCAGACATTTTAGAGCTTGCTCAAGTATTTGAAAGAATATTTAGTGCTTCAGAAGTTGATTTATTAGAGCTAGCCTCAGAACTAATGTCAAATCTTTCAGGAAACTCTCCTACACTCCCTTACAAGCCTGTACAGCCCTAGTAAGGTGTATATATGTACTTAGACATGAATTTGGTCTCTCAGTTAATTATAGAGGCTACTAGTAAAGCTGTAACTGTAGTAATGTACTATACTCCTACTAGAAACTCTAGAAAGATCACTACTACTCTCAGAGAGTATAAAGGAGGCAAGGATTATTAGGACTTCAAAAGAGAATGTCTACTGTATATCCTTACTAATGAAAGAGCCTTCTATGACAGTAAAAAGAAGATACTCTTTGTACTTTCTTATTTAAAGGAAGGGACAGTTACTGTATAGATAGAAAATTGGGTTACTCAAAACACAGACAATAAGGGCAAAATTCTTTGTACACAATCATTCTAAGAGTTTATAAAGTAACTAGGGCAATCATTTGATAATTCTAGTAAGAAAGAAACTACTATTCAGAAGCTCAGACAACTCAAGCAAGGAAATTACTCTACAGATGTCTTTTTCTAACAGTTTGAAATCCTTAAAACTGAAGCTGGACTGAGTAGTAATACATATGACTCTATATTGATTGATTTACTTTAGTATACTCTTAATCCTGAAGTACTTTATCAGTTAATGTACTTATTACTAGTCCTAAGTACTTATAAAGGATGGAAAAAGTATACAATTCAGATTAACAATAATGAAACTTGACTCAGGGAGACTCTTGCATGCAAGGGACTCTCTAGTAGTCAATCTGACAACTGTCTACACTTTAATCTTCCTAACAAGGCTCACAACTCTCCTCAATCCAATCCTACTGTACATTTTAAAGCCCCAAATGTACAGACAAATTCTCAACTAACCTTACATCCTTTCAGGTTGACTCCTAATAGAAAAACATTCTTGGGAGCTAGAGAACCAATAGACATCTTGATTAACAATGTTTAGAAAAATCAAGCTTGTTACATTTGTAGAGAGATTGGTCACTTTGCTAGAGTTTGTCCTTCTCAGTATTAAAGAGTTAGAATGATTCTCAGAGCTATAGGACCTAAGAAGAGGTTTGCTTTTGTAGAGGCAATGTAGGAATTAAAGGAAGGGGATTTTATAGATGAAGAATCAGACAAGGAACAGATTGAGGACAAGGAGTCTTTTGTCAATCCTTAGACATAGACACTATATTACCTGAGGAAGAGTTAGAACAGAGTTATTGTTATGTAAATAATTGATACTAGACATCTGAATCAAATATAGACAATTATTGTTTGTATTTTGACACTCTGGACAGTAAAGACTCTTATTTCTTTAATGAACATATTGATTCTGAAGTCTGTAAAGAGGTGGAAAGTGTAGGAACAGTTTTGAACGTCCCTTGTGGACTTGTAGGCTCAGTTTCTCCTAGGGAAGCTTTGTACATTTGCTCTAGCACTGGAAGGCAGCTGGATATGTTCTTGACAATTAAAACAGATTATAAACTCATTAATACACATACTCTAATTGATTCAGAGTGTACTGGATTATACATAAATGTAGGTTTTGTTAAGAACAACAAGTTAACAACATATCCTTTTAAGAATCCCTTCCCAGTCTTCAATACTAATAGTATAAGTAATAATGGAGGTCTCCTAAAGGACTATGTTAAAGTGGAACTCTCTGTTAAAGTACATACAGAGACAATTTGTCTGACAGTCACTACATTAGTATTAAGTAATATCTTTCTAGAATATGATTGGTTAAACAAGCATAATCCAGAGATTGATTAGGGACAAGGAATTGTGTCCTTTACTAGATACTCAGACAGTTGTTCCATGTTCTTAAATGAACTAGAGACATATCCAAATGTCCTAGAGTACCTAAGGAGAACTGATGATAATCCTACTCTGGTTTTTACAATCCCTCATTATCTTGAAGCATACAAGAATGTATTCAGTAAAGAATCCTTTGAGTAATTACTAGAGCATTAATCTTAGGACCATACTATTGATCTAAAGCCAGATTTTAAGACTACAGATTGTAAAGTGTACTCTCTAGCTCTCAGAGAACAAGATGTGCTCAAGGATTTTATTTCTGAGAACCTGGCTTCAGAAAGGATTCAATATTCAAAGTCCCTCATAGTATTGCCTTTCTTCTTTATTAAGAAGGAGGATAGATCTTTGAGACCAATCTAAGATTACAGAAAGCTTAATAAAGGTACTATTAAGAACAAGTACCCTCTACCTTTAATTCAAGAGCTTCTGGATAAGGTCAAAGATTCTAAGTACTTCACAAAGCTTAATGTATGCTGAGGATACTATAATATTTGAATTAGAGAGGGCAATGAGTAGAAGGCAGCTTTCAGAACGAATCTAGGATTGTTTGAGCTTACAGTTATGTTCTTTAGTCTCACAAATGCTCCTACTACATTCTAGAGCTTTGTAAACAATATCTTTAGTTAATTAATTAATGAGAGATAAGTTGTTGTCTATCTAGACAATATCCTCATCTATTCTAAAGATATTAAAGAGTATAAACACTTAGTTCAAAGGGTTTTTACAATTCTGTAAGAGAATCACTTATTCCTTAAGCCTTAGAAGTGTGAATTTGAAAGATCTACTACCAAGTATCTTAGACACATTATTGGGAACAATGAGATTCAAATACACCTGAAAAAAGTAAAGCCTATTAATGAATGGCCAGAACTAAAGAACTTAAAGTAATTATAACAGTTTACTAGTTTCTACAACTGGTATCAGAGATTCATTAAGGACTATAGCAAAATAGCTTGTCTACTCACTAAACTAACTGGGAAGGTTCTATTTACTTAGGGAAATGAGTAAAGAGAGGTTATGGAAGAGCTTAAGAGACAATTAAGCTCACAGTCTGTTCTTACAATTCTAAATGAGTATGATCTCTTTAGAGTAGAAGCCAATTTGTCTAATTACACACTTAGAGCAGTCCTTTCTCAAAAGCAAAATGGTGTATAGTATCCTGTAGCATTCAGATCTCAGTCTCTAAACTCTACAGAGTGAAATTATAAGATCTATGATAAAGAAATGCTTGCTATTGTTGAAGCTATTAAGGACTAGTACTAGTACTTGTTAGGAGTGTTGATCTCAAGTACTGGTTGAGGTAGAAGAGGTCAGTTGAGTCTACAAGGTACAGACACTGAGAGGGGTCAAGAGTGAGAAGGAATAGGTAGATCTGAGCAGAATGTATGAGTTCCAAAGGTGATGATTAACAAGATGAGAGTAGTGCAGAACAATGAAGCCACACTTCAGAACAAGACAATATGAGACAAGACAAGGCAAGATGGAACATTAACTGAGGAGACTGTCAAACTACACACTAAGAGTTGTAGTAGAGAGTAACTTGATTGCTGGAAAGTACAAATTACATGAGGGTATTTATAGAAATTATGAGTCCTTTGTAGCTACTAGTCCTTTGTGAACAAATCCACTACTGTCTCCTTTGTATCAACCCATCCAGGACTCTGGATCCAAGTCCCCTTTGTA
>NW_006760400.1:338439-351867 GCF_000271605.1 Fomitiporia mediterranea MF3/22 | reverse complement strand
GAAATGCTTGCTATTGTTGAAGCTATTAAGGACTAGTACTAGTACTTGTTAGGAGTGTTGATCTCAAGTACTGGTTGAGGTAGAAGAGGTCAGTTGAGTCTACAAGGTACAGACACTGAGAGGGGTCAAGAGTGAGAAGGAATAGGTAGATCTGAGCAGAATGTATGAGTTCCAAAGGTGATGATTAACAAGATGAGAGTAGTGCAGAACAATGAAGCCACACTTCAGAACAAGACAATATGAGACAAGACAAGGCAAGATGGAACATTAACTGAGGAGACTGTCAAACTACACACTAAGAGTTGTAGTAGAGAGTAACTTGATTGCTGGAAAGTACAAATTACATGAGGGTATTTATAGAAATTATGAGTCCTTTGTAGCTACTAGTCCTTTGTGAACAAATCCACTACTGTCTCCTTTGTATCAACCCATCCAGGACTCTGGATCCAAGTCCCCTTTGTATTGATTGACCAGCTGTCTGAAGGCTCAGAGTCTTGCCTTTGTGAATCAGAACTAGAGTCTGGAACCCAACTAGTCTGAGTTGAGCAACCAAGACTATTGTGTAGGTAATGATAATGTAATTGAAGGATTGCTGACATGAGGATAATGTGACTTTGATACAACTGAGCCCTTCCAATCAGAACATATCAGAACATACATGTTGTGTGAGTGTGACATCTCCCAGGTGTTTTAGAATGTGACTGTCCCCAGTCACACCTAAGGGTGTAAATTTGCAAACTGGCACACTTCATGTTTTAATCTTCTGCTTCTTTTTGAGTTTGTCCTTCTTCTTCAACTATGTCATTGTTGTAAGAAGTGAATCAGGTCTACAACTGAGTACAGGCCCTTGCCTAAAGGATGCAGGAGTTGCTACAGTGTGCAAGGATGGTGGATTGGCTATTGGTGGCAACAGAGTGGAGGGTAGAACTGGTACAGTTGCAGGTAAGTTCTTGGACATTACATTGTCTCTGAGTCTTCTGACAAGACAGTACAGTCAGATTAGGATGCACTCACTGTATCAAGTGTGTAGGCCAGCTTTGTGCTTGCTACACTGTAGCAGCTCATGCTTTAACTCAAAACATAGGTGTTGCAAATTAATACAGAGTACAGTAACTGTAAGGATGCTCTGATTAGCAAACCACTTCAAGGGTATAAAGATACTATGACTGTTGACAAACCAAGCATTACTCCTCTGACAAAGCAGGTAGTAGAGGTTGTAGTTCTGAGACTGTCCAATGTAGTTAGGTGCACTGTCTAGGATGCTGAGACAGGTGCTCCTATGGGTGAACCAGACATTCTACCAGGTTCTGAGCTAGAGTATGAGTTGTCCATGTACTGAGTACACAAGCAGGATCAAATGCTAGATAACAAGAGGTTGGACACACTCCTTTGTGAGTAGTAAGGAGTGCAACCAGGCTGTCAGAATGATGAGGAGAACAACTCAAGCAGTATGTAGTCCCTTCTTTACTTATTAATGATTTGACTGACTACTACTAGTCACTTGATCTAGATGCAGATTACATATATTTGGGCAGGAGGTGTTCTGTGTTGTATATATCAGACTTCTATGAGACAGACTGGGTAGTGGAGGAGGTTGAAAACAGGCAGGTTGAGTTGCAGTTCCAGAACAGTTCTCTAGTGCCAGAGTCAGTGCCAGACAGTAGCCTGACACCTTTGACAAGTCAGAGGTGTAGTAGCTGTGTCTGTCAGCATGTAGTGTGTATTCAAGAGCATGGTGAGACAATTGTATGCTTAGCATACAAGAAGAGTAAGATCTGTTACTCTCTTGCAAAGACTGGTAAGGCAGTAAGGGATGTACAGTTGAGGCAGGGGAGGACAATAGTGACAAACCCATACCCTGTGGCTAGGCCATCAAGAGTGTGTCTGGAGGATCTGGGTAAGTTGTTCTAAGATTAATACTGATAGCTTTTGAAGACAACATTCTTCTAGGTGAACTCTCAAAACACTTGTTGGACAACAGTGAGTTCTGAGAGGATCTGGAGCTCAAACACAAGCTTTGTGTCCTTAGAAGGCAGGTGGCTACCTATTGTACAATGTTGGATACAATAATACAGGATGTGGAGCAGCTATAGGCTAGGATAGGTGTGAAGGCAAGGTGTTAGAAGGATGGACAGAAGGATGGACAGAATTAGACATTCTGTTCAGAACAACTGAACCAGTGTAGGTGAGACAGTCAATGTAAAAGCTGCCTGTAGAAGCAGCCAAATATAATCCCCCTCTATAGTTTTGAATAGTATTTTCTGTATGTTCATAGTAATGTATGATGTTACTAAAGCATGAGTGTGATAATTGTAAGGTAATAAGAGTGACTCAGCATTGATAGGTAAACAACAGAGGCAAGACCATATGCATACTGAAAGTAAGGCAAACTAACAGAATGAGAACAGAACAAGTATGGAACAAAACCGAAAAAGAAACAGAACAAAAACAGAACCAAAATAGAACAAGAACAGTGTGAGAACAGAACAAGAACAGAACAGAACAGAACAGAACAGAACAAAGCTCTCAGTACATGACTTTGAGGCTGTTGTGACCAAAGAAATGCAAAAGTGGTCTAAGGGCTGCTGGACAAAAACCTGTGTACAAAAAACCCAGTGGGAAAAAATGTACTACAGGGAAAACCATACAGGTTCAAAGTGTAAGTCTAACTATAATCTACAATTAGTTAAAAGCAAAATTAAAGAAAAACAGAAGATAGAGCAGAACAGGATTAGAATGTTGTCTAGAATATTATAAGGGGTTAATAGAAAAAGGCAAATTCAAGAAAGTAAGGAACACATAGGTCTATAGTGGTTGGCCACAATTGGCCTTTAGTCAGAGTCAGAGTCCTTGGAAGGCTTGTCTGACAGTAGCAGGTTGTTAGTGTTGTTGATTTCATTAGCTGGACCAAAGTTTTCAACAAGATGTGTAACTAGAATTGAGAGTGTAGTGTAGGCAAAGTACAGAACCAAGCAGAACACTGTAATGTGAAGACAGGAGACTGATCCATCAAGTTCAGCTACAATATAGGATCCTCCTTGTGTATGACAGACTACTATGTATGGTCTGAGATAGTATAGCTTGGCTTTTTGTCCAAGATCCATTTGTGATTTGGAGTTGTGTATGAGGACTAGTTGACTGGGTTCAAAGTTAAAATCTTTGATCAAATGTTTGTATGTTTCTTCAAATTGTTGGAGTGAAGCAATCTGGTCTGCATGAACACATTCTGTGATAGCTTGAAGGTTGGCCAGACATTTCTGTAGTTGACATGCTTGAGTTATAATGAGTTCTGTTGTTGTTATGAGTTTGTCTGGTACTGGAGCAAGATACATTACTTCTGTAATATTGAATGAGAGAAGTGGTTCAACACTATGGACAATAAAATAAGGGGACATGCCAGTTGTGTAACAGATCATAATCTGATCTGACCAAAAGACAGAATGTGTATGTTCATACTATCATAGTTCATTCCCTTCAGCAGCCTTTATAAGGGCTTCCTGTATGTTGAAGTGGCAGTGTTTAATAATACTATTAGCTTGAGAGTTGTATACACTAATACAGATGTGATTAATGTGGTATCAGTTGTGAAGCCAATCTAGTACAGTGACAAACAGGGTTCTGTTGTTAGTAACAAGTTCTGGGCACACACTAAATCAACAGAGAATATCTTCAAAAATGAATTGTCTGATACTTTGTCTGGTTTTAGAACAGAGTAAGCAGAACTCAGGGTAGCTGGAGAGTGTACATTGAGTATGAACAATGTATCAGAACCCTCCTGCTTTCAGCATGAACTTAGTGTTGATGTGTACCTTAGCAAATAACAGGGCAATCTTTAGAATGCTGGGAGGGATCAGGATTTGAGTTGTCTGACAGAGTTAGCATTTGTGGTAGGTGTGGATGTAGTACTTAATGTCAGGTCTGAGGCTAGGCCACCAGAAGCAGTCAAGAAGTCTAGCCTAGACAGAGTAGACTCCTTTATGTCTGAGATTGTCATACACAGTCTTGACAAGATTCTATTGTTGGTTGGGTTCTATTACAAGTTGGTGGTTACTGTTCTGGGTTTTCTACCACAGTTGGCCAGTCTTGACAAAGAAAGTGGTTGCATAGTGAACAAAGGTGGTGAATTTGTGATTTTCCATCCTAGGCAGTTGGAGGCATGTTTCCAGGAAGGTCTTGACTTGTCTGAGACAATATTCTCTAGCACATGTATGATCAGTTGTCAGAAATGTCTTGGAAGGTTTGGTATTGTTTGGAACAGTGAACACAGAACTGTAACAGAAAGTATAAGCTTGGTCAATCCATTCCTCAAAGTCATCTTCTTCTTCTGGGTCGGCTTCAGCACACAGATGTTGAGACAGTCTGTTAGTACAAGCAAACTGTAGGGCTGGAATGTGTTGGAACTTGAAGTTGAACAGTAGGATTCTGGCAATCTATCTGTTGATTGTGGCATTTGGCTGTAAGTCTGGGTTATTTATCATACCCTTAACATAGACAGTATCCATTTCCACTACTAACTTCCTTACTCTGATAAGGTGAATTTGTAGGGCACAGAGTGTGCAGAACAATCTGAAGAGTTCAATCTTAGCTTGGGAGTATCAGGATTGTGCTTTGTTCCAGTTAATTGATCCAAATCAGTTGATTCAACAACAACTGTCAAGGTGTTCTTGTCTAAGATAGAATCCTACACCAATAATAGATGAGTCCATAGTAACAATAACCTCCATGTCTGACTCATAGTCAATGGCACATAAGGCAGGGCTATTGATAACAGTGTCTTTGAGTTTGTCCATCACTACCATGTGTTCTGAACAGAACTCAAACAGAACATTGTGCTTAGTCAAATGTGTGAGTGGTCTAGTAAGCTGAGCAAAATTTCGAATAAACATGTGGAGGACACCTACAGTTCTAAGGAATCCTCTAACTTCAGAGACAGATTGACATGTAGGCTAGTTACAGATTTTCTGGACTTTTGAATCATCTGGCTCCCTTCTAGCATAGGTACACTTATGACCTAAGACAGTTGTGTACAGTTAGAACACACACAGCTTTAGACTGGAGAACGTTCCATGGACTGCTTTAACTTGCTGTATGATACAGTTTAGGTTGTGAGTGTGTTCCTATACAAATTGTTGGATACTAGGGTTTCCAGGAACAGTTTCGTATGTTCTGTCTGGAAGTTTGTATCTTGTAGTTCTGCCTTTGACATAGATGTTATCAGTGTAGGGTTGTACTGTATTAGGAATTTTGTCCTGTAAAATAAAAGTAATATCACTATGTATAATTTGAAAAGAATTAGTATAACTCATCAGAATAACAGTAAGTCAGAACGTTCTGAGTAGTGTCTGAAACGTTGTAAGATTGTGAGAGCATTCATTGAGAGAGTGTTGGTCAAAGGTAACAAAGAGATCTAGTACAGAGTAAATGGCCCTTCTGGAGAAGGATTCAACAACCTGTTCAATCATTAGAGGTATGGATGAGTCTCAGATTGAAACTCAGTTGAGTTCCTGGAGGTTGTGGACTAGGTGTAGAGACTTTCTGTCTTTCTTTACTATAGTAAACTATCAGGAACAGTAAGATGAGTTTGACAGCTTGTAAACTCTAGTAGCAATTTTGTCTTTGAGAATTTTCACAACTGTGTCAAGGTTTCCCTGTAGAATCTGGATGTTCCTTTGTACCCATGGAATATGTAGAACAGTTGGAATCAAAATCAGATCAAAGTATTCTGGGTCCAGGGCACCTTTCTTGAGCTTGTTCCAGGCAAAGGTGTCCTCATACATTGAAATCAGGTTAATCAAAAGCTGGTGCTCTTCTGGCCAGAGGAAGTTGTATGGATCAATGTTAAGAGCTTCCATGTGTTCTTGTGTGAAACAGTGTGTTGGGACAAACAGCTTAGGGTGCAGTAGTAGTTCTAGCATGTTCTTTGACAGATCAGAATGCTTCTGTCAAACAATCCAAAACTCTTCTAGGAGAGTTCTAGCAACTGGTCTAACCTTCTTTACTACCTTCTTGTATACAAATACGTTTTCTCTAGGGCTGTCAGGCATGTATAGAACAAAGGGGTCTAATCCTGGGGCAGCTGACAGGGTGACTGGACAACTAAGGAGTGGATTGACTATGGTAGAGACTAGTACATGTCTATTGTAGGATGGTGTGTGTGTGTCAGGAATTATAGCTTCAGTAGTATCAGAACTTAAATCAGAACACTGTTTGTCCTAAACACTAAGGGGCTGATTAACTAATATAAGGGTTGAGAGATTAGTGATTACTACAAATCCTTGTTTGTTGTGTTTCTACAGAACAGTTTGTGTTCTAGTCATAACTTAGCACTTCTGTTGACAATCTGAGGGATCTGATAGTGTTATGGATTAGTTGCTATTAATGAAGTCCTTCATTTTGCATTCTGTGATAGTAAAGAATGGTCAGCCTAGGAGTGCCTCAAACAGGGCTTGACAAACAACTTGAGCTTGGAGGGCAATGTTGACTCTAGCAATATTGATCTTTACATTCTCAACAGTACTGAGTGTTAGTGCTTGTCTGGAGTTAGTAGTTTCAAGCATAATTGTAAGATTGGAACACAGATGGATTCTGAGACGTTTCTATACATCCTTGTGAATGATACAGAGTGTTGCTCCTTGGTCTAGAATACAGTGGATTTCTTCAGTATCTTTGAAGATGGCTTTAACTGTATGTAACAGTATAGCCTGTTCTGTAACCAACTCTAGGCTCTATGTGTACTGTGAGACTTAAGCTATGATTGCATCTTTGGAAGTTGTTGGTTCTGAGGGTTCTGTCAAGACAAGGTGTGTAGCAGTGTTTGGAACTCACCTAGTGGATGACAGTTCCTTGACTTGCTTTCAGACATTAGGTGTAATTGACAACAGCTCCTTCAGGGTGAGGCTGATGCTAGAGTCTAGAACACAAGAGACTATCTGTTAGACAATGACAGAGTCTTCAATAGGAGAGAGATTACAGTACTAATGTGGTTCTAGTAGTGGTCTGACAGTAGGCTTGTCAGCATACTTTAATCTGTCATACTTCAGGGCCTGGCTTACTTTGGCAGGTAGTGTAGGCTTTGGTTCCAGCTTAGGTTCCTTGTCCTTCTTCTTTAGAACACTTGTTGTTCCATACCTTAGGACCTCTACTCTGTCAAACTTGAGCTTCTTACTAGTAGCAACTTTCTTCTTTACCTCTCTAAGTAAGACTTCAAGTCTTTCAACCTTGTATTCTACTTTTAAGACTTCTTCAATATATGTGGCTGGAACAGTAAACAATGTTTAGGATACTAGTGCTGGCTTTGCAATTTTGAGGAGGGACACTATATGTAGTAGTGTGTCCTGTATGTCTCAGGAGACTTGGGCACACTTTCTAGGGTTGGTTGTGTGATACTGGTTGAAACAATCCATGAGTAGTTAGCCTTAGATTGTTGACAGAACAAACAATCTGTTAGGGAGAACAACCTTTCCAGATGTGTTCTGGATGCACTTTCTGTTGCAAATGAACTTATTAACCTTTGGACACAAGCAAATGAAGTGTCTGTCTTCTCTGTAGAAGGAGCAGTTTGTGTTGTAGGGCAGCCCTACAGAATGAGCAGATTGTACAGATTGTACAGATTGCATACCTGTGTTTCCTACAAACAGGGAACTGGTCTTACATTCAAACAAGTCTAACTTGCTTTAGAATGAGTAGAGCAAATTAAGGATGGTGACTATGTTTACATCTTCTTTCTTTATTAGAATGGTTCTGGAACTTGTTGTTCCAGTCACATTGGCTGTCTTTCCCAAGCATTACAAAGCCATACATCCCTACATAAGTTTGGCAGCCTCAACAACTTTAGTGTATGTGTAAGCCATACAACTGTTGTGGTTAGGGTTGTGGGCTAGTAAACAGAGAGTTAGCTAATCTTTGAAGGCACTTGTGATACTGTTGAGGAATACTTTGTTCCAATCTTCTTCCATGATTTCTTTCTTTAAGACTAGGAAGCTTACTATCTTCTAGAATTTGTACTGGTACTCTACAAACTCCTCTCAGTTCTGGATTCTGGTGACAGCCTATTGTTGGACCAGGATACAGAGGTCATTCTTTGTATAGTAGTAATTACAGTTGAGGGACAGGTATAATCTGAGAATTGCTACTTGAGCAGCTTGCTAATCTGAGGCACCATTTGTAGCTTTAGGTATTGAGGCCTAGATCTTAGAATCAGATTGGTTAGCATAATATTTTACTCTCTAGATAAACTGTTGATTGGAAAGTTGGAACTCATCTCCAATCATTTCTACTTCTTTAAGGAACCAAGGCAGGTCCTGTATGTTGGTTCTGTCATAACAGGGAGCATTACAGCTTGTTTAGTGTAGGGGCAGGCTGGTCTGTCCTTGGATTGTAACTAGTAGAGCATTCAGAACATTGGTTGTGACTAGCTGGCCACTTAGAGTACTAGCTACAGTAGGTGAGCCACTCAGATTATTCTGTGAGCTCATCTGTTGAGACTAGGAACTTATTGGATTGTTCTGTATACTTGGAACTGTCAGAACAATCAGAATTGGTAGAAACACTAGAGTGATTGTGTGGTCCTCTTCTTAAACAGACAGAATAGGAGACACAGAACAAGTAGAGTTGTGTGTAGAGGTCAATGGAAACAAACTAGGGAACAAACTATGAAACATAGATAGTGAAGCTGAGCTGGATTGCTTAAGAGGTTGTACAGAAACCCCTTCAGAAACAGGACTGGGTGTGTAGGATACAGGTTGTAAGAGGTTACAGTCAACCAAATCTAATTCAGGTCCAGAATCTGATTCTTTAGTGATTGAGTTAGTGTGCTCTCAGTAGTACTGCCACCTGTTAGCTGCTTGGCCTACTCAAGACACCTTGAGAAACCCCCCTCACAGTAGACTCCAAAATGTTGATCTTAAGTACTGGTTAAGGTAGAAGAGGTCAGTTGAGTCTGTAAGGTACAAACACTGAGAGGGGTCAAGAGTGAGAAGGAATAGGTAGATCTGAGTAGAACATACAAGTTCCAAAGGTGACAATTAACAAGACAAGAGTAGTGTAGAACAACAAAGCTGTACTTCAGAACAAGGTAATACAAGACAAGACAAAGCAAGATGGAATGTTAACTGAGGAGACTGTCAAACTACACACTAAGAGTCACAGTAGAGAGTAACTTGATTGCTAGAAAGTATGAATTACATGAGGGTATTTATAGAAATTATGAGTCCTTTGTAGCTACTAGTCCTTTGTGAACAAATCTACTACTGTCTCCTTTGTATCAACCCATCCAGGACTCTGAATCTGAGTCCCCTTTGTATTAATCAACCAGCTGTCCAAAGGCTCAGAGTCTTGCCTTTGTGAATCAGAACTAGAGTCTGGAACCCAACTAGTCTGAGTTGAGCAACCAAGACTATTGTGTGGGCAATGATGACGTAATCAAAGGATTGCTAATGTGAGGATGATACAACTTTGATACAACTGAGCCCTTCTGATCAGAACATATCAGAATGTATGTGTTGTGTGAGTGTGACAGGAGTAAGACAAACCTTTGAAGTATGGTCTGACCATACCAATTTGACATACTTTAAGGCTCCCTACAAGTTAAACTACAGACAGGCTTGCTAGAGAATGGAACTAGTAGACTATAACTTTGTTTTAATGTATAAATCTGGAAAAACACTTGTAAAAGCAGATACACTGTCTAGAAGTCCTTAATTTGATAAGGGAGAACATGATAACAAAGATGTTACCTTTATTAAAGACTCCTGGTTAAGAGGAATAGTGTATACAGGCAGTAAAGTCATTCTGTAAAAGATCTAGGACACTTAGTAGGAATTATTAGATAAAGGAGAGGAGTACCTAGCTAGTATACTTATTAAAGATAACTATATGTGTAGAAATTCAAAGATATATGTTCCATTAGACCTTGTACTAATGGTTCTGAAGGAATATTATGATTCCCTGCTTGTAGAACATTTAGAGTATAGGAAGATGCTTGAAATAATTCAGAGAGAGTTCTAGTAGTCACAAATGAGGACAGACACTAAGAAGTATGTTTAAGACTATAATAAATGCTAAAGAACAAAATCCCTGTACAATATAAGACAAAAGGCATTACATCCTCATAATACACTTACTGGACCTTAGTAGGTAATATCTGTTGATTTAATTGGTGAATTGTCTGAGTCAAAGGGATTTAACACTATTTGTATTATTGTAGATTGTTTCTCTAAGTAAATACATACTCTTCCTACTACTACAAAGGTTACAGCTGAGAGAATGGCTAGACTGTACAGGGATCAAGTCTTCAGACTCTATAGATTGTCTAGGAAAATTATACATGACAGAGGACTGTAATTTGATACTAAGTTTATAAGGGAACTTTATAAAGCTCTTTATATTAAAGGGAATCCCTCTACAGTATATTATCCTTAAACTAATGGTCAAACTGAGTGTATTAATTAAGAGATAGAACAGTATCTCTACTTGTATGTTAACTATAGACAGTCAGACTGGGCAGAATGGATTTCTATAGCTGAGTTTGTATATAACAATTGAGAACACTCTGTTACAAAGTTCTCTCTGTTTTATGTCAACTCTGGAAGACATTCTATAGGCTTTAGATTGATTTTGACTAAGACTGGTACATATTCAGTTGAACAATAGGCTAAGCATATTAAAGATGTTTAGGAACTTGTAAAGAAAAGCCTGGACTAAGCTACTAAAACTATGAAAAAGTACTATGATTGTTATTTAAGCCCCTCTATATAGTACAAGTCAGGAGATATAGTGTGTTTGGACTCAAGGAACATAAAGACAACTAGACTTATTAAAAAGTTTGATAACAAGTGGTTTAGTCCCTTTAAGGTTGACTCAAAAAGTTAGAGCTAGTATATATAAGCTTAAACTACTTTAAAGATAGTTAATTCACCTAGTGTTTAATAAGATTCTGCTCAAACTATATGTTCCTCAAGTCTTTAATATTTAGAAGGCTCCTCCTCCTCCTCCCCCAGAACTTATAGATAATAAGATCAAATACAAAGTTGAGACTATCCTTAACTCTTAACTCTACAAGGGAAAGCTTTAGTTCTTTGTCAAATGGGTAGGATACTAGGAAGCAACTTGGCAGCCTGAGAACAACCTTACTCATACTTAGGATACTGGTAGGGATTTTTACAAAGTCCATCCTAGTACTCTAAGACAACTGAACATTCTAAAAGGAACCTTCAGAAACTTTAACACTTTACTTAGACAAAATAGTCCCTAAATTCAGTTGTTTAAGACATACAATCTAAGGAGGAAGGTAATGTTAGAACTGAGCAGTACAGCCAATCCATTTCTTGCCTAATATAGTAACTTGTGCCTCTTTTGTATAATAGCCTCTTAGTCTATATTCTCTAATGTGTAATAAAACAATTAGTATCATACTAAGAACCAAACATTATATGTAGACAATCACAGTAATCAATTCTGAACATCCACATAGCTTATAAAAGTGTCTCTCAAGAACACCTAACTATTCTGTATTGTAAAACATTTGTAACCAGATTCACAAATGTGTACAGTCTTAGGATGGACTCACACAAGCTGCTCATATTATAGGATGTATAGATCACATACATATTATAGGCTTAGAACTGTTACAATTCTCTACTCCCATACCTTCAGTTCTGAGGGTTCTACACCCTTCTATACTGGAACTTAGGACTTCTATCCCTCAGAGGCACTGTCTATAGACTATATGTGTGCTGACTCTTACTACTACCCTTCCTTACTTCATTATTCTATTCCTTTGACCACCCCTTCATTCTTTGTTCATTCTATAGTCTCTTACCCTTTGTTCATCCCTTCATTCTTTGTACCTTTATCTTTGACCCTCCCTTTCTTTCATTCTTTGTAGCTTATCATTCTTAGTAGCTTATACTCTCTGAGTACTCTTGTGTAGTTTAGTATATATAGGTGTACAAGATCAGACTGGTCCTATAGTCTTGATCTTGTCTACTCTAGGTAGTCCTGTACTCTTAGACTCAATCTATATACTCTACTCTTGTCTCACTCTCTCTCTCTCCACCTGTTCTGCAAGTTCCAACTATGTTCTAGTACTTGTGTCCTATATTTCTGTTGTGTAGGATAGTTGTAGTCTGGGTCCTCTTGCTGAGCCTTTGGGTCCCCTCTACACTGTTGCTGACATTAGATCAAGACTACTCATTACTACTCTACAACTCTCCTACATTTTGAGTATTAGTACTTACTGTTGTGTTAATCTCTTTTCTTTGTCCCAACCCTTCTACATTTTTAAATTTTAAACTCCCTAAACCCCTTTTAAATGTTTGCCACCCTTCTTCTATTCATCACCCCTTTTAGTTTAGTACTGATTCCTTTGTAGTGTAGACATGGACCCTCCTACACTGACTGCCACCCCTACTGTCCTACCAGATTAGTAGTTACAAGCAGACCTAGCTTAATATGTATAGACCTTCATCCAAGAGGCCTTTACCAACTATGTGCCCCCAGCCCTCTCAGAACCTACTCTGATTGTTCTAGAAGTTGCAACCTGTTCTAGAAAGAAAGTACATGTAGCTTACTCTTTGGACTTTAATAGACAGTACTTTAAGGACTTCCAGCACTAAGTTGAACTATACATGGCTGCTACATTGACTGATCTATCCTCAGATCTTAATTACATCCTATTTGTCCTCTCCTTCATGAAGGAAGGCAATGTGGCCACCTAGGCCCAGAACTGGATCAAAGGCTATTAGATTGGAAGCCTGATCTGACTTCAGAATAATGAGTCATACTCAGAATTCATAAGGCAGCTCTGTGCTTCCTTTATTGATCTGAATAAGAAGTGTAATGTACAGAACAAACTTGTGTCTCTGTGACAGGGCAAACATTCTACTAATGCCTTCTTTCAGGAGTTTGATATCCTGGCTCAGAAGGTAGGATTCACACTCAGGTTCAATAATGTCCTTATTAGAATGCTTGAAAAAGCTCTTCACCCAGAACTGGTTGATAAGATTCTTAGGATAATACTAGAACTGGTTACTTACACTGAGTAGAAGATGTGTGCCATCTCCTTTGACCAAGCTGCAGCCTGGATGTGTCAAGTCTGTGTAGAACACCTGTACATGTGTCTAGCTCTGACAGTTCCAAGTCCTTGAATCAATCTGCCTGTAATTTACAATCAATCTGTTCTAATAGACATTAGAGAAGCCTGAAAGTAAGGAGTATACTTTACCTGCAGAAAGTCAGAGTACTAGATTAAGGACTGTCTGCTAAAGCAACAGTATATCTGTTAGGTCATTAGAGTAATAATGAGTAACAAGCAGGATTTGTAGTAAGAAGTCTTTTCTACAAATCTAGAAGTCACCTCAGAACTCTTAGACTCTGACTACATACTCTAGGATTTTGTAGAGGCCCAACAGTGAATGTAGTACTGAAGGG
>NW_006760400.1:325087-337866 GCF_000271605.1 Fomitiporia mediterranea MF3/22 | reverse complement strand
AGGATTAGAAGTAAATAAAATAAGAAAAGTAGAAAAAGTAGAAAAAGTAGAAAAATAAATCAACAAAATTATTTATTAGAAAGAAAAAAGTCAGAAACAAAAGTAGATAGTTCTCCTATTTCTTCTGATTCTTTTGATTCTTCTCTTTGTACTTTATCTGAGTCTAAATCTGTACAATCTGACCTGCTACTTCTGTATCCTAAGATCTTAGAATGTTTGAAACACTACCTAGTCCTGTTTACTACTCAGTAATTTGTCCATAGTATCAAGTAGGGATAGCCTCAGCTGAGTTCACAGCTGAGAACATAAGTCTGTCCTTGTTGAAAGAGAGAGGTTAATAAGGAAATGTTAGTGTATATACTCACCCTCTCAGACAACAAGGCTGTACAAGCTGTACATTCCCTTTAGAACAAGTAGCAGTTTATCTGAGAACATTCCAGGTACTAGCTCTAGGTCCCTGTCCTCTTGGCTCCCTTCTTAGGATCCCTCTAGATCTAAACAATGGCTCTAGTAGACAGTAGATACACTGGTTCATGTATTAATAAGGTCTTTGTACAGGAACACTACCTCCCTACTTAATGTGTTCTACTTCTAATCCTAGTATACAATACAGACAGAACCCTGAACTGGAATGGTTGGATTACTGAGTTTGTCCAACTACAGATGACTATTTAGGATCATAAGGAAAGTATTGAGTTTAGAGTCACCAACCTTAGAAAGACAGATGTCTTTATTGGATTCAAATGGCTCAAGACTCACAACCCTACTATTGACTAGTTAGAGTAGACACTTACATTCAATCAGTGTTCTGAGTCTTACAACTACCTTGTACTACTGTTCTGAGTAGATACAGATGCTTCTAATATTACTGACAGCTCTGATGAAGGTGACCAGTTGTTCTTCTTTGACTAGGATAGATATGTGGATACATATTCTAGTTAAGGCAGAACAGAGTCAATCTGAAGAATGTCTGAGACAGAACCAGTCTGGAGCCCTCTTAGAATAACTCTACTCTGAAACACACATAGACTCAGCCTGCTGGATTTTGTCTGAGAGTTCCCTAAAGTCTTTAGTAAAGAGGAATTTAACCAGCTTCCTAAACACTGTCCCTAGGACTATACAATTGAATTGACTAAGGGTTTCCAACCTAAGGATTGTAAGGTCTACCTACTCAACAGAGATGAGTAGGAGGTGCTCAACAAGTTCCTTTAGGAAAATCTTTAGAATAGCTGGATCCAACCCTCAAAATCCTCTATAGTCTCCCCTTTCTTCTTTGTCAAAAAGAAAGATAGGAAGCTCTGCCCAGTCTAGGATTATTGTTGTCTCAATGAGAGTACTGTCAAAAACAAGTACCTACTCCCCCTGATTCAGGAGCTCATTAATAAGACACATACATCTAGGGTTTTTACTAAGTTGGACATTTAATAAGAGTACAATAATATTTGGATCCAAGACAGAGATGAGTAGAAGGCTACATTCTAAACCAATTACAGATTGTACAAACTGACTGTAATGTTCTTCAGACTAACCAACTTGCCTACAACATTTCAGTCATTTATGAATCACATCCTTACAGATCTGATTGACTCAGAGTATGTTAGTGTATATCTGGACAACATTCTGATCTTCACCCAGACAGTTGAGCACCATTACTGACTAATCTGAGCAGTTCTACAATAACTCTAAGATAATAAACTGTTCCTCCAAGAAGCAAAGTACTCTTTTACACAGGAGTCAGTAGATTATCTAGGCTTTGTGATTGGTGGAGGAGAGGTCTGTATGGATCCAGCAAAGGTAACTGTAGTTTGGAACTGGCTACAACCTCAGAACCTGAAACAGGTCTAAGCATTCCTTAGGTTTGCAAACTACTACCAACACTTTATTCAAGGCTTTAGTACTATTGCCTGGCCCCTTCACAATCTTACTAGCAAAGATGTTCCTTAGTAATAGGATGATCAGTAGCAGTCTGTATTCAAGTCCCTCAAGCAGGCTATTACTAGCAAGCCTATATTAGTAGTTCTGACAGTTGTGGACAAGTTCTGAGTCAAAGCCAACTCTTCTGACTTTGCAAATAGAGTAGTACTGTCCTAGTTCATTGACAGAAAGTGGTGTCTAATAGTGTTCCAATCAGAATCCCTCTCTGTAACAGAACAGAACTACCCTATCTATGACAAGGAACTCCTTACAATTAGCTGTCCTCAATTCACTTGCAAGGGAGACTTGCAGCTTAGTACAGGGAAAAGAACCAACACCCCAAAACCTTAACTCCTGCCTTATGTAGTTCCCTCTGTGCAAGTCTGCACAATTTTGCACAAGTGCTCTTGAGTGCTTGTGTAGACTTGCAAAGCATCAGAGTTTAAAATAAACAAAGAATTCCCTCACTAAAACCAATGTAAATCATGATTAGTGTGACAGAACACTGTAAATAACACAGTCCTGTAACTGTATAGAATGAGCACAAGTGTGAAATAAGTGAAATATATCCATTTTATCATATCTTACACTCTCTATTCTCCTTCTGAAATGGCCCTGTTAGCATATAACAGTATGCAAAATGCTTTAAACATTGGATCTTTTACTTTTTACCAGACTTTATACACTAAAACAGACAAGGATTTGCTCATAGGCATGTTTCTTACATACAAAGCTCATTACTTACTGCTTCAAGCTCATCCTTCAGACTGTGGTCCATATGATGCATCCTATTCAGAAGATTTCCTGAGTAATTTACTATATAACACGTTGGATTTGATTTTTAAATCATTCTTCAGGTAAATCTCAAGGTTACAAATTATATACATGCTACCACACTCTCTCATCTGTCATACATCTTTTAGAGTCAACTGCAAGTCATTCAAGGTCTTAACTGATCTTATTAAGGATGATAAAGTGTTCAGAATTACTGGTACAAAGTGAGTTCCTACATGTCTTATCCTATGATCAAAACTATATATACATTCTGATGTACAGAGTACAAGCACTACCTTGGATACAGCTTACTGTCTTCCTCATACATAACAGATCCTCAACATGTATCAAGGTTGCTGAGATGGTATCAGTTGTAGAGGGTACAGTATACTTGTATTATGCAAGAGTTACCACTACTTTCTGCCAGCTCTATCCTTGTTTTATCACTTGGCCAGAAGGAGAGTAATGTCAAGCACTGAAGATTAGGATGCAGAATAAAGGGTTTCCTGGATGTATTAGTATGCTAGATGGATCCCTCATCCCTCTTGCTACAAAGCTAAGGAAAGATGGGTTTCAATACTTCTGTAGGAAGAAGTTCTATACTGTGAGTTTATTTTTATGTTCTCCTTTCTTTTAATACTTAATTTTAAGTATATAGAATTGTAAAGGTTGCTTTACAAGGAATCTGCAACAACAAAAAACGTTTTACCCATCATAACTTAGGATGGCCTGGAAATGTGCAGGATACTACTGTGTTCTGTGACTCTTGTGTCTGGCAATTCAAAGGAGACCATTTTTCAAAGGAGGAATTTCTTTTGGCTGATAAAGGTATGTTTTTTTTGACTTTATATCTCAATGTGCAATACCTCACATTCTTACATTACTGTATCAACAGGTTATCCTCTTACACAGTTCACTATACAGCCTTTTACTAAAAGCAATCTTACAAACAAACTGGAAGAGGCTTGCTGCTACTGCCATTTTAATTTTACACTCTTACATTCTTACATTACTATTGAGCATACCTTTAGTATGCTCAAAGGCTGCTTTCCTTCCCTTCAGTGCCTTCTAGGCACTAATATCAATGTCATTTACACAACAATTGAAGCTCTTTTAGTGCTTCATAACATCCTTATTGATATTAATGATGATCCTACTAACATCTTGGATTATAATAGTAAGGAGGATGCTAATATTTTTGCTCAAGACATTAACAACCCAGACAAAGGAGCAGCCCAAATAAGAAGAGAAATCAATCAAATGGCAGATACACACCTCTATTGTGCTGGATTACATTGTTGTAAACATCTTATGGAGCACATGGATGGACTTCAGGTACTAGGTAATATACTCAGGCACTAGGTCTTTTGGATTAATGAACACATGTTCTATTTCCAATGTAATTACATAGTGATTTATTTGTACACATTTAATACACCCTGCCCTACTTCCTTGAAGCATATCACTGTGTGCTTTGCCTGTATTGTTGTGCAAGACACTGTAATCCTTCTTTGAAACATATTCTTACATATTTTGCCTGTATTGTTGTACAAGATACTGTAATTCTACTTAAAGCATATACAAGCTAGTCTTGCTACTCAGTATGACAGAGATGTCTGATAGTGTCACTAATGTCACGAATCTCCTCAGCAAGGTTGACTGCCAGGTCCTACTCTACTAGATTGTCTGAGTCTTGTATCTGACAGTACTGCTCAAGTTTTGAACAATACAATTCTTCCATATTCTGCATCTCCTGTATCTTTGTAGCCCAATCTTCAGACTGTATTCTCTTGTAGCAAACTTCCTCCTCCTTCTCATCCTTGGCCCTTTCATACACAAAACACTCAGTATCAAGCTGAGTAGATTCTTTTTAACATTCTTGTTGAGAAAACAGGGCCTCTGACATGATAGCTGTGAATTTGGATACAGTATCTCCTTTCTTTTGTTTCTTATCTTCTTCTTTCACCTGCTTGATTTCTGCTTTGACATCCTTGAATTTACACAACAAACTGAACTCTATGAACCTGTCTATATTAGCTTGGCCCTCCACCCTAAATAACCAGGCAGGTAAGTCTCTTCAGTACAAATCAAATGAGTATAAAAGCTTACACTCTAAGGATAATAGGATAAATGGGTCCCTCTACAAACTTCTTACACTGTGCAGCTAAGGTCTACAGGTCTGTTACACTCTCATCTCTATCCCTACCCCCTGTATACTTTTCCTATCCTGTATTACATAGTAAACACTAAGTGAAATAGTATAATGATAGAGTGACTTACACCTAGTATCCTTGAATTGCCTGAATATAGAGTACTACTGATTGAGACACTGTTCAGCTGTATACTCAGGAAGAACATTCTGGGAAATCTAGAACACAATAAGAGTGAGTAGGACAGCCATATAAATTTATGTAGCACCTTGTAAAGACAGAGAAAGCTTGCAAACAAAATATGAAGTAGATGAGAGGAGAGAACTCACCTCTTAACAAAAATTATGTAAGGAAACTTGTACTTTTGCCTAGCACTCTAGAGTAGTAATGAACTCAACTAATTTAATGCTCAACTTGTTATCCTAAGTAGCTATCATCTTCACTTTGGTTATTTCAACAATATCTGCATCATTTTTTTGCTCCTTAGTAAGGTGATCAATTTCTGACTCAGAATGACCAGAAACTTGTACATTTTTTCCAGAGTGTGCCCCTTTACCAGTCTTCCTGCTAACTAACTTCTTCTCCACCTTAGCTTTGCCCTTTACTGTCTTAGAGCCCTCAGGAGCTGGAGTAGAGGATTGTAGGGTTGGATGAGAGCTTAAGGAGCTAGAAGACACCTACTAGTAAGCCAGACTTTGTGTCTGGGCTTGGTTTTGCTAATGTATGTGGAAATTTAAGACTGCTAGTACTCTAGTATTGTCTGGAAACTCTAGGCTTAGAGTATAAACAACTAGGGCTGGACTAGGAGAAGCAGGTACTTTAGAACCAGTAGGAATTTGTATCTAGTGAGTTGCTGCCTGTGTTTGTACATGTAATTGTAATGCCTGTAGTAAAGTAGCTAGTGTCTGAGGTTGGCTGGGTGGTTGTACAGTATTCTGAGAGTTGTTCTGCTCTATCTTAGAGGTTAAGACTAAGGAGGACTAACTGTATACATTTTTTTCCTTGTAACAACACTTATGTCTTAGATGAATCTTTAACTTTCTTTATTTGGGAGATTAACATTACTACATTAAGGGCTATATATCTTAAGTAATGATAGTCAATCCTTACTACAAGTCTGATCCTCAATTCTTGAGGGACTTGTACTACTTGTAGCATTAGTCTTCTTTATACTACAGCCCCTACATAAGTCCCCTATACAAGTGAATTGAGGAGGGCTATTGTCTGTTCCCTAGAGGAGTAGTATTAATATCTCCTTAGTACTGTACAGAAGTTTGAGATTTAGAGTAATCACCTTAATCTCTAGTACTTCCAGGTGCCTTAGAAGCTTAACTACTGTTAAGCCTACTAAATGTTAGAACTGTAGGACTTTGACTTTGTACTGACCCACAAACCCAGAACACAAATGATGAAAGCTGATTTACTCTCAAGACAAGCAAGTCATAAAAGGGGGGAGAATGATAACAAAAATCTTGTTCTCCTAGACAATTCCTGTTTTGTGTCTAAGACAATCTAAGAGATCTGACTCAAATCTAAGGATGTTGACTTTGTTACCTACATACAGTAAGCTCTGAGACACACACAGGACTGGGTTGTAGTAAAGCAGTTAGAGAAGCAGGCTAGGGATTAGGAGGAGGATAAGGATGGACAGGTTTACTAGGAAGGCTGACTGTACATTCTAAAGGATTGGAAGCTGTAGGAGGACATTGTCTGAGCTCATTACAATAATCTGACTGTAGGACATCTAGGCTGACACAAAACACAGGAACTTATTACTCAGAACTACTAGTGGTCAGGAATACAGAGGGAAATCCTAAAGTATGTGACTAGTTACAATACATGCTAACAGACTAAAGCCTACTAGACAAGGGTTTGAGCTCCCCTACATCTACATTAGATTCTGGATCACTCTTAGGAAGAAGTCTTAGTAGACCTGATTAGTGAGCTACCTAAGTCTTAGGGTTACAACACTATCTGTGTGATTGTTAACTAATTCTTTAAACAAGTCTACACAATTCCAACCTAAACAGAACTTACTTCCAAAAGTATAGTGTGTATCTATCAGAATTATGTCTTCCAGTTACACAGACTCCCTCAGAAGCTCATTCATGATTGTAGACCACAATTTGAGTTGAAATTCATGTAGGACTTGTATATACTTCTCAGAATTCAAGGGAACCCTTCTACTGTATATCACCTGTAGACTGACAGTCAAACTGAGTGAGTCAATTAGGAGATCAAGCTCTACCTCTAGATGTTCATCAATCATTAGTAATTGGATTGGTCTGAATGGTTAGCTCTAGCAGAATTTGTGTACAATAACTAGCAACACTCTACAACAGGACAATCCCTGTTCTTCCTTAATTATGAGAGACATCTGTACTAGAGGACAGTTCCAAACTGGAACAGTAGTTCTGAATTCATAACAGACTTTGCAGAACAGATGTACAGAACCAGGGAGGACACACAAGCTCTTTTGGAGAAGGTAGTACAGGTTATAAAGTAGAACTATGATTGGAAGAGGTCTGTAGCTAAGGATTACCAGCCTAGTAACAAGGTTATACTAGAAGCTACTAACCTGACCTTAGATTGCCCTATGAAGAAGTTGGACAACAAGTGCTTCAGACCCTTCATTATTGAAAAGAAGGTTGGTGCCTCTGTCTACAAACTCTAACTTCCAGCAACATGGAAGCACATACACTTAGTGTTTAATAAGGTTCTATTGTCTCAGTACTACAATCCTAGTTTTCCTTCATAACAAAGACCCCCTCTGTCTCTACCAGAACTCATTAGCTCTAAACTAGAATATAAAGTAGAGTACATAGTAGATGCTAAGCTACTGTACAGAAAACTCAAATTCCTTGTTCACTAGAAAGGGTACTAAGAGGTAAGGTTTTAGTAGGCTTGTTCCCTCTAGTGTTGTTGTAGGCTCTAGTCAAAACTCTCCTCCTTTTTCATTCTAAATAGGAAAGAACTAACTACATAAAGAAAGTGATTATGTAATCCAAAGAATTAAATAAAATCAAGAAGACCTGATAGTAACTAAAATCAGAACTCTTCACCTCCCTAAGCTTTAAATAGTGACTGTTTTTAGTCACTTGCTTTGAGAAGCAATAATAAAGGGTAAGTATAAGGAGTGTAGGTAAGGATAAAAGGTATTAATCAAAGTAAGATAAAGAAACAAAGAGTGTGAGTCTCAAGTAAGAATGAGTGTCCATAAAAGAAAGGGGTATAAGGGAATGTTAGAGTAAAGAGAATGTAACCTGTACTAAGGCTAAAGGCTTGCCAGACCAATCCTCTCCAACTCTAACATAGATGGTAGTAGTAGTGAGTAGTAGGTTTCATCTAACAGCTACTCAGGTCTCAACCTGACACTTCTGGTTCTGATCTGCTGAGTCTGTCAAGGTCAAAATCTGATTACTGTCCTTGAAATCCTTTGTCTCACACTCAGTTAACACAAAGAACAGCCTCCTAATTATTATGTCAAACATTGTGTCCTTTACTATATGAACCAGTATCACTATTAATATTCCACCTACTAACACCTTGAGTCTTAGAATGACACCTTTGATTGTAATTGATTCTACATTTGCTGGCCTGAGGTTTGTCTACACTTGCTCCTTTAGTACTCCCAAGTGTTTCCAAACATCTTTACACATTACATTCATAACAGCTCCCTAGTCTAGTAAGCTCTTAGTCTCCAATTTGTTGTTTAGCTTTACTGTCACTAGCCTGACTGGTACACTTCCAGCCTTGTTGTTACTGACTAGAGTGCCTATCTGACACTCCCTTGCTTGACACTACTCTGATCTGACAGCTTCTGACATCCTCCTGTATAATCTGCTTGTACTTAGTATTCTTACTAGGCTTGACTGATTCTTATTGTCTCAGTACTTGATCCTTACAGATACACTTCCAACCTTGTTCATCTGGCTTACTACTACCCTTTGTAACAGCCTCTACTACTCATCTATCACACTATTCTCCCTCATCCTTACTGGTACACTTCTGGCCTTGTTTGTCACACTTACTCCTCTGCTCTGCTCTCATTCTCATTCTCTAGCTCAAATTCAACTCAATCTAACATAATCTACTACTTTCCTATACAATCTACTTGTTCTCAGCTCTACTACTGAGCTTGACTGTGCTTTGTTGTCCTTGTGTACAATGCTTGTACCTGTGTGCTGATCTTCTCTACTGTTAGTCCTTGCTTCCTCACTTGTCTCTTCCTCCTCTGCCTTTGTAGGTCCACTTCTGGCCTTGTTCAGCATTTTGTCACACATCTGAGTCATCCTTATAAGCTTAGCTACATACTAGCACTTGAGCTCCAGAGCTATCACAAACAACTTGTAGTGTGTCAATGTAACAACACTGTCTATCATCTGGTCTAAGACCTGCTTAATGATCTTGCTTGACTCAGTACTTTACTTTAGTCTGACTTTGACTAGCTTTGTGTTAGCCTTCATAGTCCTTGCCTCCTCTCTTTGTCTCTTCACATCCCTCAAGCATTCCTCCAACCTTGTCACCTCTGTATCCAAATCTGCTCTAAGAACAGTTTTGTACTTTTCTCCCTCACTTGCATTCAACCTATCTTTTGCTTTATCAATTGTGCCTACTGTGAACACAGGCTTGTCTTCATAGTATTAGTCTATACACTCCTTCAACATTACTCCCTCTACACTAGCTAGTACAAATGCTCTACTCATTAACACAATCTTCTGCCCTAACCTCATACACTTCCCCCTCTGAGTGTACTTGCTCACAGTCCTACAGTCACATACAAAATGTCCTTGCTTTCTGCAAAAGTTGTAGGTCCTCTCATACTTCAGGTTGGATTTCACAGAATTGGCAGATTGGTCAGTTTTGCATGCTTAATTCATCAGCATCTTCCTAGACTTGCTTGCTTCATTAACCTGAGCTTGTAACTCTTCAAGCTTCCTTACAATCTTTGCATACTTGTCTTCTACTTCTTTCTCTAGCTTCTCCTTTAGCAACATTACTGTCTAGTCTTAGCCTGCCTCTGTCTGCCCTACTAGAAGAATGTGGTCTGCTAGCCTGACTATATTAGCAAATTTGAACAGCTCACTTGTATCCTTGTCCACATAGAGAATCTCTAGTCATTACATCAGGTTTGTCCTCAGTGTCCCTCTGATCCCTCTCCAGAACTCACAGTCTAACTCACATGCTAACATCTTCCCTTACTCCTTTAAGTACTCTGCTTGCACCTGGAACTTGTAGCAGTAGTAGCCAAACTCTGTCTGCACCATCATTTCCTTCTCACTCTGTACATCAACTAGTTGTATAATATTGGCTCTTGTGTAGTGTTAACCATTGATCAGCTCCAGATAGAGCTTTCTAATCTCCTCTTTCACAATACTCTAATTATACACTCCTTTCTTCTTCAACTCAGGCACAGTAGCTCACAAACTGTTACAGCTTGTTACTGTATAGTACATCACTTACTTACACATCCACTCAGTGTCCTTCTAGAAGTTGGCAGCTAACATCTCAATGTCTTCAAAGAACTGTAGAAGTTCCTCAAGCTTGCTACTATTAAAGTATAGTACTTCTCTTAATCCTCTTCTCAGCAGCCATGTCATTGTGCTTCTTGTGCATCAAAATGGTCAGTTCAATTCAAAACAAGCATAGTAAGGCCCTCAAGGCCAAGATCAAGACAAAAACAACCTAGACACTTTAGAACAGAGGCACTACCCCTTACAGTAGGCTCTAAAATGAGATGGCAGGGTTTTTGGTAGGCTTGTTCCCTCTAGTGTTGTTGTGGGCTCTGGTCAAAACTCTCCTCCTTTTTCATTCTAAATAGGAAAGAACTAACTACATAAAGAAAGTGATTATGTAATCCAAAGAATTAAATAAAATCAAGAAGATCTGATAGTAACCAAAATCAGAACTCTTCAGTACCCAGTTGAGGAGCACACTTGAGAATCTGCCAAGAACCTTACTTATACTCTTAAGACAATATAAGATTTCTATCAGCTTCATCCTAGTACTCTGTACAAACTCAGTCTCACAGATTTCCAAGCCCTACTGTTCCAACCTATGCCTAAGCTGCTAACCAAGCCTTATACTTACTAATCAGGACAATTGGTTTTAGAGGGAGGGTGATGTTACAATTCTCTACTCCTGTACCTTCAGTTCTAAGGGTTCTACACCCTTCTATACTAGAACTCAGGACTTCTGTCCCTTAGGGGCACTGTCTATAGACTATATGTATACTGACTCTTACTACTACCCTTCCTTACTTTATTATTCTATTCCTTTAACCACCCCTTCATTCTTTGTTCATTCTATAGTCTCTTACCCTTTGTCTATCCCTTCATTCTTTGTACCTTTATCTTTGACCCTCCCTTTCTTTCATTCTTCATAGCTTATCATTCTTAATGGCTCATACTCCCTGAGTACTCTTGTGTAGTTTAGTATATATAGGTATACAAGATCAGACTGGTCCTGTAGTCTTGATCTTGTCTACTCTAGGTAGTCCTGTACTCTTAGGCTCAATCTATATACTCTACTCTTGTCTCACTCTCTCTCTCTCTGCCTGTTCTGCAAGTTCTGACTATATTCTAGTACTTGTATCCTGTATTTCTGTTGTGTAGGATAGTTGTAGCCTGGGTCCCCTTACTGAGCCTTTGGGTCCCCTCTATACTGTTGCTGACAAGAACACAACTTGTGTTACAGTAGGTAGCTTAACAAACTATTACATTATTATTGTCTAGATCAAAGTACTGTAATCATCCAATCAGATAGAACATTAGAGCAATCAGACAAGGATCTTAGAAGACTGCTAGAATCTCAGAATTCTCTACACTTTGTCTGTACTAATCAAATAGTGATAGTATGCAAACCTTCTACTTCTTTCAATTTATTTCTTGCCTTTCTGTTTGTATAATATTTCCTGTGGCCAGAATGTAGATCACTTAACATTCCTCATAAAATTTTCACTCTATTTTGTTCTAACCTCTAGCAAAAGGTTCTCTTATTTGTTCTTGTATTTTTCATTATTTTCTTTTGTTCAACCTTGACATTTCCCTGTTAGTACTATACTTTTCCAGAACTCAGAAAAACTATAAATACTACTACTCATGTACTAGTTATAGAGGGAATTCAGATAGTTTACCTATCAATTTAGCTCTTGTCTTTTGTCTCAAAGTCCTCTAGCATAAGGTATAGTCTTAGTCTTTGTTGTTTCTGTATTACTCTACTTATTGTGTACTTTACAAGTGTATGTTCTGTACTTTATGTTTCCCTTCTAAGGTTACATCTGTGCTAGAAGAATCTGTATCTGTTCAGAACTGTTAGGAATTGTAAAATACAGTACAGTATTTGACAAAAGTATTGTACAGACCTAATCTATTAATTAAAAAAGATTATATACAGACAACTAAGAACTATAATTATGAGATATAAGTACTATTATTTACTGTATAATATAGCAAAAAAAATGAGTTAAAAAAATAACTATATATATTCTAAAATAGGAGAAAACTTGCAAGATTGTGCAAATGGTCACATGCATTTTTTTTGGTTGTGCCATGCTGCAAAACATGCACCATACTAGTACTCTATCACTATCAATAATACTCTGTCTTTTGCTCAATTCAGACTACTCTGGATCTGCTGAAATGGCTCCATATCTTACACTAACAAAAAAGCAACATATCTTAGACTGAAAGAGTCAAGGGTTGAGCAATGTCAAAATTGCACGAAAACTCAGTTGCAATGTATTGACAGTCTCCCAGAACTACTGCAAGCTGCTCAAAAACCCTAACCCATACTATGTCAAACCCAAACCAGGCCGTCCACACAAATTCAACATTCATAAAGTATGCTATACTACCTATTTACTTACTTCAGGCAAAGCAAAGGATTCCAGCAACCTTAAATGCAAGTACTTCCTGTCTGATTCTGTACAAACTATTCATT
>NW_006760400.1:322776-324001 GCF_000271605.1 Fomitiporia mediterranea MF3/22 | reverse complement strand
TTTAATATAAGCTAATATAATAATAATTTTAATAAAGAAAGAAGTTTGTGAAATACTAATGTGTAATACTTTTGTCAAATACTGTAACTAAGTTTGGAAAAGCTTAACTCAAGACTTAGGACCAAGAAGTTTATATACAAAACCCTATTAGTCACAAGTCTAGAGATTGGCCAGATCAACTAGGCTACCTTTGTTGTCCTGCTTAGTAAGAACTCTAGCTCAGCATTATTAACCTCTAATCATTACTAATGGGTGATTAATCTATTAGTAGAGAGAGGGGACAGGAAGGAGTAGGTACTAAGTCAGTTAGGAAAAGATAACAAAACCTAAGAACAAGGTCTTTATCTCTCCAAGGTTAAACACATACTCTAGCACAGTATTACTTAATAACCTCAACCAAAGACAAGTCATTTAGAATGCTTGTATGGAGAGGGGACCTGGAAAGAGTATAGTGTTCAGAGTAAGAAGTATAAAGGAAAAGACTAAGAGAAAACCTGAAGAAATAAAAGGAAAATATTATACTTACTTAGGGAGAAACTACATAGCTAGCTAGGAATGCTTTATACAAAGACAAAGGACTATTAAAGCTAGTAAAGAGCCAGAGCCAATACTCTGAAGCTCTATGCTTGAGGAGGACTAGTACTAGTGAAGGAAAGGGAACTGAGAGCTCTGAGAAGAGACTATAGGAAAGTAGTCTCCTTTATACACTTTGCCTATATAGATGGGAAAGTAATGAAGTCATAAACATAAGGACTACATGAGGACAACATGAGGAATACATGAGACAATCTAGAACTTTGGTTGTAAGTTCTATGATTGAATACAGAAGTACAAAGATAAGGCTAGAAGTTAATAAGGATAATTGTCTCCTAAACTAAGTCTATTAAAGAAGACTTAGGGAAAGATCTAGAACATTGGTTGTCAGTTCTAGAGTGTACACAAGGTAGTCTAGAACTTTGGTTGTAAGTTCTAGGGGCAGTACAGAAGCACAGCCTTTTATATTACAAGAGTCATAAGGAGTCATTAGAAGTCATAATACTCTACCTCATAAGAAAGTGTATTATAAACTAGTGTACAGGAAGTACAGGTTGAGTCAGACAGAGTCATAGGAACAATAGAGAGCTCCACTTTATGAGAAAAGCATTACACA
This sequence comes from Fomitiporia mediterranea MF3/22, assembly GCF_000271605.1. NCBI lineage: Eukaryota > Fungi > Basidiomycota > Agaricomycetes > Hymenochaetales > Hymenochaetaceae > Fomitiporia > Fomitiporia mediterranea. Next base: position 322,851 of record NW_006760400.1, on the reverse strand, counting down.
GCTTACACAGTATAACTAGTCAGGAGGACTCATAAGGAGTCATTAGAAGTATGAGAGGAAGTACAGAAAACATAA
>NW_006760400.1:318268-322066 GCF_000271605.1 Fomitiporia mediterranea MF3/22 | reverse complement strand
TATCATATAGAGGACAGTAAACAACAATTAAGACTATGTTTGATTCAGGTGCAGGATTAAGTACATTATCACCAAAGATAGCTAAAGCCCTCAAGCTAAAACTCATAAAGAATGACAAGCCTGGGGTTATTGTCAGAAATGCTGATAGTACAATTAATAAAGGAGGATGAAAGTATAATACTTGAGCATGGTTAAATACTGGAATTAGTAATGGATGGTTCAAATTTGTAATAATGGACACTTATAATAATAAGTGTTTATTAGGATCTGACTATTTAAACAAAGTAAAACCTTTGTTTAATTATTAAACAGGAGAAGTCAGAAGTAGTACAGGAAAGATCAAACTACTAGGCAAAAGTTGGGAAAAGAAAAGGAACCAAAACAGAGAGAAAAATGTAAAAGAATACTCTCAAATTAGAAGCATGAAGAAAACTAAGACAAAGAAGTTTTCCCACAAACCACCTATACTATCAGATTCAGAATCAGATAGTAGTGGATTAGAAAGTCTTTGGTTTTCAGGAAAAGAAAGATATAGTAAAGCTTCTATGACTCCTATTCCAGAATTTATAACACCTGTAATACCTATTAAAAGTTTAACAACACAGGATTTGCAACAGAGCCCTTCAAGAAGTATACTAGACATACAACCAGAATCTAGTATAAAGTCATATTCATCAGATAAAGATATTGATACAGATGAAGAAATAACTACTTTATTAGATAAAGTAACTATCTCTAAAGAACAGGTAATGTTGCCAAAAATACCTCAATATCAGGAACCCCTTCTTTCTAGACATGAAGCAAGAATGGTTACCTTTAGAGCAGACAAGAAATTTGCAGACCTAGACATAATGCACAAGACAAGACTAGAAGAAGAGCAAATACAAAAGGTAAAAGAGAAAATGCAAAACATTGTATTATATGATGAATATGTTAAAAGGAAAAGGGGAGAAAGTACAGGAAGTACACCTCCACCTATAAAGAAAAGAAGGTCAGGAACTCTAGAACTGTCTGTAAGGAGGATGAATCTAGCATTCTATCAGTTAACAGAAACTAACAAGCAAGAGGAGTTAGGAGTGCTCTAACAAAAATTATCTTATCAAACTAGTGAAGAACAGAAGCTTAGAAAACAATTAAACAAAGTCTCTAGTATAGTACAGAAAGCTTCACAAGAAAAGGCAAAGGCACTAAACAGATCAGGAATAGGCCCAGAAAGAGATAAAAAGGAATTAGTACTAAAGGAATTATAGGATTACTTAGACAGGTTTGATAAAGATAAAGCAGATAGATTACTAAAGCATTCCAGATGGGACATGGATATTAAATTAAAGGAAGGAGCAGAATTACCTAAAATGTGTCCAGTATATCCTCTAACTCCTGTAGAACAAGAAGCAGTAGAGGAATTTATACAAGAAAACCTAAAGAAAGGATACATTAGAGAGAGTCATTCTAAAATTGCATTACTAGTATTCTTTGTAGGCAAAAAGGATTCAGGAGCAAGGATGGTTATAGACTATAGAAAATTAAATCAGATTGTAGAACCTGATCCATTTCCTATACCTATAATGCACACACTACCAGACTATTTAAAGGAAGCAAAATGGTTTACAACTCTTGACCTTAAAAGTGGATACAATAACATTAGGATAAAACAAGGACAAGAATACTTACAAGCCTTTAGAACACATAAAGGATTATATGAACCATTAGTAATACAATTTGGAATAATGAATGCACTAGCAGTATTTCAGAGAGCTATGAATCAACTCTTTGAAGAATTAATAGGTAAAGGGATAGTAATATATTTAGATGATATTATTACCTATGCTCAAACACAAAAGGAATTATATGCCATTATAAAGGCTTTAGCAAACTGGAGACATTATTTAGAAGGAGCCAAACATTAAATTAGAATAATAACTGACCAATCTAATTTGAAAACCTTTCAAAATAAAAAGCAGCTAAACAGAAGACAAGCAAGATGGGCACTAGAACTAAGCAGATACAACTTCAAAATAGAATACAGAGCAGGCAAGAAAAATAGAGCAGATGTACTCTTTAGAAGACCTGACTATGAGCTGGAAGAAAAAGATAATCAGGAAGTTGTATTACTCCCTCAGGAAATGTTTAAAAAGTCAGAAATACACATTAAAACAATGACAGTAGAAGAAACTACAGAAACAGACTCAGGAACTAATTATAGTAATAAAATACTGTTCCTAAGGGAAGGTAAACAGGAAGAAAAAGTCAGAATTGTTTAACAATATCATGATAGTGTTATAGCTGGACATCCAGGACTCAGAAAAACTTTGGAATTAGTAAAGAGAACATATTATTGGCCAGGAATAACTAACTGGATAAAAGAATATGTAGATACTTGTGTAATATGTCAAAAGACAAAACACAAGAGAGGAAAAACACAACCACTATTACAACCATTAAAAATTCCAACAGGACCCTGGGAACATGTTACAGCAGACTTTATAACAGGATTACCAATTACACAAAGTGGTAAAGATACAGTACTAATAATTGTAGACAGATTTTCAAAGATGGGAATCTTTATCCTCTGTAAAAAGGAAATAGATTCTAAAGAAACAGTAGAGTTATTCATACAACATGTTTTCTCAAAACATGGATTACCTTTGAAAATAACTACAGATAGAGGACCACAATTTGCTAGTAACTTTACTAAGCAAATATGTGTACAACTAGGTATTAAACAAGCATTATCAACTGCTTACCATTCAGAGACAGATGGACAAACAGAGAGAGTAAATCAGGAATTAGAACAGTATCTAAGGTGTTATGTTAATTACAGACAAGAAGATTGGGAGGAGTTTATCCCAACAGTAGAATTTGCCTATAATAATAAGCAACACTCTACTACCAAACATACACCCTTTTACCTAATATATGGAAGACATTCTAACATGACTTTCAATTATAGAAAGTCAAATGTGGAAGAAGTAGACAAATACCTAGAGGAAATAAAGATAGCACAAGCAAATGCTAAGGAAGCAATAGAGAAATCACAGGAACAAATGAAAAAGTATACTAACAAACACAGAGGAAATCTCCCAGAATTAAAGGAAGGAGATTTTGTTTTACTAGATAGTAAAAACTTAAATCTAGCAGTACTAACTAGAAAGTTGGCAAACAGGTATATAGGACCATTTGAAATAGAAAAACAAATAGGGGTAGTAAATTACAAGTTAAAACTACCAGAAGGGATGAATATTCATCCAGTTTTCTACTCAGGATTGTTAATACCTTATAAAGAAAAGGAATATTCAGGAAGACAAGTGCATACTAATCCAGACCCAGAGTTAATAAACAAGGAATGGGAATACACAGTAGAAAACATTTTAGATAGTAGGAAAAGGAGGAACAAATATCAATATTTGATCAAATGGTTAGGCTATCCAGACATAGATAATACTTGGGAACCATTTGGAAAAGGATTAACTAATTCAGCAAAGTTAATCAGGGAATTTCACATAAATCATCCAACAGTAGTAAAGCCACTACACTTAGAAAACTGGTTAACAAAGAGACTAGGGCATGGTTTACTAATAAGTAAAAGAATACCAGTTAAAGAACAGGACACAGGAGACATAGTCCTACAAGAAGAACAAATGTGGAAAGACTGGATGAAAAGGAAATCAGAGTTTTCAGAATACTTTAGTATTCTAGCTTCAGATTCAAGTACAAAAGAAATTAGAGAAGGGTTGGAAAAACTTCAGCTGAACAACAAACCTACTACAGAAAACCAACCCCTGAACAACAAAAGGAGAC
>NW_006760400.1:295423-316230 GCF_000271605.1 Fomitiporia mediterranea MF3/22 | reverse complement strand
TTAGCAGAGAGAGGGGACAGGAAGGAGTAGGTACTAAGTCAGTTAGGAAAAGGTAACAAAACCTGAGAACAAGGTCTTTATCTCTCTAAGGTTAAACACATACTCTAGTACAGTATTACTTGATAACCTCAACCAAAGACAAGTCATTTAGAATGCTTGTATGAAGAGGGGACCTGGAAAGAGTATAGTGTCCAGAGTAAGAAGTATAAAGGAAAAGACTAAGAGAAAACCTGAAGAGATAAAAGGAAAATATTATACTTACTTAGGGAGAAACTACATAGTTAGCTAGGAATGCTTTGTACAAAGACAAAGGACTATTAAAGCTAGTAAAGAGCCAGAGCCAATACTCTGAAGCTCTATGCTTAAGGAGGACTAGTACTAGTGAAGGAAAGGGAACTGAGAGCTCTGAGAAGAGACTATAGGAAAGTAGTCTCCTTTATACACTTTGCCCATATAGATAGGAAAGTAATGAAGTTATAAACATGAGGACTACATAAGGACAACATGAGGAATACATGAGGCAATCTAGAACTTTGGTTGTAAGTTCTATGATTGAATACAGAAGCACAAAGATAAGGCTAGAAGTTAATAAGGATAATTGTCTCCTAAACTAAGTCTATTAAAGAAGACTTAGGGAAAGATCTAGAATATTGGTTGTCAGTTCTAGAGTGTACACAAGGCAGTCTAGAACTTTGGTTGTAAGTTCTAGGGGCAGTACAGAAGCACAGCCTTTTATATTACAAGAGTCATAAGGAGTCATTAGAAGTCATAATACTCTACCTTATGAGAAAGTGTATTACAAACCAGTGTACAGGAAGTACAGGTTGAGTCAGACAGAGTCATAGGAACAATAGAGAGCTCTACTTCATGAGAAAAGCATTACACAGCTTACACAGTATAACTAGTCAGGAGGACTCATAAGGAGTCATTAGAAGTATAAGAGGAAGTACAGAAGACATAACAATACAGTAAAGGAGTCATTAGAAGATTAATCTAGAATACAAGAAGACACAAACCAGTGTTAGCAGATTAATAGAAGACACAAACCAGTGTAGCATACAGTCTAAAGGATTAGCCAGCTCCACTTCATAGGAACAACAGCAAAGGGAGTTACTAAAGTCACTAGAGTAACATTACTCTAGCAAAAGGTATATAAGGAGGCCAGTTTGGCCCTCAAAGGATAGTTTTATCAACTTAAGTTACCTAGTACTTAGAAGTACTCTACTACCAACCTACTAGGCTACACTTGCAGCTTGACTAAAGTAGGACACCTCTACCCTCTCACACTACAAGTCTACAAGTCTTACTCTCTATACTCTATTCTGTTACTATTCCTAAGGATTAGGACTAGTAAAGTGAGTATATCTTACAAGAACCACTCTACTCTCATAGGACTCATAGTTTATCTCCCCTCAAACTTATTAACTCACTTGTGTTCCTCTTTAGATACATTACAGGAGTTTCAGTAACACTCTGTTAATTCTTCCTAGTCTTAACAGGGAGATGTGTTCTCTAAGTTGATAGTACTCTTAAACTGCAAATGTAGACCTGCAGCCCTTAAACCAACTATATTTCCAAAGCTACTAGCTAGGATTTATGCTAGGAGAACAAGTAGGAATACAAGAAGAGTTAAAAAACTAAGGAACTACTGTATCTACAGGCTATTTTTTATAATAACTAAATAACAAGAGTAAGGTAAGGAATGAAACTTGAGAATAAGATTAAAGAAATAATAAGAACAATCATTACAGAGCAAACAGGTGTATCAGAGGCTAGGAAGAATTAACAGAGTGTTGCACATTAGAGAATATAGGCTAAGAGGCTATTGTACAAAAGAGGCACAAGTTACTATATTGGGCAAGAAATGGATTGGCTGTACTATAAAGTGAGCACTCAGTCCTAACACTGTGCCAAGCACATGAGACATTTATTTAAGATGTTGACAGCAAACTCCTAATGACCTAGACTAGTCAGCCATCTGCCTGATAGATAGTAATGACTAAGTTGAAGCAAAGGTTACAAGATATAAGACAGTAGGTGATAACGTTTATAGGTGTGAACGAGAAGTTTGACAGGGCTGGTTCAAATAAAAGAACTGTCGCTTAGAAAGAGATTCCCATATACACAATAGTCTAATCCCACACTGAAAAGAGATGCTCTACACTGTGTGCCGAATACAATTCTCCGAAGATGCATTATCAAAAGCTCCTTTGAATAAAGAGACTGCCCGATCTGGTCCTTTGATGGGAAGGTGGTCGGACGGGTAGGTGCCCTCGCTGTGAATTTGCAGTCCATCACGTACCGGACCATCGCAGTCCAAAACAACAACGTTGACATTGTCATAGTGGGCTTTATCAGACATCCTGTGTTCGTCAATAAAAGTGGCTGTTTCACCATCTGAGACATTGTCCCATGGATCAGTGTTCGGATCCTCGTAACGACCAATAAATGACTGTGCATCCCTAAGCCAGTTATAAAGAAACGCTGATTGTTTGTGTTTCTGGGGGGCTACACTTATGCCGCAGGTGCTGATATCATTCACAGTCGATAGACATCCTCCTTCGGAAAAATCAACACCGTCGACACTTCCCTTGTCAAGCACCATGTCAGATTGTCTTGCTGGCCCAGTACCACCTGCTTGCAGACCACCCGATGTCGAATCTTTGCCAGGTCGTCGGCTCTTCTCGCTACGCCAAGGTCTTTTGAATGCAGCATTGAGCAGCTTCGACCTTTGTGCCATGACGTCACTGTCCCAGTGCTTGAACTCATTCTCCAGCCATCGAGATTGGAATTCTGAAATCCTGCACAGAATGAAATAGCTCTCAAGAAGGTCTGGAAGAAAATTAAGGGAGTAGGGTCGTTGTAAGATTGGCTGTACACACTTCAATGCAAGGATAAGTGTCTCAGCTAGGAGCTGGCAGGAAAAACTGAGAAAAAAAATAAACACACCAGCTCATTGCCATCCCAGTAAGACACCAAAAAGGTAAGAGTTCCTCGATTTAAGATAGTCCCGAATACAGGACCATCTCTGCAGCACAGGGTGCATCGTTGCAGTTGAGCAGAGTAAAAGTCCATGGTGATTTGGCGAATTGCTGTGTCGAAATCATCTACCTTTGCTTCAAAGGCGGAAGTAATGATGGAAAGCGTGATGCTGGTCGAGTAACTCCATCGGAATATGAAATCATTTGGCACTGCTTCGACTATGTTTTGCCAACGTTCCGGAAGATCCTTGCTCGTAATAGCGTCAGCTACGGCTTTGTTAGGTTTGCCAGGTAATACAAGTTCCATTTCAGGTCTATCATATGGATCACCTAGGTTAGAATGCAAGAAGTATCTTAGGAAGTAACTTACTGCCAAACGTGGTCAGAATTAGGGCGCAGCTCGAACGCCACTTCAATAATGTTGTCGACGCTCTTTCTGCAACCGGATTCGTTTTTCTTTCTCCTTTTCGTATTGATAAATGACTTCCACGAAGCACATAGATGCGGGAACCACCCTCTGAAGTTGTATCGATCAGTGTCTTCGAGTTTCTCCGTACAAATATTCTCAATCCAAGACCGGATATCCTCGACCGCGCCCTCGCTTACATCGCCCATGCGTTGCAGCAGTTCTACAATCTAGCAGCCAAGTTAATTATGACAATGAGTGAGGAACGAGACGCACCTTTTCCCTTTCATCCTTGAGAACGTTGGGATATTTGCAGTTCTTCATGAAATCATCAAACTCTTTATTTTCCCAATAAGCCTGATTGTCGAATGGTCGAATTTTGTGCTCTTGAGACCACGGTGTCCATGTCCGATCATTCTTAGCCATACTAAGTCGGTGTCAGTACGAGCTCAAAATCATGCAGTAGGACTTACTCAGAGGCAGAAGTATTCACGGAGCGATTGGACCTTGTGGATGGCCCTTGAGAAGGATGCGTTGCACCAGCATCAGAGTTCACTTCAATACCTTCAAGCAGATGTCTGTGTATAAGTTCAGTACGAATGTCTAAGTATAGACATGAAATACGTACTCCTCTGGCATACTACCAAAATACAAGGACGCATCAGCAACAGAGCGGCATTATGGGTCAGATGCAACTCACGATTGCAATGTTGGCGGGACTTGGGACCTACAGTGTAAAGATGATTTAGGAATAATATTTAATGGCAGGAGATGAAATAAGGATTCACCGTCGTAGCATCCCCGAATGCATAGCATTAGACATAGTGGCTTGACTTCAACAGAAGGTGCTTGCATCATCATCAACGTGAAGAGGCTCGGCCGGACCCGTGACGTCACGTGACTGGCATTTAGGCCACTGAAGAAAAGCCGACTATTTGAAAGCCCGATGTCTTTGTGCTGCAAGAAGGGGGTGCAACTTAGGGTTCGAGGGCTAACTCCCGGAGAGAATTACCCCCTGAGGTTGACTGCAGGAAGAGATGGGGAGCAGTTAGCAGCGAGGTTAACCTCTGTGGCCAATAATTTGAATAAAAGACCTGCAGAACTATTGCTTAGAAAGAGGTTCCCACGTTGAAGTTCTCCGCTCAGCGCTCTGCACAGTGCACAAAGAATGACATTATCAACATCGTGCGTATATTCACTCAGTTCATTTTCAATGTTCGATCGAGAGTCTCGTTATCCTAACGATCTACAACAGAGTTGAACCCGTTTCTCCTGACTCGGACGATTACCGAATTGTCCATCTTGCAGAGACCGTGGAAATGAAGCGCCCGCTCATTCAGCTTTTACCCGCATCACTGCAGCAAGCAGACCAAGCCAAGTAGTTTCATGGGACACAAAATTGGGTGTATTTAAGCAGGATCAAGGAGCCGTACTAGTAGCTGAATGCACCACGTCTATCCACTTGATGTTGTAGTTGATGTGCTATATACATCGGAAATGTCTTCTGAACGTACTTATGCACTGTATATTTACTGCTTAGAGCTTATCAATAAGAAAAGGACATTCCACGTGAAAATAATATTCATTATCCAACCTGCGGACAGAATGTGGAATCTATTTATAATTTAATAATTTATATTTGATTATCAAGATCTCCAATCAACTTAGATTCAATTACGTTAAGTCTGTCGTTGACTCTTGACGGCCATGGCAGCAGCATTGCGCTTCAAACTCGTCTTCTTCTGCCCTATCAAAAATACCTCAGAAGTTCTCGAGAAGCTGTTCAAGTCACATCCGACACATGTTGGTAGACTCGGGGAATATGAATGTTGTGCTTTCATAACACCTGGAACGGGTGCGTCCACGTTGGTTTGTCTGTCAATTGAACTTCATTATATGCACTGTGTTACAGGACAATTCAAGGCTCTAGGTTCTGCCAGCCCACACATTGGCTCCATCGGGCAACTCGAATCAGTCAAAGAACATTGGGTGGAAGTGTTAGTGAAAGATGAAGGACAGAACGAGCAGATCCGTGGAGCTGTCAATGAACTAAAGAAAGTACGCATCGGACTTTACAGGAGAGGGAGAGATATGAGATTTTGATTGACCTTCTCTTCAGGGAATATAACATTACTGCAAATATCGATAGGCACATCCATATGAGGAGGTTGCATACGAAGTATACCGAATTGAGGATTTCTGAGAAAGAAAGGAAAAGGAAATTCAGTGTACAGGGATACCATCTCTGCACAAATCAAAATTGTAAGAATATGGCCTTCCTCAAATAATACACACGGATCCTTCATTTTGGCATTTATGGACTGCTACAATGCACAGATCACTCTTTCATGGATATCTCTACTACTCAAGTTGTGATCAAGATGAGCTTCCTACATTGGTTTACATACATACTAAAGTGTGTGAAGGTTCATACTATCCAACAGCAATTTTTATAAAGGTATTACTGCTGCCCATTATAGTTGTAGGCTTAAGGTTTGGACACAGTGGACAGCTCTGGCACAACATGGTGCAACTTTCAACAAAACCTACTCTTTGCACTCACACAAGTTAGAGCCACTATTGTTTTGGCTTTACAAAAGCTGTAAGTTATCCCATAATTTGAATTTTCAGATAACAAAAGGCCTTCACTCTGACTCTTCTTTGGACCCTTAGGTTGGCATAGTGCTCTGTACATAGTGTATATGCTTACGTGTGTAAATTCTCTAATGTATACACATACACATGTAAATGTAGAGTCTGGGGGAGCTATACAATACACTAGTAGTGTATACAGTGTATACAGCATATATGCTTACAAAGAAGGTATATAGGTAGTGTAGTTACTATAGACATTGAATATAACTAAATAGACTTGTTCACTGCCTTCAAAGTATGCTTTACCATCATCAAGTCCCTAATAGTTCCAGGGTGAAGGCTTGAACAACAAAAAGCAATAGTATCTTGTCCAGATAAGAAGATCCGTTCAACAGCAACAGAAGAACCTGTAAAACAGGCCTGAATATTATTTGAAAATGATGCAAAGAACAACATACCTGGAATACAATGTATATCCTGAGCAAATAGTGATAGTAAAGGAAACTGAGCACATTGGCCAGCCTACCATTTGACAGGGTCACAGTCTGTCTATGACTGTTCCTACTTCATGGAGAAGTACTCCTCAAGCTCAGTGTTACTGTTTGATGGCTCATTGGTGGAGAAAAGACTCACAATATCATGTACACCTGTTTCAGTGTTGTCCATAAGAGCATCTGAAGAGATTGTATCACCTTGATAACAAATAATGTAAGTTGAATGAAAATGTTCCTTGAGTGTATGCTTTGCCTTGTCAATGAGTTGTAGCAGTCAGGCATCACTGATAGTATTCTGTTTCATTCCAGAGTATGAGATATGAGGGTCCAAGACTAAGGATATAGACAAAAGTATAAGTACTGATGAGTAAGAGTAAGGTAACAACTTATGTGTAGCCTATAAGTAATAAGGTGATGCAACAAACCAGGTAAGATAGTCAGCAAGTTTCTTGTGTGCTGTACATAGTAGGTGACTTCAATTAATTGGCAGGAGCACTTGCAGGACAGTTGGAAAATTTTGGGGTGGCTCAGCAAAGTGGACGTACCTTAATATATACCAAATAGAGATGTAAATCTGTGCAACTCTCTGCAAGTTTCTGCAAGTGCTCGAACCCACTTGTTGGCACTTGCAGACACGTCGGAGTTTGAAATAAAGAAATGTCTGACTACAACCCAACAAAAATCATGAGTAATGTGACATGGGCATTAAATGTCAATCTCTGCAAGTCCAGCTCTTCAATTTTGAGAGACTTGCATAACTCTTGGCATCTTAACTCTAAATTGCTGAAGCCCTTCTGCAAGTGTCTCTGCCAATTAATTGAAGTTGCCTAGTGCATCTTTTAGTTGTAGTGGTGCAGTAGCAGGAAAGTCTTGTATTGCTTTGTAGAGACTGTTCTGGAGGTGTAAAAAGTACCCATATGCTGAAGATAAGGTAGGAATCTTTGTAGCTGACATAGCAGTCATTACACATCAGAAATGATGAAGCCAAGATGATACTGTTCAGTGAATGTGTAGGAGACTGTGACTACGAAAAAATTCACTCAGTACAATCTAGACATCAAGTATTTGCTTGAAAGTATATATAACCTATCCCATTTCAAGCTACTGTGCTAAGATTGATTTGAATAAGTCAGACCTTGCAAATATTACATCAGAAAAATATTACCAGCTACTGTATCCTACCAGATCTAGGGTCCAATTGTCAAGCTGATCACCTTTGTCATTGTACTACTCAAATCTATAATCACATTGTTAGCTTTTTCAAGAGTGGTTAAACTGTTATAGAGCTCTTGTGAGTACCAAGAGACAGTATAGTCTACAAATTTGAGCAAAAAGCTACTAAGACTGAGGTGAGCATAGCTGTAAGACAGATGATCACAGATCTCATAAGGGCATTGCTGATGAAAAGATTATCTTGATAGGTACACAGCACATTCTGAAGAAACATATCTATATGGGGAAAAGATACCTAGAAACAACAAGGATTACACTAGACACACATAATCAGTCTCTGAACCAATTGCCTATAATGTGGCTCACCTAGACAAAAGAAATCCTTGCAGACATCTTCATACAATGTTACCTACTTCTTATCAAGCATCTATCTTGTTTAACAGATGCTTGATATTACTGAAAGCAGCAGGAGGAAGTAGGACACTAAGGTAGGGAAAGTATAAACTCAACCAACCTCATGTAACCTTAATTGCCTTTTTTGGCCTCACACTTAGACAACAAAATACTATCTTCTACACACTACAAATTAAAAATGTAATTCTATCAAAATATTTGTATTTAAAGTAGCTACAAATTGATGGTTTTATTTTTCAAAAATATTAGAAAATGCCTGACTTATTTCTAAAAGAAGCTTTTTTTGACTTAAACACTCTAGAATGTCCTTAGCAACATTCTGGCAAGAAAATAACTTTTTTTGAGTTTTTAGGTTTTTGATTTTTGCCACCCTCAGGTAACCATAATATTACAAATAATCGCCTTATTTGGTATATACATAATCATTAGTCATCATTACAGCATCTATATCCACATGACTTCTGTACACTGCCAACACAACTCAGTCAATAATGCCCTGCTGAAAGAAAGTAATACAAGCTAGAACACAAAACCTGTATAGTAAAGGAGGAGCTGTAAGTTAGCTCTGAGTGATTCATGAAGAAAAAAATTAAAGAAATTACTTACAGTCCAGGAATGAGGACAATGTTGTCCTTATTAACAATATTCCAGACAACATTTCAGACAGTGATGAGGACTCTTTAGGAGGGAGGGAGGATGTTATCTCTATTACAAGTAATCAACTTGTGGATAGTAATAATGATACAGATATTGAGACAGAGGACATACTTGATATACAAGGTGTACAAGCTATCTTTCAGTCTCTGACAGACAGCCTCTCCTCCTGGCTAGCTTGTATAAAGGCCCAGGCACAACCAACTAAATACAAGAAAGTTAGTCTTACTACACAAAAGCCAGGACATACCTAGTAATATCAGAGAGCAAAGGCTAAGAAGGAGGCATCAAAACTTTGCTAGTAAGGATACAGTAACATACATACCTTCTTCCAGCCTGTACTAAAGCTGACAGTCAACACCTCCATTCAAGCTGAACCACTATCTTTGCCCACCTCTATGAACAGCTTGTCCAGTCTAGTAACAACTCCCTCACACAGTAGGCATGACTAGCTCAACACTCAGCCCTAATCTGAAGGCAAAGATGTGGTAGTGCTAGTCAACAAGAATCAAACCAAACACTCACACATTATCTGCCCTGAGTCAGGGAATGAGTCCTTAGGCACAGTCTCAGAGCCAATTTCACCTGTATTATACACTAATGACCAGATTAACACATTGTACACCCAAATCCATGCCTTCAGATCAATCCAGCAAGGCATCCTGATCCTTAAGCACATTCAAAACACATTACTCCTACAGGCTGGTCAGGAGTTTTCAGTAGCAGACAATGTTAGCAACAAAGTACTTAGCTCTAACATTACTACTAGCTACAATCTAATGGATCTCTGTCATAGTGCTCAGGCAGCTGTTGAGCAAGCTGCAACTTTGCTTCAGAGAAGAAGGCATGCAATTGTTACAAGCAAGGAAATTGCACAGGTTGTATCCTTCTTTACAAACAGTAATATGTATGTTGGCAATCTTATTACATCTGCCATAGATAAGGGAAGTAGGGAACACATTATTGTAGTCAAGGAAGGATGTATGATTAAGGATACAATTGAACTCACAGATGGATTATGTCTTGATTCTGGGTACATTTTACTACATTTCAACCTGGACGTCAAGAGCCAGAAGGTTGAGCTCAAGAAACTACTTATCTTGTTGTCAGAGAAGAGGCTATCCTAGCAAGAAGATGTACACTCATCAATCATTGTAGCAGGCCAAGCATGTTGACTGCTTCTCATTATTACTGAAGATGTGGTTGAGGAAGCTCTCACAGCATGCATACTGAACAAGTTCTGTAGTCAAGTAGTTGTAATTCAGGTGCACAGTATTGCTGAGAATTGCAAGAACATCCTTAGAGACCTTGCAACTCTCACTAGTGGTACTGTCTTCTCAGATAGGAGTGCTAGCAAATTGTATCAAGCAACACTGTATTGTCTTGGCTTGACTGGGTCTGTGACAGTTACAAAGGAGTACACTGTTGTTGTTCACAATGACAGCTTGAAGGATGCCTTCCAGGTGCACTGTGAGCAGATTCACTCTGTACTGAACAATCTGACAATAAGCAAATATGATAAGACTAAGCTCTACAAGCAACTTGTGAAGCTCTCTGGTAGAGTTGCTGTAATTAAAGTCAGTGGTTCAAGCAAAGTAGAGGTGTGTAAGAAGAAGGTCTGTTACAAAGATATCCTCAATACTACACACTTAGCCATTGAGAAAGGTATAATACCTGGCAGAGGAACTGCTCACCTCAAAGTATCACTTTCACTCTATACTGTAATAGATTCCAGCAACACAGTCCTGCTGTTGTCTACTAAGCCTATCTCTACTACAAACTTTGACCAAGAACTTACTGTATCTGCTGCTCACAATACTTAGGGTCAGCCTGCATACACAATCCTCACAAACATAGGTGAGGAGTCATCTGTAATTACAGATTCAGAGTCAGTTACACAGGACTATAATGTAAGTAAAGGTCAATATGTTGACATGATCCTTTATGACAATACAGGGAGAGATACAGATACTGTTGATTGTCTTCAAGCACTAGGGTATACACATCATACAGCTGTAATGGCATTCCTTACCTGTAATGAAAATGAGGAGATGGTAGCAAATTACTTGTTTGAAAACATACCTGTTTCCTCCAGTGACCCTCTTGACAATGTGGTGGATGCAAGCAAGGAAGAAGAGGAGGAGGATGACAACAAGGATGAGTATGAGGAAGAAGAAATGGGCAATGAGACACAATGTACTGTACTGAAACCACTCTCTAAACATACAACTCTATACTGTTCAGATCCAGCCCTCATGAATACAATATAGTACTTTCACTGTATATTAAAGCAAAAGGGCCTTAATGTACTATTTCACAGCCAAATAATAGTAATGCTTACCTTCTTGTGTCTATATGTTAGAATAGAGGGTCTTTCTTAGTATGAGGCCTCTGTCTAAGCTGTATACCTAGCTGACAGTCATAGCATTCATTTGTCCCAAAATCTGTAATGCTAGGTTAGAAAACATCTTAGCAATCATGTTTACTATCTAGTAAACCTGTATAGTACATGGAAGAGGTTGATAATCAGTGACAAGGATTTTGCAAATGAGATACATGAGTACTTACAGGGTCTGGACAAGAAGTATTTAATGTCTTAAGATGTTCAGAATTACCTGAACCAACCAGCTGTTTTAGCCTGCATAAATCAAACAAAGCCTATTTCTCTTCAGACTGCTCAGAAATGGATGAAAGTAATAGGGTACTAGTATCAGAAAGAGCCAAACAGAATGTACATTGATGGACACAAGAGAGAGGATGTGGTTTCTTACCAGCAAAATGTCTTCTTACTATGCTGGGAGAGGCTGGAAAAGGAGATAAAGCTGGCAGAAACAAGCTCTATTTCTCAAGGCCAGCTTATTCTAGTGACCCATAATGAATCAACCTTTTATACTAATAATCAAAGGAAGATTAAATGAGTACATTCTAGTGAAGATGCAAAACCTTAAGCTAAGAGTGATAGTGCATCAATTATAGTATCTGATTTTGCTACTCCTCAGACTGGATGGCTTAAATCTATGGATGAGTATAGTATATTTCTTCAAATTCACTGTATTAATATATAACTGACTGTGTCTTTTAGTTCTAGAGAGGCCTGAGTGTATTTCAGGGCTGGCAAGAATAAGGAAGGGTACTTTACTCATGACAACCTTTATTAGCAAGTCTTGACTACTATTAATATCTTTGAAGACTGATTCCCTGGCTGTAAAGCTCTCTTTACATTTAATAATACTACATCTCATTAGAAGAGAGCTCCTAATACTCTTTCTACACATTATATGCCTAAGAATCCTGGTTGGCAAGCAAGGGAGACTTCTGGAGCACCTCCTATGTGTCCTAGCACTCTATCTGATGGCTCTTTACAGTCATTATATTTTCCTCACAACCATCCAGCTTACCCTAGTAAATTCAAGAGTATGGCTCAAATCCTTCAGGAGAGAGGGTTTAATGTAGAGAATCTACTAGCTCAATGTCCAGGGTTCAAATGTAAGGACTGGTCTACTCAGGCTATGTGTTGTTACAGGAGGATTTTATTCAATCAATCAGATTTCTGTGGTCAAAGGTCTACAATTGAGGAGTTGGTAGAGTATAGAGGGCATATGGTTATATTTTATCCTAAATTTCATTGTGAGCTGAATTTTATTGAACAGTGCTGGGGATATACAAAGTATCATTACAGAATGATGTCTAAACCTGGTAATAGTCAACAAATGGAAGAGAATATTAAAAACTGTCTCAGTTTCATATCATTTGACTTGTTCAGAAAGTAAGTATCTTTTTCAAATATTTATGTATGTAGTTTTATTGAATTTCTTTTATAGGTTTGCAAACTGGTCAGCTAGATTCATGGATGCATACCAGAAAGGCTTGACTGGCAAACAAGCTCAATAGGCAAACCAGAAATACCATGGTTATAGAGTACTTCCTGATAATATTTTAGCTGACTTATAAGTGTAAACACACAATGTACTTTCTACTTGACATATTTAAAAGCTTTTACAATTTTTCTTGAGACTGAGACAAAAAATCATATCTTCACCACGATTTTTGCTGCTAGGGTCCTTCCTAATGGAGTAAGTGGCTGTGTATTCAGGGTCGCGCACGTGATACCTTGGGTTTGTTGAGTTTATACTTTCCCTACCTTAGTGATGGAGTGAGAGACAGTCAGGGGGTGAGAGGAATGCTAACTGCACATATTATCATACATACAAAGTTTGAGTTTAAGGGCAGGTACAAAGAAGCAACCTATCTATAAAAGGCTGTTGAATTGATTGACATCAGATTAAATAGGGAGAACTGCTGATCTCCTAGGTCTCTTGTGTACTGTGTATATGTTGTATACACTGTATACAGGATTTTTTGGGGCAAAGTATATGCATACACACATATTTTCAGCTCCAAAAGTCATTTACAATACACTACATAACTGTATACACTGAAGGTGTAACTGTAAATTACACTACAGTGCAGAGCACTAGGTTGGCAAAGGCACATGCTACTAGTACTTCTTTAAGCACTAATGTCTTCAACACTGTATAAATTCTTGTTATTACATATACCTCTTAAGACATTCTCAGCACAATTCTATTATCATATCCTCAAAATGGACATGCCTGATTGCATGCTGGTTTGTTTGTATAAGCCTCTCATTCACCAGACCAAGATATATGGCCTTCCTGTGCCTATCTTTTGCATGTGTAGGATGCCCAACAAGTAACAAGTTGTCTCAGCATGGATGGTCTACAAAGATTTCAACAAGGCTTTCAGCATTAATAAAGGCTGGGAAATCCCTTCTACACCTCTTCCTTGTCCATACAAGATTTGTGAAGTTGTAGGAAAAGGTTGCAGCATGGTGGCATTGTGTAAGGTATCAAAGGGAGAAGTCATTGTGCACAAACTTCCACTCATCATTACAGCCTGTGTGATTACTTGCATTCCTAGTAACATATGGGTTGTATTGGATGCCAGATTGCTGCAACTGCTCTATTGGTTGGAGCTGGAAGACTGTGCTGTGTATCTTTTGTTGCACAATTGCAAGCCTGTCAACAAGTATGGTCTGCACATTAGTATCCACCTTACTAATACAATCAGACTTAGTTTCTCAGAGTCCAAGATTTGTACACAATATACTGTAGTCTGTTGTGAGATATTGCTAGTCAATCATAGGTGAGTATATGTGTGTGCATCAGCTTTGATACAAAGGAATAAACCACATCTCTGTCCCTGTTGTGTAGCTGCTCACCAAACACAGGCCAGAATAGTGACTCAAGAACACTCATCTGTGACCTTTGTGTAGAGCATGACATTGCTCCAGGCAAAGAAATCACTATAGCCTACATTGACACTGTACGTCCAACTGCAGAAAGAAAAGCAGAGCTTAAAGTCAAATATGGCTTCAATTGTACCTGTTCAGTATGCACCAGTTCATCTCACAACCCTGCAAGTGACGAACAGCGCAAGTTCATCTCTACTACACTGTCATCCCTCAACTCATCGTCATTGTTCGACAAATGGATGGAGATGCCCCTGCAAATCAGAAGCATGCATGCAAAACACAACATCAAGTACTACACTGACGTCCTGTGTACAATAGACAAAGAGCAACTTGGCACAACTGAGCATTAGGTTTCTTCTTAGGTTATCACACAAGAAGGAGTTTAGTGACAGACTCCTTGTCTCTCATTGTTTATTGAAAGTATTTATAAGTAAACTAATGTCTTAGTTACTCCTGAGACTGTCTGTTTGAGACATTTTGTCATAGTAAGACATTATACATCTTAACACTCCCCTTCAAACATTTACTAGTCCAAGTCAACTTGTAAGATGTTTGATTTACAGTACATGAAGTGCTTTTGTCATTATATCTGTAATTTGTTTGTTTGTCTGTATGTACTTTGCATTTATATATTGTAATTCAACATAGCATTTAATAAAATCTTTCTTATAATCTAAATACTTTGTTTGTTCTGAATATTTAATTTTGTCTGATGTTACTGTTTTAATAACAGTATTGTTATTACAATAGATATTAATAAGCACTTTAGAGACCTGCAGAATCTCTTCAACTATATCAGGAAAATTCAAACTACAATAGATGTCTATATGGTCATTTATAGTAAACATAGTAATATTGTTAGAATGCTTAGTTCTTAGGTTATTATACAGGTAATGAGGGTGTTGACCCTGATAATGATATGTATTTAGTTAATAAAGTGTTCCTTTTATATTGTTCGTCCGTCCGTATGTCTCAGTTATCTGGAATATGTTTTTTATCTGATACATGTCTTGTATTGTGTATCCAATACATGCATCTGACACATGTATCTGTTCCACTATCATTAGTATTATCAGTTTACTAATACTATATCGTCTGTAAGACATGTTAACAGTCCCCTTCAAACATTTACAAGACCTAGCAAGTCTGTAAGGTGTTTGATCTTTGGAACATGCAATGCTTTAGTCAGGATGTCTGCCCTTTGATTGTCTGTTTGAACATACTTTATATTAACAAGTTGTTCCTCAATGTAGCATTTAATAAAATTGTGCTGTAAGCCAATATGCTTTGTTCTTGTTGAGTACTTTGTTTTGTCTGCTTCTATAGATTTAATTACTGCTTGGCTATTGTAATAAATATTCATAGGTGCATCAGAGATCTGCAGTATCTCATCTGCTAGGTATTGTAATGCTATAGCATCTTGTATACTGTTCAATAGTGCTATTAATTCTGCTTTGTACATAGATAAGGATACTAATTTCTGTCCTTTACTTGACCAAGATATAAGTGATTCTGCTAAGAAGAATGTGTATTTGGATATTGCTTTATTATTTTCTTACATCATACTGTCTGTGTCTGTATAACCAGTTATGGAATCATGATTTCCTCATCTGAATATTAACCATTTGTCTTTGGTTCCCTTTAAGTATTGTATGTAATGCACTACAGTATTATAATGTAACATGCTCAGGGATTTTAAGTATTTTGCAAGTAGAGATGTTATAAACACTATGTCTAGTTATATACAATCCACTATATATTGTAAGGATCCAACCATATTCATATACAGTATTTTGGACATAAATGTGTGTTCATCTTCTGGTAGATTATTGTCTGTTACTAATAGCATATTTGGTTGCATAGGTGTTTGCAAATTCTTTTTGTTTTGTAAGTTATATTGAGTTAATACATTCTTAATATAATGTCTTTGTCTCATCATTATTGTCTGTTTGTTTCTGTTATATTTGATTTCTATACCTAGTAACTAATGTAATTTGCTACTGTCTGTAATTTCTATATACAATTGTAATGATTCTTTAATCATATTAATAACATTATTACTTTGTACAACAATAGTTATATTATTAACATGAATTAATAATACTACAACTGTCTGTTTGTCCTTCTTTGTGTAGAATACTGTAAAGTCATGTTCTGATTGTATAAAACCAATTGTCAGCAACAGTATAGAGGGGACCTAAAGGCTCAGCAAGGGGACCCAGGCTACAACTATCCTACACAACAGAAATATAGGACATGAGTACTAGAATATAGTCAGAACTTGCAGAACAGGCAGAGAGAGAGAGTGAGACAAGAGTAGGGTATATAGAGTGAGCCTAAGAGTACAGGACTACCTGGAGTAGACAAGATCAAGACTACAGGACCAGTCTGATCTTGTACACCTATATATACTAAACTACACAAGAGCACTCAGAGAGTATGAGCTACAAAGAATGAAAGAAAGGGGAGGTCAAAGATAAAGGTACAAAGAATGAAGGGATGGACAAAGGGTAAGAGACTATAGAATGAACAAAGAATGAAGGGGTGGTCAAAGGAATGGAATGATAAAGTAAGGAAGGGTAGTAGTAAGAGTCAGCATACATATAGTCTATAGATAGTGCCCCTAAGGGACAGAAGTCCTGATTTCTAGTACAGAAGGGTGTAGAACCCTTAGAACTGAAGGTACAAGAGTAGAGAACTATAACATCACCCCCCCTCTAAAACCAATTGTCCTAATTGGTGAACATAGGGCTTAGTTAGCAGCTTAGGCATAAGTTGGAACAGTAGGGCTTGGAAATCTGTAAGGCTGAGTTTGTACAGAGCACCAGGATGAAGCTGATAGAAGTCTTGGATTACCTTAGGAGTATAGGCAAGGTTCTTGGCAGATTCCCAAGTGTGCTCCTCAACTGGGTACCCTTTCTAGTAAACAAGGAATTTGAGTTTTCTGTACAGCAGCTTAGTATCTACTATGTACTCTACTTTGTATTCTGGTTTAGAGCTAATGAGTTCTAGTAGAGGCAGAGGAGGTCTTTGTTGTAAAGGAAAACCAGGATTGTAGTACTAAAACAATAGAACCTTATTAAACACTAGGTGTATACACTTCCATATTGTTGGAAGTTAGAGTTTGTAGGCAGAGGCACTAACCTTCTTTTCAATAACAAAGGGTCTAAAGCACTTGTTGTCCAGCTTCTTCATTAGGCAATCTAAGGTCAGATTAGTAGCTTCTAGCATAACCTTGTTACCAGGCTAGTAATCCTTGGCTACAGACCTCTTCCAATCATAGTTCTGCTTTATAACCTGTACTGTCTTCTCTAAAAGAGCTTGTGCATCCTTCCTGGTTCTGTGCATCTGTTCTACAAAGTCTGTTACAGATTCAGAACTACTGTTCTGGTTCAGAACTGTCCCCTAGTACAGATGTCTCCTATAATTGAGGAAGAACAGGGATTGTCCTGTTGTAGAGTGTTGCCAGTTATTGTGTACAAATTCTGCCAGAGCTAACCATTCAGACTAATCTGATTACTGATGATTGATAAACATCTAGAGGTAGAGCTTGATCTCCTGATTAACTCACTCAGTTTGACTGTCAGTCTACAGGTAATATGTAGTGGAAGGGTTCCCTTGAATTCTGAGAAGCATATACAAGTTCTACATGAATTTTGACTCAAATTACAGTCTACAATCATGAATGAGCTTCTGAGGGAGTCTGTACAACTAGAAGACATGATCCTGATAGATACACACCATGCCTTCAGAAGTGAGTTCTGTTCAGGTTGGAACTGTGTGGACTTGTTTAGAGAATCAGTCAACAATCATACAGATAGTATTATAACCCTAAGACTTAAGTAGCTTACTAATCAGGTCTACTAAGACTTCTTCCTAAGAGTGATCTAGGATCTGATACAGATGTAGGGGAGTCTAAACCCTTGTCTGGTAGACTTTAGTCTGTTAGCACATATTGTAACCAGTCACATACTTCAGGATTTCCCTCTACATTCCTGACTACTAGTAGTTCTGAGTAATGAGTTCCTGCATTTTGTATTAGCCTAAATGTCCTACAGTTGGATTGTTGTAATAAGCTCAGACAATGTCCTCCTACAGCTTCCAATCCTTCAGAACATACAGTCAGCCTTCCTAGTAAACCTGTCTATCCTCATCCTCCTCCTAATCCCTAGCCTGCTTCTCTAGCTACTTTACTATAACCTGGTCCTGTGTGTGTCTCAGAGCTTACTGTATGTGAGTGACAAAGTTGACATTCTTGGATTTGAGTCAGATCTCTCAGATTGTCTCAGACACAAAACAGGAATTGTCTAGGAGAATAAGATTTTTGTTATCATTCTCCCCCCTTTCATAACCTACTTGTCTTAAGAGTAAATTAGCTTTCATCATTTGTGTTCTAGGTTTGCAGGTCAGTACAAAGTCAAAGTCCTACAGTTCTAACATCTAGCAGGCTTGGCAGTAGTTGAGCTTCTGAGGCACTCAGAAGTACTAGAGATTAAGGTGATCACTCTAAATCTCAAACTTCTGTACAACACTAAGGAGATATTGACACTACTCCTCTAGGGAACAGACAATTGTAAGGAGTTCCTTGTCATAGATAAGGTAGTTCTGTTCTGTTATAGAGAGGGATTCTGATTGGAACACTATTAGACACTACTTTCTGTCAATGAACTAGGACAGTACTACTCCATTTACAAAGTTGGAAGAGTTGGCTTTGACTCAGAACTTGTCTGTAACTGTTGGAACTACTAATACAGGCTCACTAGTAATAGCCTACTTGAGGGACTCAAACACAGACTACTGCTAATCATCCTATTACTAAGGAACATCTTTGCTAGTGAGATTGTGAAAGGGTCAGACAATAGTACTAAAGCCTTGAATAAAGTATTAGTAGTAGTTTGCAAACCTAAGGAACACTTGGACCTGTTTCAGGTTCTAAGGTTGTAGCCAGTTCCAAACTACAGTTACCTTTGCTAGATCCATACAGACCTCTCCTCCACTGATTACAAAGCCTAGATAATCCACTGACTCCTGTACAAAAGAGTACTTTACTTCTCAGAGGAACAGTTTATTATCTTAGAGCTGTTGTAGAACTGCTCAGATTAGTTAGTAATAGTGCTCAACTGTCTAGGTGAAGATCAGAATGTTGTCTAGATACATACTAACATGCTCTGAGTCAATCAGATCTGTAAGGATGTGATTCATGAATGACTAGAATGTTGTAAGCAAGTTGGTTAGTCTAAAGAACATTACAGTTGGTTTGTACAATCTGTAATTGGTTCAGAACACAGCCTTCCACTCATCTCTGTCTTAGATCCAAATATTATTGTACCCTTATCAAATGTCCAACTTAGTGAAAACCCTAAATGTATACATCTTATTAATGAGCTCCTGAATCAGGAGGAGTAGGTACTTGTTTTTGACAGTACCCTTATTAAGACAATAATAATCCTAGACTGAGTAGAGCTTCCTATCTTTCTTTTTGACAAAGAAGAAAGGGGAGGCTATAGAGGACTTTGAGGGTTGGATCTAGCTGTTCTAAAGATTTTCCTAAAGGAACTTGTCAAGCACCTCCTACTTGTCTCTGTTGAGTAGGTAGACCTTACAATCCTTAGGTTAGAAACCCTTAGTCAATTCAATTGTATGGTTCTAGGGACAGTATTTAGGAAGCTGGTCAAATTCCTCTTTACTAAAGACTTTGAGGAACTCTTAGACAAAATCTGGCAGGCTGGGTCTATGTGTGTTCTAGAGTAGAGTTGTTCTGAGAGGGTCCTGAACTGGTTCTGTCTTGGACATTCTTCAGATTGACTCTGTTCTGCCTTGACTAGAATATGTATTCACATATCTATCCTAGTTGAAGAAGAACAACCAGTCACCTTTATCAGAGCTGTTAGTAACATTGGAAGTGTCTGTATCTACTCAGAACAATAGTGTAAGGTAGTTATAAGACTTGGAACACTGATCAAACACAAGTGTCTACTCTAACTAGTCAATAGTAGGGTTGTGAGCCTTGAGCCATTTGAATCTGATGAAGACATTTGTCTTTCTAAGGTTAGTGACTCTAAACTCAATACTTTCCTTATGATCCTGAATGGTCATCTGTAGTTGGACAAACTCAGTAATCTGACCATTCTGGTTTAGGGTTCTGTCTACATTGTATACTAGGATTGGAAGTAGAATGTGTCAAGTAGGGAGGTAGTGTTCCTATACAAAGGCCTTATTAATGTATGAACTAGTGTATCTACTATCTACCAGAGTCATTGTTCAGATCTGGGGGGATCCTGAGAAGGGAGCCAAGAGGACAGGGACCTGGAGCTAGTGTTTAGAGTGTCCTTAAATGAACTGCTACTTGTTCTGAAGGGAATGTACAGTTTGTACAGTCTTATTGTCTAAGAGAGTAAGTATATGTACTAACATTTCCTCATTAACCTCTCTCTTTCAACAAGGACAGACCTATGTTCTCAGCTGTGAACTCAGCTGAGACCATCCCTACTTAATACTACAGACAAACTACTGAGTAGTAAACAAGGCTGGGTAGCATTCTAAACATTCTAAGATCTTAGAATACAGAAGTAGTAGGTCAGATTGTGTGGATTTAGACTCAGATAAAGTGTAAAGAGAAGAATCAAAAGAATCAGAAGAAATAGGAGAACTATCTACTTTTGTTTCTGACTTTTTTCTTTCTAATAAATAATTTTGTTGATTTATTTTTTCTACTTTTTCTACTTTTTCTACTTTTCTTACTTTATTTACTTCTAATCCTACAGTGTTCATTGAATCAAAAGTGGCCATTAAAAAATCCGAGTCATAACTCTTCA
>NW_006760400.1:285349-291642 GCF_000271605.1 Fomitiporia mediterranea MF3/22 | reverse complement strand
ATACGTTTTGTATGTCTGTGAGGCAAAAATAATATGGTGTAGCATGTATTGTAGCATCAGAATCGATTATATTGATTGTATTAGGGATAAATGTATTTATTAATGTGTTATTATTGTCCAAAATATTATTATAATGTACCCAATTTGCAAATGGGTTGTTTTTGTTTGCATTTGTAATAGTGTTTGCCTGCTCAGAGGGTGGTAACTGTGTCATTTCAACATCTAGTACCTCTTTGATAAATGTGTTCATGTGTGTTGTAGATACTGCCAGTACAGGCTTTGCTTCCTTTGCTTCTACTGTATTTGCCAAATGATTAACCTTTTTGGCTCAGGCATCTAGCATTGATTGAGACAATGATGTGCAGTAATCACATGCATAGTGCCCTGGGTTGCTGCAATTATAGTATTTCAATACTAGAGTCAGTTTGCTCATATTTTTGTTGATTCTGTTTGTTCCTTACTTTTTATTTTTTGTCCAAAATGTATTAGCCTGTACTCATATATTAGGCTGCTTATTCAAATACTGTGTGGGGTTTTTAATATGATAATTGTTAAATGCTTGGCACAGTACTGTGATCAGTCTCTGCAGCTTTATAGGATGGTGCTTAGATTTGGGCTTCCCTTCATGAAACATGTCTCAAGCTTGTTCCATAGCCTTTAGAGTACCTTTGTATTTGGTAGGTGTAGCAGTATAGATTACTGTACAATAGGTAGTGTCTGTAGGTTTATTATTGTCTGCTATTAGCTGTGCATATATCTGCTCTAGCCTATCAAGTGTCTGTCCAAAGTTTTTAACATGATTACTACACTTAAATAACAAAAACTCATCATATGCTTTGTGTATAACTGTAGCAGGATTGAAGCATTCTTCTAATCCACTCATAAGAGTTGTAATAGACGTTCCAGTGTGCATAAAGTTAGCCATAATGTGATCCACTACTTTATCAATAATTGCTACATATATAGTATGAGCAACCTTGATGTTCTCAGGCTTTAGCTCATTAGTGAATAAGTATGTATAGCTAATTGCTATGATAGTAGAGTGAATACAGTACTTCCACATCTTATATCTGGCTGTATCCTTCAACTGTGCAATGTTGTGCCTAAAGTGTTTGGGAACATTAGTGGGTTTGACATGAGTCAAGTTCATCCTATTTGTCTGCTACACAGGTGTTGATAGGTTTGTCTCTGTTGTGTTCAATGTATACATATTGTGGGTACTTGGAGAGTCCATTATAGATGTGTAGTATCAATGCAAAGAAGTGTAGTATAGTCTTGTAGTAGTAGTATGAGGTGTTAAGTAGAGAGTGCAAGGCTTATAACCTGTTAGAATGCTTAGTTCTTAGGTTATTATACAGGTAATAAGGGTGTTGACCCTGATAATGATATGTATTTAGTTAATAAAGTGTTCCTTTTATATTGTTTGTCTGTCTGTATGTCTCAGTTATCCAGAATATGTTTTTTTATCTGATACATGTCTTGTATTACATATCTGATACATGCATCCAACACATGTATCTGTTCTGCTATTATTAGTATTATTGGTTTACTAATACTATATTGTCTGTAAGACATGTTAACAAATATATAGATTCATAGTTATCTATTAAAGGTCCTCATCTATACAGCTTTCTATAGTAGTATATAGTCAATAGATGTTAATAGTACTATTAACATATAGCCAGTTAGTGTTATAGTTACAAAGTCACATATTGTAATATAGTTGTACATAGTAACATATAGTAGTATAGTAGTACATAGTAACATATAGTAGTATAGTAGCACATAGTAACAAATAGTAGTATATAGTATTTGGTAGTACCTTTGTATTTACTATATTTTACTTATATATATAATGAATAAACTGGTATTTCTGCCTTATCTACTACATTACATACTAATGCCTTCCTAAGGCTTGCTTGGTACTAGAAGTAGGTGTAGTAAACCAAACAGTTTCTGATTGGTAGGTTTACTAATTTTAC
This sequence comes from Fomitiporia mediterranea MF3/22, assembly GCF_000271605.1. Taxonomy (NCBI): domain Eukaryota; kingdom Fungi; phylum Basidiomycota; class Agaricomycetes; order Hymenochaetales; family Hymenochaetaceae; genus Fomitiporia; species Fomitiporia mediterranea. The sequence goes on along the minus strand of NW_006760400.1, from coordinate 289,660 downwards.
ATGTATGACATGAATTGTAATAAGAATTAATATCTGTGATTATATCCTTTCACCATACCTGTTCTCTGAGATATGTAAGTGTCTTTTGAGGTCCTAAATGTGCTAGAATGGAGTGTGCATGTTCTATTACTATTTCCCTAGCATTTCTGTTGTTTATTAGAATTCTAAGTATGTAAAGTATGTACCTCTTACTCTCCTAACAAAATATGAGTTCATTTTCAACATAGAAATTCTGAAACTGGCTTGGTTCTTGTACTATCTGTCTGAAGAAACTATCTTCATAATATCTGCCTTTGAGACAGTCTGGGAATTATAGTTCCAGTACAGATTGAGCAATTATTTCAGGTAATTGTGGTCCTACTGTGTCCTAGAGTTCCTAAGTATTGTTTCTTAAGACTCTTATACTTATATTGCTTCCCATTTGTTCTACTGAGTTGTCCTAATGTTTAGCTACCTGGCTGTCAACTTGTGTATTAGGTATGTTTACAGGTTGATTTATTTGAGGTAAATCTGTTTGTATTTCCTACTAAGACAGATGTTCTAATGTCTGACTCTCAGAATCCAAATTGTGGACTATAATGACTTTGTCTAGTATTTTAAATTGACTTCTAGTCCTAGTTGCAAGCCTGCCCTCCATTTGTGAGTCTGTTTTCCAGTTCCTAGTAATTAATCTAGCCTTTCTGTAGTGTAGTCTACTTGCAATTATACTTCTAAGTGAGTTTTTCCTTACAGAAGCAAGTCTTGCCTCTATATATACTGTATCCTGGATTTCTAAAGGCTGGGAAATGTTGTTCCACACTTGATTAATCCTTAGTAAGTTGTCTTTATTGAGTTCTAAGGTGTATTCTTGCTTAGATCAAGTTGTACCTAGTAAATCACCTGAATATATGTGTAATAATGTGTCTACAAGAATATTTGTAGTGTTTAGAATGTATTTTACAGTGAAATCAAAGTCTGATATCTTCTCTAGCTATTAGGCTTGTCTTCTACTTAATACAGGTTGTCTTAGAATGTGTTCAAGTACTCTGTGATCTGTATACTAATAGAAGTAAGTTCCTTGTAGTAGATTCTTAGTATAGTTTCTACACCTACTAATAATTCCACATTATGTACAGGGTAATTCTACTGTACAGGATTCAATTTTGTAGAGAAAAATGCTACTATCTTAGAATCTTTCCAATCTATGCCTTGGCTAACAATTCCTCCAATTCCTAAAACAGAAGCATTTGTAACTATGTTAATAGAAGGTGCCTCTTTACTATAATCCAGTACTATTTGATGATTATATCTGAAATCTGTTACTAACTTGACTATTTAGTCAAATGCACACTACTCAGTAAATGTCCATCTAAAAAATACAGTATCTTCTGTAATTTTTGATAAAATACTAGTAGAAATGTGTAACTAAGGTATATTTAATGTCAAATAACCTACTAAACCTAGGAATCCTTATAACAAATCTTTGTTAGTGAGTAATTTCCATTGTTTAATGAATTCAACCTTGTAAGGATCTATTCTAATGCCTTAATCATTGATAATGTGTCCTAGTATCTTAAGTTCTTTCTGAAACAATTACATTTTGTGTTTACTAAGGTAGAATTTCTCTTTCCACAAGATATTTATTACTGTCTTAAGATGTCTCATATAGTCCTCAATCATGTCTGAATAAATCACTAGATCATCTAAGTAGATATCCATCCAGTCACTCAAGTAAGGTTGGAAAATGTGGTTCATTAACACTTAATAAGTGGCTCTACTGTTACAGTCACCTAATTGTATTACTTCACTAACCATTGTTCCATCTGGAGTGTTGAATATTAATCTGTTTACATGCTCAGGGAATATTCTAATCTGTTCATAAGTGTCTTTACCATCTATAAGAGATTTATACTTCTTAGAAGTGACTCTTCTTAATACAGACTTAATATCAGGTAAAGAAGACAAAAGTTTCTTAGTATTCTTGTTGTGCTCCCTTAAATTAATGACAGTTCTCAATTGTATTAGGTCTTCCTTAGTCTTATAGAGCTTTTGAAGTAGTAACATAAGTATTGCATTCAATCTAGTGACTACTTTCTATCTTCTGGATTGAATATAGTTCTTTCTCTTGATTTACTATTACTCTCACAAAGGATCTGGACAAGTTGCTCTTCTAAACTTGTACTTCTTATCCTCATCTATGAGTGGAATAGTGTGATTGATAGCTCTCATAAGTGGTAACAGAGTTTCCAATGTGTCTTTGAACAAATCTGTTAGTGTTTTAAGGTTGTAATGTTTCCCTTAGAGTAAGTCACACTAGTAAGGGTTTAGTAGACTCTGCTCATAGTGTGTAGGTGTTGATACAAGTTGACTGTATAGTTTGTAATGTGTTGTGTACTATTGTATGAGCTTCATTGTCCTTAGATTAAAGTAGTATATATACTATCTAATATTGTATGTCTTGAATGTATGTCTCAGAAGTCATGTCTCTACAATAACACATATATGTAAGACGTTTTGTGTGCTTTAAGACATATGACACATTTATCCAAAGTAAATGTTAACACTCCCCTTCAAACTTATACTAGTTGATCAGGCTAATATAATGTTTGATAAGTGTTTGTCTGTTGTTTTACTAATATCATTTACATTTGCAATGTAAATGTTTTGTTTACTTTGTATATTAAGTCCACTGTAAGTGTTACATTTGTCTGATGTATTATTATTATGCTCAATGTAATAAATCAATTGTTAATTCAATTATGATTGTCAAGAGAGCTGCAGGATCTCTTTAGCATTTGTTTGTTTGTAGTTTTATTATTATTAATGTTATAGTTGCCACTATAATGTCTTATCATTCATATAATAGTAGTTTTCTTGTTCACAATTTAATATAATATGATATAACTTTGTTTTGTTTGTTTTTCATGTCATATTGTTTGTTTTGTGTTATAGTATGTTTATTTTATCATACTGTATTGTTCTGCAGTTGTTCTGTTATTTGTTCTGTTTGTATTTGTATTATTATATGTGTAGTTTGTTTTGTATTCTTACACTCATTGTGTAATTAGAATTGTACTTTGTTTGTATTGTTTTGTTTGTATAGTTAATACTATATTTAATAACAATATGTGTGTTATTAATTTGTTCTTGTTAATTTGTATTTTTGTGCATTTAAATTGTGTTACTAGTAGTTTTTCCACTTTTACTTTCACAATGAAACTGTTGAATCATGCTTGTAAAATGTGCTGTTAATGTTATTATAATGTCCTCTATTCATCATGTATCATCTTTGTTTGTGTTTGTTTTGTATTCATGCCTTTTAAGCATTTAATAGTAGTACTATACCTTTATATTAAAGCATTGTATTGTTTGCAATTCATAATATTATGTATGATATGTCAGATTGCTTCATATTAAGGTTGATTAAGGTTTTATTCATTGTTATTTGTTTTGTTTTATCATCTGACTGTTTGTAAGTCTGTTTAGGTACATTATTTATGTTCTAAACATATGATATGTTTGTATTGTTTCACTGTTTTGTAGTGGATATATTTAATATTAATTGTCAGCAACAGTGTAGAGAGGACCTGAAGGCTCAGCAAGGGGACCCAGGCTACAACTATCCTACACAACAGAAATACAGAATGTGAGTACTAGAATATAGTCAGAACTTACAGAACAGACATAGAGAGAGAGTGAGACAAGAGTAGAGTATATAGAGTGAGCCTAAGAGTACAGGACTATCTAGAGTAGACAAGATCAAGACTACAGGACTAGTCTGATCTTGTACACTTATATATACTAAACTACACAAGAGTACTCAGGGAGTATGAGCTACTAAGAATGATAAGCCACAAAGAATGAAAGAAAGGGAGGGTCAAAGATAAAGGTACAAAGAATGAAGGGATAGACAAAGGGTAAGAGACTATAGAATGAACAAAGAATGAAGGGGTGGTCAAAGGAACAGAATGATGAAGTAAGGAGGGGTAGTAGTAAGAGTTAGTATGTATATAGTTTATAGACAGTACCCCTGAGGGATAGAAGTCCCAAGTTCTAGTACAGAAGGGTGTAGAACCCTCAGAACTGAAGGTGTAAGAGTAGAGAACTGTAACATCACCCCCCCTCTAAAACTAATTGTCCTGATTAGTAAACATTAGACTTGGTCAATAGCTTAAACATAGGTCAGAACAGTAGGGTTTGGAAATCCATAAGGTAGAGTTGGTACAGAGCACCTAGATGAAGTCAATAGAAGCCTTAGATTGTCTTAGTAGTATAAGTAAGATTCTTGACAGGTTCCTAAGTGTGTTCTTCACTGAGTATCCTTTCTAGTGA
>NW_006760400.1:258094-264422 GCF_000271605.1 Fomitiporia mediterranea MF3/22 | reverse complement strand
CCCCTCACTCGAGTACTAGGTTATCCCAGTCAGTAGTTGAGTGAACTAAGGGCGATTAGAATTCTCTTGTGAGGAACAGTGAGTTTCCTTACAGTATATATGCACCATTATATTGTTTCTTTGTTTGTAGCATTATGGTTTAATTTAATATAATACTTTGTATAAGTATATATGTTTGTTATTATATGTTTAGACTGTTTGCAACATTGTTTTGTATGTTTTATTAATTGTTTTTATGTGTTATTATGCTTTTGTTCAATTGCATTTTACATATATCATTGTGTTATTCAATAATTAATAGTTTTATACATTCAAATGCATTATTAGTATTTTGTACATTTGTATATTCATATATCTACGTGACATATTTTATTATTTCATTGTATGCATTCATGTATCTATGTAATATATTTGTATTTGGTAAATATATGTTATTTATTGTGACTGTTTGTTTGTGATAGTATAAATTGTTTTTATATTTGAGTTATTATGCTTTAGTAGCATTTATAATCTTGTTTTTGTTTTGTTTGTTTGTCTAATCATTATTAGATTGATTGTATGTTTGTAATATATTTCTTTATATTGTTATTATGCTTCACTAGTGTTATTCTTTTGTTTATAGTATTAATTATTTATATTATTAATATACTATCAAATGTTTGTTCATTATGTGAAATGTTATTATTATAACATATCTCTGTAGTGTAAGATGAAGTAGTTCAGTGTTTGGATATAGTATTACTGGGTACTCATTACATTTAAAGTAACTAGTTTGTCTGTCCATATGTTTTAGACATCTGATACATTGTCTGTATCCAATACATGTCTTGTTAGTTTAATAAACTGATGTGTGTTTAGGATGCTCAGACAGGTGTGTCTAGGTCCTCATAGATAATATGTTCTGGTTACAAGTATTGTAGCATGTCTTGTTGTATAAAGCAATTGTAGTCTTCTAGGCAAGACAATTTGCATTTAGTATGCTCAGATGAGAGTACCAAAGGTTTGTAGACAATTAGAATAGGTTGTACATGTAGAATCAAATGGATTCAGTATTAAATAGAGTAGTTTGATGATACTTATTGAGTATAGTATGATTGAGTGTATCAAATCAATTGTACTATAGTGTATAGTACACTGAAGCATTCAAGATAACAATTATAGTACATATATTCATACATATAGTTAGTAAGAGGGAATCATAATCACTAAGACAATAATTTTGAAGTGTTGCATTTGTAGAGAGTAAGATAAAAGCATAGTGTTATGGTTCTCTACTCTTATACCTTCAGTTCCAAGGGTTCTACACCCTTCTGTACTGGAACTCAGGACTTCTGTCCCTCAGAGGCACTGTCTATAAACTATATGTGTACTAACTCTTACTACTACCCCTCCTTACTTCATCATTCTATCCCTTTGACCACCCTTTCATTCTTTGTTCATTCTATAGTTTCTTACCCTTTGTCTATCTCTTCATTCTTTGTACCTTTATCTTTGACCTTCCTTTCTTTCATTCTTTGTGGCTTATCATTCTTAGTAGCTCATACTCTCTGAGTACTCTTGTATAGTTTAGTATATATAGGCATACAAGATCAGACTAGTCCTGTAGTCTTAATCTTGTCTACTCTAGATAGTCCTGTACTCTTAGGCTTACTCTATATACTCTACTCTTGTCTTACTCTCTCTCTCTGTCTGTTCTACAAGTTCTGACTATGTTCTAGTACTTGTGTTCTATATTTCTGTTGTGTAAGATAGTTGTAGCTTATGTCAGCAACAGTGTAGAGGGGACCTGAAGGCTTAGTGAGGGGACCCAGGCTACAACTATTCTACACAACAGAAATACAGAGTGTAAGTACTAGAACATAGTCAGAACTTGCAGAACAGGCAAAGAGAGGGAGTGAGACAAGAGTAGAGTATATAGAGTGAGCCTAAGAGTACAGGACTACCTGGAGTAGACAAGATCAAGACTATAGGACCAGTCTGATCTTGTACACCTATATATACTAAACTACACAAGAGTACTCAGAGAGTATGAGCTACTAAGAATGATAAGCCACAAAGAATGAAAGAAAGGGAAGGTCAAAGATAAAGGTACAAAGAATGAAGGGATGGACAAAGGGTAAGAGACTATAGAATGAACAAAGAATGAAGGGGTGGTCAAAGGAATGGAATGATGAAGTAAGGAAGGGTAGTAGTAAGAGTCAGTATACATATAGTCTATAGACAGTGCTCTCAAGGGACAGAAGTCCTGAGTTCTAGTATAGAAGGGTGTAGAACCCTTAGAACTGAAGGTACAAGAGTAGAGAACTGTAACATCACCCCCCCTCTAAAACCAATTGTCCTAATTAGTGAACATTAGACTCAGTCAGCAGCTTGAGTATAGGTTGAAACAGTAGGGCTTGGAAATCTGTAAGACTGAGTTTGTACAGAGTACTAGGATGAAGCTGATAGAAATCTTGGATTACTTTAGGAGTATGGGCAAGGTTCTTGATAGGTTCCCAAGTGTGCTCCTCAACTAGGTACCCTTTCTAGTGAACAAGGAATTTGAGTTTTCTACACAGTAGCTTAGTATCTACTATGTACTCTACTTTGTATTCTAGTTCAGAGCTAATGAGTTCTGGTAGAGGCAGAGGGGGTCTTTGTTATAAAGGAAAACTAGGATTGTAGTACTAAGACAACAGAACCTTATTGAACACTAGGTGTATGTACTTCTATGTTGCTAGAAGTTGGAGTTTGTAGACAGAGGCACCAACCTTCTTTTCAATGACAAAGAGTCTGAAGTGCTTGTTGTCCAACTTCTTCATTAGGCAATCTAAGGTCAGATTAGTGGCTTCTAGTATAACCTTGTCACCAGGCTGGTAATCCTTGGCTACAGACCTCTTCTGATTATAGTTCTACTTTATAACCTGTACTACCTTCTCTAAAAGAGCTTGTGTGTCCTCCCTAGTTCTGTGTATCTGTTCTACAAAGTCTGTTACAGATTCAGAACTGCTGTTCTGGTTTAGAACTGTCCCCTAGTACAAATGTCTCTCATAATTGAGAAAGAACAGGGACTGTCCTATTGTAGAGTGTTGCTAGTTATTGTGTACAAATTCTGTCAGAGCTAACCATTCAGACCAATCTGATTACTAATGATTGATGAACATCTGGAGGTAGAGCTTAATCTCCTGATTGACTCACTCAGTTTGACTGTCAGTCTGTAGGTGATATGTAGTAGAAGGGTTCCCTTGAATTCTGAGAAGTGTATACAAGTTCTACATGAATTTTGACTCAAATTGTGGTCTACAATTGTGAATGAGCTTCTAAGAGAGTCTGTACAGTCAGAAGACATAATCCTGATAAATGTGCACCATACCTTTAGAAGTGAGTTCTGTTTGAGTCAGAACTGTGTAGACTTGCTTAGAGAATTGGTCAACAATCATACAGATAGTATTGTAACCCTAAGACTTGGGTAGCTCACTAATCAGGTCTACTAAGACTTCTTCCTAAGAGTGATCTAGGATTTGATACAGATGTAGGGGAGCCTGAACCCTGGTCTGGTAAGCCTTAGTCTATTAGTATGTATTGTAACCAGTCATGTACTTCAGGATTTCCCTCTGTATTCCTGGCTACTAGTAGTTCTGAGTAATAAGTTCCTGTATTTTGTGTTAGCCTAGATGTCCTACAGTCAGATTGTTGTGATAAGCTCAGACAATGTCCTCCTACAGCTTCTGATCCTTTAGAATGTACAGTCAGCCTTCCTAGTAAACCTGTCTATCCTCATCCTCCTCCTAATCCCTAGCCTGCTTCTCTAGCTACTTTACTACAACCTGGTCCTGTGTGTGTCTCAGAGCTTACTGTATGTAGGTGACAAAGTCAACATCCTTGGATTTGAGTCAGATCTCTTGGATTGTCTCAGACATGAAACAGGAATTGTCTAGGAGAACAAGATTTTCATTATCATTCTCCCCCCTTTCATGACCTACTTGTCTTGAGAGTAAATCAGCTTTTGTCATTTGTATTCTGGGTTTATAAGTTAGTACAAAGTTGTAGTCCTACAGTTCTAACATCCAGCAGGCTTGGTAGCAGTTGAGCTTCTAAGGCACCTGAAAGTACTAGAGATTAAGGTAATTACTCTAAATCTCAAACTTCTGTATAGTACTAAGGAGATATTAATACTACTCCTCTAGGGAATAGACAATTGTAAGGAGTTCCTTGTTATAGATAGAGTAGTTCTGTTCTGTTACAGATAGGGATTCTGATCAGAACACTATCAGACACTACTTTCTGTCAATGAACTGGGACAGTACTGTGCCATTTGTGAAGTTGGAAGAGTCAGCTTCAACTCAGAACTTGTCTGTAACTGTTGGAACTACTAATACAAGCTTGCTAGTAATAGTCTGCTTAAGGGACTCAAACACAGACTGCTACTAATCATCCTATTACTAAGGAACATCTTTGCTAGTAAGATTGTGAAGGGGCTGGGCAATAATACTAAAGCCTTGAATGAAGTATTAGTAGTAGTTTACAAACTCAAGGAATGCTTGGACCTGTTTCAGGTTCTAAGGTTGTAGCCAGTTCCAAACTACAGTTACCTTTGCCAGATCTATACAGACCTTGCCTCTACTGATTACAAAGCCTAGATAATCTACTGACTCCTGTGTAAAAGAGTACTTTACTTCTCAGAGGAACAGTTTATTATCTTAGAGCTGTTATAGAACTGCTCAGATCAGTCAGTAATAGTGCTTGACTGTCTGGGTGAAGATCAGAATGTTGTTTAGATACACACTAACATGCTCTGAGTTAATCAGATCTGTAAGAATGTGATTCATGAATGACTGGAACATTGTAGGCAAGTTGGTTAGTCTGAAGAACATTATAGTTAGTTTGTACAATCTGTAATTGGTTCAGAATGTAGCCTTCTACTCATCTCTGTCTTAGATCTGAATATTGTTGTATCCCTATCAAACATCTAACTTAGTGAAAACCCTAGAGGTATGTGTCTTATTAATGAGCTCCTGAATCAGAGGGAGTAGGTACTTGTTTTTGATAGTATCCTTATTAAGACAACAATAATCCTAGACTGGGCAGAGCTTCCTATCTTTCTTTTTGACAAAGAAGAAAGGGGAGGCCATAGAGGACTTTGAGGGTCAGATCTGACTGTTCTAAAGATTTTCCTGAAGGAACTTGTCAAGCACCTCCTGCTTGTCTCTGTTGAGCAGGTAGACCTTACAATCCTTAGGTTGGAAACCTTTAGTCAATTCAATTATATAGTCTCAGAGACAGTGTTTAGGAAGCTAGTTGAATTCCTCTTTACTAAAGACTTTAAGGAACTCTTGGACAAAATCTGGCAGGCTGGGTCTATGTGTGTTCTAGAGTAGAGTTGTTCTGTAGGGGTTCTAGACTGGTTCTGTCTCAGACATTCTTTGAATTAACTCTACTCTGCCTTAACTAGAATATGTATCCACATATCTATCCTAGTCAAAGAAGAACAACCAGTCACCTTCATTAGAACTGTCAGTAATGTTGGAAGTGTCTGTATCCACTCAGAACAGTAGTGTAAGGTAGTTGTAAGACTCAGGACACTGATTGAACACAAGTGTCTACTCTAACTAGTCAATAGTAGGGTTGTAAGCCTTGAGCCATTCAAACCTGATAAAGACATCTGTCTTTCTGAGGTTAGTGACTCTAAACTCAATACTTTCCTCATGATCCTGAATGGTCATCCATAGTTGGACAAACTCAGTAATCCAACCATTCTGGTTCAGGGTTCTGTCTGTATTGTATACCAGGATCAGAAGTAGAACACATTAAGTAGAGAGGTGGTGTTCCTACACAAAGGCCTTATTAATGTACAAACTAGTGTATCTACTGTCTACTAGAGCCATTGTTCAGATCTGGGGGGATCCTGAGAAGGGAGCCAAGAGAACAGGGACCTAGAGCTGGTGCCTAGAATGTCCTCTGATAAACTACTACTTGTTCTGAAGGGAATGTACAGCTTGTATAGCCTCATTGTCTAAGAGGGTAAGTATATGTACTAACATTTTCTTATTAACCTCTCTCTTTCAACAAGGACAGACTCATGTCCTCAGCTGTGAACTCAGTTGAGACTATCCCTGCTTGATACTACAGACAAACTACTGAGTAGTAAACAGGGCTGGGTAGTGTTCTGAACATTCTAAGATCTTGGAACACAGAAGTAGTAGGTTGGATTATACAGATTTAGACTCAGATAAAGTGTGAAGAGAAGAATCAAAAGAATCAGAAGAAATAGGAGAACTATCTACTTTTGTTTTCGACTTTTTTCTTTCTAATAAATAATTTTGTTGTATTTACTTTTCTTACTTTTCTT
>NW_006760400.1:248039-254186 GCF_000271605.1 Fomitiporia mediterranea MF3/22 | reverse complement strand
GTTTTACACAGTGAGCACAAGGTGTGGCACAATGTTGATGGCACGTGTGCTCATCAGGCACACAATTGGTAAGCTTACACTAATTGTGTACCTGATAGACACATGTGTCACCATCCTATCAGGAACTAGCCATCTGATACTAACAGAAATCTTGATCTAAAGTCTAATATACTTTAATTAAGTCTAGTCTAATAGTGTATGACTAGACCTAATTAGAGAGTGTAATGTATACAAATTCAAATTCTTTTTATACAATTTAGTATTTTACTACAGAACTGTAATAGTATAATTAGACTGTTTATAATATTAAATCATTTAATTTTATATAATAACTACTCTTTTTATAAAATTTAGTATTTTACAATAAGTCTCTAATAGTATTATTAAACTGTTTATAATATTAAATCATTCAATTTTATATAATAACTACTCTTTTTATAAAATTTAGTATTTTATAATAAGTCTCTAATAGTATTATTAGACTGTTTATAATATGTAATAATTCAATTTTATAAAATGACTACTCTTTTAATATAATATAGTATTTTATAAGAGGAGTAAATAGTAGAATTAAATTATTATTAATAACTTATGAAAGTCTTATAAAACTTATTTAATAAAATGAAATACAGAGGTTACTGTATAATACCTTATAGAGATACCTCTGTATTTTATTAAAAATTCTAGCTACTACTAGTGTGTACATTACATAAAGCAGCAAAGACTACTACTGACAAAGGCATGCTGCCTTGACAGCTCAGGGGACCTTAATTGAATTTATAAACAACATGATTCAGTATTGAAGGCAAACTTAATTTTGTCATTATTAAATTGTCCAAAAGAAATACCATTTATAGCATTTTTGTTATATTAATATGTATATGTTAACATCATAAATGAATATTAAATGATTTTATATGGACTTTAAAAAAATATGGGTAAGAAAGGTAGAGAAATGAGGGAGATAGACAAGCTCACTGTTTGAGACAGTGAGCTCAATACATACTATGTTGAGCATGGGTATATTATGATGTGTGTGATAGCAAAGACATGAAGGTGTGTGTAATGTGTCAGCTCATTGCTTGCAGGAAAGAAATAAGTAAGGCTTTTTTTATAATTCAGTATAGTATTAAGCTTAGTATGAGGAAAAGACTGAACTCCCTTCTAATTAGAGGGACTACAAGGGCTGTGTAACCCCTCTAATTAGAGTAGAGATAGTCTGTGCCTCAGGTGGATTGGTCAAAGCAGCAGTCATGTATAGTTTGACTTGGTGCTAGAAGTCCTCAAAGTGCTGCCTATTAAAGTCTGAAGGGCAGGCTACATGCACTTTCTTTCTGGAACAGGTTGCAACTTCCAGGACAATTGGAACAGGTTCTGAGGGGGCTGGGGGCACATAGTTGGCAAAGGCCTCTTAGATAGAGGTCTACACATATTAAGCTAGGTCTGCTTGTAACTGCTGATCTGGCAGGACAGTAGGGGTGGCAGTCAGTGTAAGAGGGTCCATGTTTACACTACAAAGGAATTGGCACTAAACTAAAAGGAGCAATGAATAGAAGAAGGGTGGCAAAAGTTTAAAAGGGGTTTAGGAAGTTTAAAATTTAAAAATGTAGAAGGGTTGGGACAAAGAAAAGAGATCAACACAACAGTGAGTACTAATGCTTAAAATGTAGGAGAGTTGTAGGGTGGTAATAGGTAGTCTTGATCTAATGTTAGTAACAGTGTAGAGGGGACCTGAAGGCTCAGTGAGGGGACCCAGGCTACAACTATCCTACACAACAGAAATACAGAGTACAAGCACTAGAATGTAGTCAGAACTTGCAGAACAGGCAAAGAGAGAGAGTGAGACAAGAGTAGAGTATATAGAGTGAGCCTAAGAGTACAGGACTACCTGGAGTAGACAAGATCAAGACTACAGGACCAGTCTGATCTTGTACACCTATATATACTAAACTACACAAGAGTACTCAGGGAGTATAAGCTACTAAGAATGATAAGCTATGAAGAATGAAAGAAAGGGAAGGTCAAAGATAAAGGTACAAAGAATGAAGGGATGGACAAAGGGTAAGAGACCATAGAATGAACAAAGAATGAAGGGGTGGTCAAAGGAATGGAATGATGAAGTAAGGAAGGGTAGTAGTAAGAGTCAGCACACATATAGTCTATAGACAGTGTCTCTAAGGGACAGAAGTCCTGAGTTCCAGTACAGAAGGGTGTAGAACCCTTAGAACTGAAAGTACAAGAGTAGAGAACTGTAACAGCTTAGGTCCCCTTACTAAGCCTTTGAGTCCCCTCTACACTGTTGCTAACATCAGATTAAGACTACTCATTACCACCCTATAACTCTCCTACATTTTGAGCATTAGTACTCACTGTTACATCAATCTCTTTTCTTTGTCCTAACCCTTTTACATTTTTAAATTTTAAACTTTACTACCCTTCTTCTATTCATTACTCCTTTTAGTTTAGTGCTGATTCCTTTGTAGTGTAAATATGGACCCTCCTACACCAACCACCACCCCTACTGTCCTACCAGATCAGTAGTTATGAGCAGACCTAGCTCAATATGTGTAGACCTCTATCTAAGAGACCTTTACTAACTATGTGCCCCCAGCCCTCTCACAACCTGTTCTAATTGTTCTAGAAGTCACAACCTGTTCTAGAAAGAAAGTGTATGTAGCCTACCCTTTAGACTTTAATGGGCAGTACTTTAAGGACTTTCAGTGTCAAGTCAAACTATATGTGACTGTTACTTTGACTGATCTATCCTTAGACCTTGATTGTGTCCTATTTGTCCTCTCCTTTATGAAGGAAGGTAATGTAACCACCTGGGCCTAGAACTGGATTGAAGGACATTAGATTAGAAGCCTGATCTGACTTTAGAACAATGAGTTGTATTCAGAATTCATGAGGCAGCTCTGTACTTCCTTTATCAATCTGAATAAGAAGTATAATACACAGAACAAGCTTGTGTCTCTGTGACAGAGCAAATGTTCTGCTAATGCCTTCTTCCAGGAGTTTGATATCCTGGCCTAGAAGGTAGGATTCACACTTGGGCTCAATGACATCCTTATTAGAATGCTTAAAAAAGCTCTCTACTTAGAACTAGTTAATAAGATTCTTAGAATAATGTTAAAACTGATCACTTACACTAAGTGGAAGATGTGTACTATTTCCTTTGACCAAGCCACAGCTTAGATATTTACTTTTTTTACTTTTTCTACTTTTCTTACTTTATTTACTTCTAATCCTACAGTGTCTATTGAATCAAAAGTGGCTGTTAAAAAATCCGAGTCATAGCCCTTTAGTACTATATTTACTGTTAGGCCTCTACAAAATTCTAGAGTATGTAGTCAGGGTCTGGGAATTCTGAGGTGACTTCCAGATTTGTAGAGAAGGCTTCTTACTACAAATCCTGCTCATTACTCATCATTACTCTAATGACCTGACAGATATACTGTTACTTCTACAGACAGTCCTTAATTTGGTGCTCTGACTTTCTGCAGGCAAAGTATGCTCCTTGCTTTTAGGCTTCTCTAATGTTCATTAGAACAGATTGATTGTAAATTACAGGTGGATAAATCTGAGGGCTTGGAACTGTTAGAGTCAGACATATGTATAGGCATTCTGTATAGACTTGACACATCTGAGCTACAGCTTGGTTGAAGGAAATGGTATGTGTTTTCCACTCAGTGTAAGTGATCAGTTCTGACATCATTCTAAGAATCTTATTAACTAGTTCTAGGTGGAGAGCTTTTTCAAGCATTCTAATAAGGACATCATCAAACCTGAGTGTGAATCCTACCTTCTAGGACAGGATATTGAACTCCTGAAAGAAGGTATTAGCAGAACGTTTGCCCTGTCACAGAGACACAAGCTTGTTCTGTGTATTGTACTTCTTATTCAGATTAATGAAGGAAGTACAGAGCTACTCTATGAATTCTGAATATGACTCATTGTTCCAAAGTTGGATTAGGCTTCTAATCTAATGTCCTTCAATCCAGTTCTGGGCCCAGGTGGCTACATTGCCTTCCTTCATGAAGGAGAGGACAAATAGGACATAATTAAGGTCTGAGGATAGATTAGTCAAAGTAGTAGCTATGTATAGTTTGACTTAGCACTAGAAGTCCTCAAAGTACTGCCCATTAAAGTCTGAAGTCTGAAGGGTAGGCTACATGCACTTTCTTTCTAGAACAGGTTGTGACTTCTGAAACAATCAGAACAGGTTGTGAGAGGGCTGAGGGCACATAGTTAGTAAAGGCCTCTTAAATAGAGGTCTACACATATTAAGTTAGGTCTGCTTGTAACTACTGATTCAGTAGGACAGTAGGGGTGGTGGTCAGTGTAGGAGGGTCCATGTTTACACTACAAAGGAATCAGCACTAAACTAAAAGGAGTAATGAATAGAAGAAGGGTGGCAAAGTTTAAAATTTAAAAATGTAAAAGGGTTAGGACAAAGAAAAGAGATTGACACAATAGTAAGTACTGATGCTCAAAGTATAGGAGAGTTGTAGGGTGGTAATGAGTAGTCTTGATCTGATGTCAGCAACAGTGTAGAGGGGACCCAAAGGCTCAGTAAGGGGACCCAGGCTACAACTATTCTACACAATAGAGATACAGAATGTAAGTACTAGAACATAGTCAGAACTTGTAGAACAGACAGAGAGAGAGAGTAAGACAAGAGTAGAGTATATAGAGTGAGCCTAAGAGTACAAGACTATCTAGAGTAGACAAGATCAAGACTACAGAACCAGTCTGATCTTGTACACCTATATATACTAAACTACACAAGAGTACTCAGGGAGTATAAACTACTAAGAATGATGAGCCACAAAGAATAAAAGAAAGGAAGGTCAAAGATAAAGGAACAAAGAATGAAGGGATGGACAAAGGGTAAGAGACTATAGAATGAATAAAGAATGAAAGGGTGGTCAAAGGAATGGAATGATGAAATAAGGAGGGGTAGTAGTAAGAGTCAGTACACATATAGTCTATAGACAGTACTCCTGAGGGACAGAAGTCCCAAGTTCTAGTACAGAAGGGTGTGGAACCCTTGGAACTAAGGGTACAAGAGTGGAGAACTGTAACACCTGACAGCTTACAACAGTTTCTACACAGTTCTACACCTGTCCTAGTACAGAACTGTGTGTCCTGTACACAGATTCTTATAGTAGCTTACTAAGCTACACACTTATACTTGTATCAAGTCCCCCTTTTATTATAACTATCTTTCCTACATTTCTAAATGTATACTATCTCCTTTGTCTTCCCCTTTAAGTATGTATTATGTTCCCCCTTTTTTGTTCCCCCTTTTATTTTCCCCTTTAAGTATAGACTATTTCCTTAGTATATATAACTAGTATTCTTTACCTTTATTGTATCAGTTTGTATTTCTGACTATAACAAAGGTGAGTTCTTTACCAGTACATGTATTAGTTTATATTTCTGACTGTAACAAAGATACCTTTGTTCTGTCAGCCTTTGTGTGTTGTTATAAACTTAGAACTTGTTTATAACAGTATTTAGTACTTCCCTAGTACTGTTCTACTTTTTTTTTAACATTGACAAAGTAGTCTTTATTGTACTACATGTTAGTAAGGTTCTCTCAGCCTTTCTAAATGTCTCCTACTGTTAGCAAGGTTCTCTAACCTTCCTAAACACTCTCTACTGTTAGTAGGGCTCTCTAGCCTTCCTAAATACACTATTATAGCTCTAAAGTAAGTTCAGCCCTCTTTCTAGCTACATATAACTAGGTCTTGTTTCCCCTAGTACTAGGTATCCTTAAAAGCTACTACAGTTACTCCTCTGTTGACTAGAGAATCAGTATTTACTTTCCTAACACTGTCACTATTTACAACCACTCTAAACTCTGATTCAGAGAGTAGCTTAGAGTTATTAGAACTAAATAGTAATGTAAGTAAGTCTACTCTAAGCTACTAGAAAGTTACAATGTTCTGAACTATGTTTACTAAAGCTTAGCTCATCTGAGAGAATACTATAAAGTCTCTAATGTTGACTCTAGACAATCTAATACTGTATACCCTCTAGTTATAGATCTCTATATTCTGTAAGTACATGTCTACCAAATCTGTTCTCACAACCTGTATAGTTACAGTTGTAATAGAATACTTATAGGACAGTAAGCTACAC
>NW_006760400.1:239766-243526 GCF_000271605.1 Fomitiporia mediterranea MF3/22 | reverse complement strand
CTTACACTAAGGAATACAGTATCATTATCACTTTGTAAAAGCTTTATTTTAACTCTGTGCTGTGTAAATATTTTAGTTGTCCATCATATGTATTGTGTATATGCATTGGATTTTGTTTGTAATTTGAGCATTATGCACCAACGAGTAGAATCGTCTACAATTGTTAATAAGTAGTGTATGTTCTTATATGTGTACAGTTCAATAGGACCAATGGTATCAATATGAATAAGATCTCCAAATTGATTTGCAAGAGGAGATTGACATAGTTTTGGTATTGGTGTACGTTCAATATTTGCTTTTATACATTCAATACATTCTTTTTCTTTGTAGTTTGTTATTTTAGTTGATAGTACACTTGGTTGTGTCTTTAATAATTGTTTAATATAATTGTAACTTATGTGTCTGAGGCATTTATGTATATCATAAATAGATAGTTTGTTCATTGTTTTTAATAAATGATTATTGTACAAAATATACAAGTTATTTCTCAATCATATATGTCCAATGTATTTGTTACATGGTGATGTTATAGTACAATTATCGTTTGTAAACATAAAAGAATAACCTTCCCTACATAGTAGCACTTGACTTATGAGGGAAAAGGTCATTTGTGGATAGTAATAGACGTTTTGTAATGTTATGACACTTTTTTCTTGTATATTCTTTGGGATTTCGATACACATAGATCCAGCTTGATTAAGAGTCATTGTTGACCTATTTGCAATAGTTACAATTGTAGGAGTTATGTTGTGTACATCTGTTAATCAAAATAGATAAGGAGTAGCATGTATTGATGCACCAGAATCGAGTAAATCCATCATTTGCATATAGGATTTCTTGTTAGCTATGATTGTATTTGTAAATACATTGGTACATACCCAGGAAACGTATTGTTCGAATTGTTTGTCCTGGTTGCTTGGAATAAGAGTGTAGGCATTATTGTTCATTTCAATGTTGCCTTCTTTTAATTCAACATTGTTTTCATTTGGGTTTTCAATAATAAATGTGTTTGTTGTGTTTTCCACAGTTTGATTTGTTTTATGTGCAATGTTAGCCTGATGTTTGGTGTGTGCAAGCTTTGTAGCTTCAGTAGGAGGTTTGCAGCATTCCTTAGAGAAATGTCCTGTTTTTCTGTAATTGAAACATTTTGCTTTTGTCAGATTGAACAGATTTGGCAGATTGAATTTCCTCTGCTTATTAGCTTTATACATTGTATTAATGTGTGCATTATTCTTTGTCTGATCATTAGAATCTTGTGCTTGTTTAGCACAGTAATTGTTGTAGGCATTCTGCAATACAAGGATTAGTTACTTTGGTTTGACTTTCTTATGTTCATTGACTGGTTTGCCTTCGTTTTGGGCATCAGTAGATTGTATTATTGTATTTACTATGTGTGTATATTGCTCAGGAGTAGCAAGCAATATTGCTGCTTTGTATGTAGAGTTGTGTGGTGGATCACTGTTAGCAGACAGAGTTGTGTATGCTTCCTCAAGTCTGTCTAATGTATGTCCAAAATGTTTTACATGGTCTCTACAAATAAACAGTGCCAATTTGTTAATAGCCTTTTTACATACTGTCTAGGGGTTAAAGTGTTCTTCAAGTACTTTCATTAACTGAGGGATAGACGTATCAAAGTGTATATAGTTTGCCAATATTGTGTCAGCAATGTTATTAACTATGCATGCATGAATAGCCTTAGCCATCTCCCTCTCAGCTTTGTTCTGTGGTTCATCCTTTAGTAAGTGTTCAAAGCACATAGCTGCAACACTAGAAACAATACAGTAGTGCCACATCTTGTAGTTTGCTTCAGTCTTAAGCATTGTAATGTTTTGACCAAAGTATTTAGGTACATTGGCTGGTTTACAGCATGTATTTGTATGTGGGGGAACCATGATACAAATGTGTGCAAATGTATACAAGTAAAGAGTTTAGAGTGTACAGTAGATGTGTGTATGCAGGGAGCACAAGGCTCATAACCTGTTTAGAGGGAGAACTTAAGGGGGGCACGTATAGACAAGGGGTGAGGTGATGATTGACTGCTCAGTGTCTCTCATCCTTATATTGTATGTATTCTAACTGAGACATTATGAAGTCATTGTCTTGTGGTTCATCTGTTGATGAACTAATCATCTCATAATACATAAGATCTTAGATAAGGAGCTAAAGTAACAATACTAAGATTACTTTCTAGACTCTATACTATCTGTTACAGAACTTCTGGAAGGGATTACACACAATATACAGCTTAAGGACCTGTTAAAGGTAGTAGCTATAAGGTCTTACACATACTTACAGAAATACTAGAAGGCCTAGTATATACTCCTGAATCAGTACATTCAAGCTAGTTGTTTGTAGAGGTTAGAAAGTGTAAGATATACTCACTTTACTAGCCCTAATCCTTAAGAATAGTAACAGAATAGAGTATAGAGGGTAAGACTTGTAGACTTGTAGAGTGAGAGGGTAGAGGAGTCCTGCTTTAGTCAAGCTGTAAGTATAGTCTAGTAGGTTGGTAGTAGAGTACTTCTAAGTACTAGGTAACTTAAGTTAATAAAACTATCCTTTGAGGGCCAAACTGGCCTCCTTATATACCTTTTGCTAGAGTGATGTTACTCTAGTGACTTTAGTAACTCCCTTTACTGTTGTTCCTATGAAGTAGAGCTGGCTAATCCTTTAGACTGTATACTACACTGGTTTGTGTCTTCTATTAATCTGCTAACACTGGTTTGTGTCTTCTTGTATCTTAGATTAATCTTCTAATGACTCCTTTACTGTATTATTATGTCTTCTATACTTCCTCTCATGCTTCTAATGACTCCTTATGAGTCCTCCTGACTAGTTATACTGTGTAAGCTGTGTAATGCTTTTCTCATAAAGTAGAGCTCTCTATTGTTCCTATGACTCTGTCTGACTCAACCTGTACTTCCTGTACACTAGTTTGTAATACACTTTCTCATAAGGTAGAGTATTATAACTTCTAATAACTCCTTATGACTCTTGTAATATAAAAGGCTGTGCTTCTGTACTGCCCTTAGAACTTACAACCAAAGTTCTAGACTGTCTTGTGTACACCCTAGAACTGACAACCAATATTCTAGATCTTTCCCTAAGTCTTCTTCAATAGACTTAGTTTAGGAGACAATTATCCTTATTAACTTCTAGCCTTATCTTTGTGCTTCTGTATTCAATCATAGAACTTACAACCAAAGTTCTAGATTGTCTCATGTATTTCTCATGTTGTCCTCATATAGTCCTCATGTTTATGACTTCATTACTTTCCCATCTATATGGGCAAAGTGTATAAAGGAGACTACTTTCCTATTGTCTCTCCTCAGAGCTCTCAGTTCCCTTTCCTTCACTAGTACTAGTCCTCCTCAAGCATAGAGCTTCAGAGTATTAGCTCTGACTCTTTACTAGCTTTAATGGTCCTTTGTCTTTGTACAAAGTGTTCCTAGCTAACTATGTAGTTTCTCCCTAAGTAAGTATAATATTTTCCTTTTATCTCTTTAGGTTTTCTCTTAGTCTTTTCCTTTATACTTCTTACTCTAGACACTATACTCTTTCCAGATCCCCTCTCTATACAAGCATTCTAAATGACTTGTCTTTAGTTAAGGTTATTAAGTAATACTGTACTAGAGTATGTGTTTAACCTTAGAGAGATAAAGACCTTGTCCTCAGGTTTTGTTACCTTTTCCTAACTGACTTAGTACCTACTCCTTCCTGTCCCCTCTCTCTACTAATGGATTGATCACCTATTAGTAAT
>NW_006760400.1:205466-238235 GCF_000271605.1 Fomitiporia mediterranea MF3/22 | reverse complement strand
TATATAGACTTGCTTAGAGAATCAGTCAACAATTACACAGATAGTATTATAACCCTAAGACTCAGGTAGCTTACTAATTAGGTCTACTAAGACTTCTTCCTAAGAGTGATCCAGAATCTAATACAAATGTAGGAGAGTCTGAACCTGTTACAGTTCTCCTACTCTTACACCTTCAGTTCTAAAGGTTCTACACTCTTCTGTACTAGAACTTAAGACTTCTGTCCCTTAGAAGTACTGTCTATAGACTATATACAGACTGACTCTTACTACTACCTCTCCTTACTTTATTATTCTACTCCTTTGACCACCCTTTCATTCCTTGTTCATTCTATAGTCTCTTACCCTTTGTTCATCCCTTTATTCTTTGTACCTTTATCTTTAACCTTCCTTTCTTTCATTCTTTATAGTTCATTATTCTTAGTAACTCATATTCTCTAAGTACTCTTATATAGTTTAGTATATATAAATGTACAAGATTAGACTAGTCCTGTAGTCTTGATCTTGTCTACTCTAAGTAGTCCTGTACTCTTAGGCTTACTCTATATACTCTACTCTTACCTCACTCTCTCTCTCTGTCTGTTTTATAAGTTCTAACTATGTTCTAGTACTCACATTCTACATTTCTACTATATAGAATAGTTGTAGTCTAGGTCCTCTTACTAAGCCTTCAGGTCCCCTCTATACTGTTACTAACATTAGATTAAGACTACTTATTACTACTCTACAACTCTCCTACTTTTTAAGTATTAGTACTTACTATTGTATTAATTCCTTTTCTTTGTCCTAACCCTTTTACATTTTTAAATTTTAAACTTTTACTACCCTTCTTCTGTTTATTACCCCTTTTAGTTTAGTGTTAATTCTATTATAGTGTAAACATAAACACTTCTGAGCCAACTGTCACCCCTACTATCCTACCAGATTAGTAGTTACAAGCAGACTTAGCTTAATATGTATAAACCTCTATTTAAGAGGCTTTTACTAACTATATACTTACAGTCTAGCTACAACCTGTTCTAATTGTTCTAGAAGTCACAACCTGTTCTAGAAAGAAAGTGTATGTAGCCTACCCTTTAGACTTTAATAGGTAGTACTTTAAGGACTTCTAATACTAAGTTAAACTATACATAGTTACTACTTTAACTAATCTATCCTTAAACCTTGATTGTGTCTTATTTGTCCTCTCCTTTATGAAGGAAGGTAATACAGCCACCTAGGCCTAGAACTAGATTAAAGACTATTGGATTAGAAGCCTGATCCAACTTTAGAACAATAAGTTATACTCAGAATTTATAAAGTAGCTCTGTACTTTCTTTATTAATTTAAACAAGAAGTATAATACACAGAGTAAGCTTGTGTTTTTATAACAGGGCAAACATTCTACTAATACTTTCTTTCAGGAGTTTGATATCCTGGCCTAGAAGACAGGATTTATACTCAGGTTTAATAATGTTCTTATTAGAATACTTAAAAAAGCTCTCTACCTAGAATTAGTTAATAGGATTCTTAGAATAATACTAGAACTGATTACTTACACTAAGTAGAAGACCTACACTATTTCTTTCAACCAAGCTACAGTTTGGATACATTAAGTCTGTACAGAATATTTACACATGTGTTCAACCCTAACAGTTCTAAGCTAATAGATTAATCTGCCTATAATTTGTAATCAATCTGTTCTAATAAATATTAGAGAAGCTTAAAAGTAAAGAGTATACTTTACTTACAGAAAGTTAGAGCACTAAATTAAGAACTGTTTATAGAAGTAATAGTATATTTATTAGGTTATTAGAGTAATAATAAGTAACAAATAGAATTTGTAGTAAGAAGCTAGTTGTATCAATTCTACATTTAAGTTCTAAGTTCTACAACTTTTTTTTAGTTAGTCTGAATTAACTACTTACTATACAACTTGTATTTTACTAAGTCAAAATAAAGTCAGTTTTCTAATGAAAATACATATTCCCCTCTCTAATCCTATTCTCAAGCCTAACTAATACTCAACCTAACAGTCTAACCTATTCTAAACCTAATTAGAGTAGCTTTACCCTCTCAAACCCCTCCTCCTAACTTCTTAGTCTAAGAGCCACCACATAAGTATTATGTAAGTGGCCATTCAGAGTTGTCTAAAAAAGAGTTGTAAGACTGAGAGCTTAAATATAGAAAGTTAAGTTTAGTAAGAAGCCTTTTTTTACAAATCTAAAAGTTATTTTAGAACTCTTAAACTCTAACTATATACTCTAGAATTTTATAAAGGCCTAACAGTAAATACAGTACTAAAAGACTATGACTTGGATTTTTTAACAGTTACTTTTGATTCAATAAACACTATAGGATTAGAAGTAAATAAAATAGAAAAAGTAGAAAAAGTAGAAAAAGTAAATCAAGAAAATTATTTATTAAAAAGGAAAAAGTTAAAAATGAAAGTAAATAGTTCTCTTATTCCTTCTGGTTCTTTTGATTCTTCTCTTTATACTTTATCCAAGTCTAAATCTATACAATTCAATCTACTACTTTTACATTCTAAGAACTCAGAACATTCAGAACACTACTCAGCCTTATTTACTACTTAGTAGTTTGTTTATAGTATTTAGTAAGGATAGTTTTAACTAAGTTTACAGTTGAGAACATAAGTCTGTCCTTGTTGAAAGAGAGAGGTTAATAAGGAAATGTTAACACATATACTTACTCTTTTAAATAATAAGACTGTACAAGCTGTACATTCCCTTTAGAACAAGTAACAATTTATTAGAGAACATTTTAGACATTAGCTCTAAGTCCCTGTCCTCTTGACTCCCTTCTTAGAATCCTCTCAGATCTGAACAACAGTTCTAGTAGATAGTAAATATACTAGTTTATACATTAATAAGGCTTTTGTTTAGGAATACTACCTCCCTACTTAACACATTCTACTTCTAATTCTAGTATACAATACAGACAGAACTCTAAACTGGAATAGTTGGATTACTAAGTTTGTCTAACTATGAATGACTATTTAGGATCATAAGGAAAGTATTAAGTTTAGAGTTACTAACCTTAGAAAGACAGACATCTTTATTAGATTTGAATAGCTTAAAACTTATAACTCTACTATTAACTAGTTAGAGTAGACACTTGTGTTTAATTAGTGTCTTAAGTCTTGTAACTATCTTACACTACTGTCCTGAATAGATGTAAACACTTCTAATGTTACTAACAGTTCTAATAAAGGTGACTAGTTGTTATTCTTTAATTAGAATGAATATGTAGACACATATTCTAGTTAGGGTGGAACAGAGTTGATTTGAAGGATTTCTAAGACAGAACCAGTCTGAAACCCTCTCAGAACAACTCTACTCTAGAACACACATAGACCCAACCTGCTAGATTTTGTCTAAAAGTTTTCTAAAGTCTTTAGTAAAGAGGAATTTGACTAGCTTCCTAAACATTATCTCTAGAACTATACAATTGAGTTGACTAAGAGTTTCCAACCTAAGGATTGTAAGGTCTATCTACTTAACAGAGATGAGTAGGAGGTGCTCAACAAGTTCCTTCAAGAAAATCTTTAGAACAGTCAGATCTAACTCTTAAAGTCTCTTATAGCCTCTCCTTTCTTCTTTGTTAAAAAGAAAGATAGGAAGCTCTATCTAGTCTAGAATTATTGTTACCTTAATAAGAGTACTATTAAGAACAAGTACCTACTCCCCCTGATTTAGGAGCTCATTAATAAGACACATACATTCAGAGTTTTTACTAAGTTGAACATTTGATAAGAATATAATAACATTCAGATCTAAGACAGAGATGAGTAGAAGGCTATGTTCTAAACTAATTACAGACTGTACAAACTGACTATAATGTTCTTCAAACTAACTAACTTACTTACAATGTTCTAGTCATTCATGAATCACATCCTTACAGATCTAATTAACTTAAAGTATGTTAGTATGTATCTGAACAACATTCTAATCTTTACCTAAACAGTCAAGTATTATTACTAACTAGTCTAAGTAGTTCTATAGTAGCTCTAAGATAATAAGCTGTTTTTCTAAGAAAAAAAGAGAGCTACAGAGACACAAGGTAGTGTATACAATTACAATACAGCTAATCCATTTCTTGCCCAATATAGTAACTTGTGCCTCTTTTGTATAATAGCCTCTTAGCCTATATTTTTTAATGTGTAACACTCTGTTAATTCTTCCTAGCCTCTGATGCATCTGTTAGCTTTGTAATATTTGTTCTTATTATTTCTTTTATCTTATTCTCAAGTTTCATTCCTTACTTTACTCTTATTATTAAGTTATTATAAAAAGTAATCTGTAGATACAGTAGTTCCTCAGTTTTTTGACTCTTCTTGTATTCCTACTTGTTCTCCTAGCATAAATCCTAGCTGGTAGCTTTAGGAATAAAGTTGGTTTAAGGGCTGCAGGTTACATTTGCAGTTTGAGAGTACTATCAACCTAGAGAACACTTCTCCCCTAACACATAGTAAGACAGTTGTAACTTCTGAGAATGACAGTTACAGGTTACTAGAATAAATTTCAGTCTCCTGAAAGATTGGTGCCTTGATCCTGACAGGCTTTACAAACTTCTTAAGACAAATCTGTACCCTAATCTTTAGTTTAAGCTCTGTCTTACTCTTATAAGACTAGTTCTAACTTATACTAAATAGATTATAATGTATATAGAAAGGGTGCACATAGTAGTATTAGTAAATAGCCAAATTCCTGATCCTGTAGACTACCTCCCAACTTTGGAACCAATCTTAGGAAGGAAAGTAATAGACTGTGTAAGACTCTATAAATAGTTAGAGTATGTATACAAGCTAGTAGAGTAGTTAGAAGCAGAATGTGTAAAGGTCTGTAACAGTATAGAGACTATCTTAGTTACAGAATAGGTCTAGAAGAAGGACCAGGAGAAGCTGTGTATAAGGAAGTTTACTCTAGTAACAGTCAATCTAAAGGTTACCTTAGAAAGTACTGTAAAGTATATTACCTTGTCCTATACAGAGTACTAACTCCTGATAAAGAACTAGGAATGTTTCTAGTACTGTAAACTGTTTGTAAATCATAGAGGCAACAATTGTCTGACAGGTCTGTCAAAACCTAAAAACACATTTCCTATTACAGAAGTATATATTGAGTCCCTTTGTCTGAAGTAAAAGTCTACTATACTTGTACAAACTAAGCAATCTACAGTACTAGAACCTGTAAGTAGAGACAAATCCAAGTATGTCCTGATTTCAACTCTTTACTATTCCCTAACTACTGTATCCTTATAGAAGGCAGTTCTACTCTAATCTATATCTAACTCATAATTAACTCTGACTACTCTACAGTTCTGATTGACAATAAACTAGTGTTCTAGATAGGCCTTAAGTACTTCCTAGTCAAAAGACACATTATTATAACACTAGCTATTAAATTAGTAGAAGAGTCAGGAAAATGGATTACAGAGTAAGTAAAGCTGTAAGTGTAATTAGTGAATTGGAAATGAACATTAAAGGTTGTAAAAGCTTGTGTAGTTAATAACTTGTACAATAAAATGATTCTTAGTACACCTTTCCTTCAGAAGAACTGAATTGTTATTAACATAGAAGGCTAGACAGTTATTCTAAAGGATTCTGAATATAATCTGATAAAGACAGAAAAGACAGAATCAGTCTACACTCTACAACCTATGTGTATCCCTACAGAACTAGTACTATTCTTAGTAGTAGCTGTTTAGGAGTATATTGAGACACTAGCTGGGTCAGAGTAACATGAGACCTTAGATAGGGAGTTAAAGTAACAATACTAAGATTGCTTCCTAGACTCTATACTAACTGTTAAAGAACTCCTGAAAGGGATTTTACACAACATACAGCTTAAGGACCTGTCAAAGGTAGTAGCTGTAAGGTCTTATACATGCCAGCAGAAATACTAGGAGGCCTAGTACACACTCCTAGATTAGTATATTTAAGCTAGTTGTTTGTAAAGGTTAGAAAGTCTGTATACATTACTTGTGTTCCTAATCCTGAAGGCAGATTTGGAAGACCTCCTATGTATAGTATACAACTACTAGGCATTAAATAGTAACACAATCTGTGACCAGACCCTACCACCCTACATTGACAAAATCATAAATAATACTGTTAGAGAATACATATATGTAAAGATTGACATAATTAACATATTCTTCCAAACTCATATGAATCCAGAACACATCCTGCTCACTACAATTAGTACTCTGTTCAGATTATATGAGTAGACAATCATACTAATAGGATTATGTAACACACTAGCTACACAACAGTAGAGGGTTACAAGGGCCTTAGAACATCTTATTAGAAGGATCTGTCATGTCTACCTAGATAATATTATTATCTAGTTAGAGTCAGAGGCAGAACACATTAGAAACATAGAAAGATTATGTAGACACTCTGTAACAAGGGTCTTATCTGTTCACAGAAGAAAACTAAGTTATTCTATACAGAGGTTAAGTTTCTCAGATATCTAATTACAGAAAAGGGTACAGAAGTAGACTCAGACAAGGTCAAGCACATTCTAGAGTGGCCACAGCTCTAGAGAGCCTGAGATGTTTGTAGGTTTCTCAGACTTTTGTAGTATATTATAGTATACCTTCTGTACCATATAAAACATACTATAGTTCTTTCTCTACTCATAAGTAAAGATTGTAATAAGGTGTTTCTAGAGTAGAAACCAGAACACTAATGTACTTTTAACACAATAAAGTCTATTGTTACTAGCTATGAGTGTCTCACTTCTGTAGACTATGATTTAGGTGAGCAGATTTATGTAATAATGGATGTAAGTGATTCTAGGACTAGAGTAGTCCTCAGTGTTGGATCCTTATAGAAAACAGTAAAACCTGTAACATTCAAGTCTAAGTAATACAACAGTACAGAACACAGTTACCTAGTACACAAGTGCAAACTTGTAGTGATTACACTCTTGTGCTGAGAGTGTACAAGCATGCTCCTTGCTATGAAGGTGTTGTGGGTGCTTGTAGGTGTTTTTTCGTTACTAGTTAGCCTACTTGTATCCACTACACATGTAACTGTATATATAAAGAGTCTTCAGGCTAAGGGTTAGGGGATTCTTTTCCCCTTCTCAATGCTTGATTACTGATTACCCCAGTCAGTGTATTGAGTGTGCTGGTAAAGAAGAGAATTTCCCTCATGTAAGGCTATCCTACATATCCTTACAAAACTCCTTACAATTGTTTACACACTCAAGAAATAGTGCATTTACCTCCTAGGAGTACATTTCCATGTTTATACAAATTACTGTACTCTCAAATACTTAGATACACAGTGTAATCTGTTCTAGAGACAAGCCTAGTAGATGGAGGAGCTTTCCTAGTATAACTATGAGTTTTATTACATTAAAGGAGAAGAGAACACAGTTGCTAATGTGCTCTCCTATTACTCAGACTTTGATACTAGTCTGGAAAATGAGAACCTAGTATAGGAGACCTTAGAAAGTATGTCTATACAAATCTCTACAGATCCTAACCTTCTTACAACAATCAGGAACAGTTATGACACAAATGAGTTCTGTTGCAAGCTTTAATACAATCTTAGAAGTATTGTAGGAGCTTGTAAGGATTAAGGACTACTATACTTAGACAACCAGTCAGTGATTCTAAGCTCTGAAAATGTGTACAAAACCTTGTACTATCTTACACATAATAAACTAGAACATTTCAGTACAGACAAGACTTATCTGTCCTTATACAACTCATTCTATTAGTCTAACATGTGTTAGGATCTTGAACAGAATTATATTCTAAGCTACAATGTATACTAACACAATAAGAACCTAACTACAAAACCTACTAGTTTGCTACATTTACTACTAGTTCTAAATGTGTGTTTTAAGAGTATTACAATTGACTTTGTCAGACTGTTGCTAGAAGACAGTAGATACAACAGAATAGTGACAATGATGGATTGACTAAGTAGTACAGACATTAGGATTAAACTGTGTAGGATAGACATAATAGTAGAAGAATTTGTGGAACTGTTCTTTAACAAATAGTATTGTAAAAACAGCTTACCTCAGGAAATTGTTTCCAACCAAGACTGTCTGTTCCTGTCTGGATTTTAGACTGTATTATATATAAGAACAGGTGTAAAGCTGAAGATGTTGATAGTATACTACTTAGAGATAGACAGAGTAAGTAAGCATACTAATAAGATAGTAAGCTAGTTGTTATACTTCTATATTGATTACTAACAGTAGGGTTAGCAAGCTCAGCTCTTATAGGTCTGGTTCTGTATTATAAATATGGTAAACACTTCTACAGGATATTCCCTGTTCTAACTACATTATGAATACTTACTATAGATAGTTTTACTACTTATATAACCAGAACAGTTACAACTAGATTCTCTGAAAGTACAAGTATTAGAATTCCTAGTCTACATACATTAGGATGTTACTAAGGCACAAGATACTCTTCTAACAGCTAAGACCCACTAAGTACATTATACAAATCAAGACTGTACTACTAAAGATTGTTTTGTAGTAAGAGACTAAGTTATACTCTCTACTCACAATTACTACCAGAACTATCTTGTACAAACACTAGAATGTACTGCAAAATCCATGCCTCACTATAATAGACTGTACTTTATTATTGTAGTAAACTCAGACAAGTTGGAATACACTCTAGAGCTACTCAACTCTAATCAGACCTTTCTAGAATTCTATACTAACTAACTCAAGCATTATGACTCAAATAATAATGTACTCTTTCTACAACATACTCTTAATTGACTGGGTCTGGTAGAAGGAGAAGAGGAGGTTTACAAGGTATTGTATATTATAGACACAAGGTATAGAAGCTAAGGTTAGTAGTATTTAGTAGAATGAGTAGGATAGTGTTAGTAATAGTGTAGAGGGGGCCTAAAGGCTTAGTAAGGGGACCTAGACTACAACTATCCTACACAACAGAAATACAGAGTACAAGCACTAGAATGTAGTCAGAACTCACAGAACAGATGTAGAGAGGGAGTGAGACAAGAGTAGAGTATATAGAATGAGCCTAAGAGTACAGAACTACTTAGAGTAAACAAGATTAAGACTATAGAACTAGTCTGATCTTGTACACTTATATATACTAAACTACACAAGAGTACTCAGGAAAGGGTGAGCCACTAAGAATGATAAACTACAAAGAAATGAAGGAAGGGAAGGTTAAAGATAAATGTACAAAGAATGAAGGGATAGACAAAGAGTAAGAGACTATAGAATGAACCAGGAATGAAGGGGTGGTCAAAGGAACAGAATGATGAAGTAAAGAGGAGTAGTAGTAAGAGTTAGTCTACATATAGTCTATAAACAATACTCTTAAGGGACAGAAGTCCCAAGTTCTAGTACAGAAGGGTGTAGAACCTGTAGAACTGAAGGTGTAAGAGTAGAGAACTGTAACATTACCCTCCCTCTAAAACTAATCATTCTAATTAGTGAATATTAGGCTTGGTTAGTAGTTTGAGTATAGGTTGAAACAGTAGGGCTTGGAAATCTGTAAGGCTGAGTTTGTACAGAACACCTGGATGAAGTTGATAGAAGTCTTAGATTGCCTTAAGAGTATGAGTAAGATTCTCAGCAGGTTCCTAAGTGTGTTCTTCTACTAAGTACCCTTTCTAGTAAACAAGGAACTTGAGTTTTCTGTGTACTAGCTTATTATCTACTATGTACTCTACTTTGTATTCTGGTTCAGAACTAATGAGTTCTGGTGGAGGCAGTAGAGGTCTTTGTTGTAAAGGAAAACCTGGATCATAGTACTAAGACAACAGAACCTTATTAAACACTAAGTGTATGTACTTTCAGGTTGCTAGAAGTTAGAGTTTGTAGACAGAGACACTAACCTTCTTTTTAATGACAAAGGGTCTGAAGTACTTGTTGTCCACCTTCTTTATTAGGCAATCTGTGGTCAGATTAGTAGCTTCTAGTATAACTTTGTTACTAGGCTGGTAATCCTTAGTTATAAATCTCTTCTAATTATAGTTCTACTTTATAACCTGTACTACCTTCTTTAAAAGAGCTTGTGTGTCCTCCCTAGTCTTACACATCTGTTCTGTAAAGTCTGTTACAGATTCAGAACTACTGTTCCAGTTCAGAACTGACCTCTAATACAAATGTCTCTCATAGTTGAGGAAGAACAGAGACTATCCTGTTATAAAGTGTTACTAGTTATTGTGTATAAATTCTGTCAGAGCTAACTATTGAGACCAATCTGACTACTGATGATTAATAAACATCTGGAGGTAGAGCTCAATCTCCTGATTGACTTGCTCAGTTTGACTATCAGTCTGTAGGTAATATGTAGTAGAAGGGTTTCCTTGAATTCTGAGAAGTACATACAAGTCCTATATGAATTTTGACTCAAATTGTTGTTCACAATTGTGAATAAGCTTCTGAGAGAGTCTGTACAACTAGAAGACATAATCCTGATAGATACATACTATACCTTTAGAAGTGAGTTCTGTTTAGGTTGGAACTGTATAGACTTACTTAGAGAATCAGTCAACAATTATACAGATAGTGTTGTAACCCTAAGACTTAGGTAACTTACTAATCAGGTCCACTAAGACTTCTTCCTAAGAGTGATCTAGAATCTAATACAAATGTAGGGGAGTCTGAAACCTTGTCTAGTAGGCCTTAGTCTGTTAGTATGTATTACAACCAGTTATGTACTTCAGGATTTCTCTCTGTATTCCTAACTACTAGTAGTTCTAAGTAATGAGTTCCTGTGTTTTGTGTTAGCCCAGATGTCCTACAGTCAGATTGTTATAATGAGCTTAGACAATGTCCTCCTACAGCTTCTAATCCTTCAGAATGTACAGTCAGCCTTCCTAGTAAACCTGTCTATCCTTATTCTCCTCCTAGCCCCTAGCCTACTTCTCTAACTACTTTACTACAACCTGGTCCTGTATGTGTCTCAGAGCTTACTATTATAGTAATTACACTCTTGTACTGAGAGTGTACAAGTGCACTCCTTACTATGAAGGTGTTGTGAGTACTTATAAGTGTTTTTTTGTTACTAGTTAGCCTACTTGTATTTACTACATATGTAACTATATATAGAAAGAGTCTTCAGACTAAGAGTTAGAGGTTTCTTTTCCCCTTTCTCAATACTCAATTACTGATTATCCTAGTCAGTGTATTGAGTGTGCTAGTAAAGAAGAGAATTTCCCTTATGTAAGACTATTCTATATATCCTTACATATTTTTGACTGTATAAATCAATCCCCTATCAATCCTGCTAGGTTGTAAGTATTGTCTAGGATCTGATCAACCCTTAGTATTGTCTTATTGTCTAGCACAAAGAGCAAGTAAGTTTTGAAAGAGATTTGTAGAGAGAGACAGTGACTACTTACTAGTTGACCCCTAGTGAGTAAGGATAATCTGGAGCATAGTAAAACACTTTCTGATTGTAACAAAAACCCTTATTAATATAGTACAATGTTCTAGACATTGTAAGGACATTCCTAAGGACAATGTTAAAAACACTGAGCACACATATCCAGGTTTAGAGGACATAGTAAGTAGTACTAACATAAATGCTAAACATTTAAACTACTTAAGTACTACTTCCTACCTTAAGACAGTGATTTCAATACTGAAAGGCAACCTTATCATTCTAGTAAGCTCATATTTGTCTAACCAAGTCCTTACTATTGTCTCAAAGTATAAGTCCTTGTCCCTTGTAGGCTTAAGGCAAAAACAATTACAATCTAGTAATAAGTCCATGTCTATTATAGGCTAGTAGTACACTAATGACCTACCAGGATGTAAGACATTGTCTCTTAAAGGCTGGATACAACCTGAAGACCTATTACTGTTGAACTACTATAGTTACATTTGTATAGTAGTACATAGAACAGAGACAGAGCAAATGAGTGTGTATATAGGTAGTACAAAGGGTGAAATGTATACAAACCACACCTAGAATGAGACTAGCATTAAGCTTTTTACTAGTAAAGTCTTAGGAAATAACTATCAGATTACAGTCAAGGAATTGAGTAATTATGTAAGAGAACAATTAGTATGTACAAGAGACAAGAAAGACACAAGCAAGCTTACATACTAGGCCAAAAAGGATCCTGTTAGGATTGCAGGAGTGGACTTATTTCATTTTCTTCATATTTCTATCAGTGTTGCAAAAAACCAATATTACTACTAGATTTTCATAATCCTTGACATCTTATCTATTGTTCTACAAAGTTTTATAGAGATTGTATCAGTATTGAGCACAGGAGAGAGTTACAGAGACACAAGGTAGTACATATAATTACAATACAGCTAATCCATTTCTTGCCTAATATAGTAACTTGTGCCTCTTTTGTGTAATGGCCTCTTAGCCTATATTCCTTAATACACAACACTCTGTTAATTCTTCCTAGCCTCTGATGTGCCTGTTGGCTTCACAATATTTGTTCTTATTATCTCTTTTATCTTATTCTCAAGTTTCATTCCTTAGTTTACTCTTATTATTTAGTTATTATAAAAAGCAACTTATAGATACAGTAGTTCCTTAGTTTTTTGACTCTTCTTGTATTCCTACTTGTTCTCCTAGCATAAATCCTAGCTGGTAGCTTTGGGAATAAAGTTGGTTTAAGGGCTACAAGTTACATTTACAGTTTGAGAGTACTATTAATCTAGAGAACACTTCTCCCCTAATATAAGAGTTAAAAAACTTGTCTCTACCTTAATACTACTCTTAGTCTGAGCTGCTGCTCAATCAATACTCTCCTAGTCCAAGCTACTGCTTGACTATCCTCTTTATCCAATCCTACTCTCCTTTGAGTCTGAACTACTGTTCAATTTGTCTTACATATAGTTAGAGCTACTACTCAACTATCCCTAACTCAAGCTACTGCTCAGTCACTCCTCCCTACTCAATCTGCTCCTCAATCTGCCCAATCTGCCTAATCTGAGCCACTACTTGATTGGTTTACTTAAACTGAGCCACTACTTGTTTGAGTATTTCTTACCCCCTTTATAAACATACTTTTACTTTCTTAAAGAACTATTAAACTGATTTACCATTCCATTAATTCTATATTGTCCCTCACTCATTTGTTACTTCATTTTCTATTATTTTATACTCTACTCTCAAGGTTGTATCACTGTCATCCTTCACTCTCTTTCACTCTTTTGAGTTTGTGTGTAGTCTTTACAATTTGCATAGCTACACTCTTTTCTAGATGCTTTTTGACCTACCACTTGTGAAGCTCAACCCCTAGCCTTTGTTTACTGGTTGACTAGAGCCTCTCTCAAGTAGCAATACCTTTAGGGACCTCACAGTCTGAAAGTCCAGCATTGTCTTACAGTTATTTAGTGTTATTGGATAAGAGTCACTAGATTGTGCTTAGAATAGAGTACATATAAGTAGCTTAAGAGTTTAAAACTGAAAGATCAAAGTCACCTAGACAGTAAACTAGTTGAAGGAACTGTTGCTAGAACTTATACATTGTTCATAGTCATTCACACTAGCCTCTGACAAAGACCCAAACGTTTTGGAGCTTGCTCAAGCATTTGAAAGAGTATTCAGTACTTCAGAAGTTGATTCATTAGAGCTAGCTTTAGGAACAATGTCAAATCCTTCAGAAAACTCCCTTACACTCTCTCACAAGCCTGTACTACTCTAGCAAGGTGTATATATGTACTTAGACATACATTCAGTCTCCCAGTTGATTACAGAAGCTACTAGTCAAGCTGTAGCTGTAGTAATATACTATACTCCTTCTAGAAACCTTAGAAAGATTACTACTACTCCTAGAGAGTATAAAGGAGGTAAGGATTATTAGGACTTTAAAAGAGAATGTCTCCTATATATTCTAGCCAACAAAAGAGCCTTCTATAACAGTTAAAAGAAGATACTCTTTGTACTTTCTTATCTAAAGGAAGGGACAGTTACTGTATAGACAGAAAATTGGGTTACTCAAAACACAGACACTAATGGCAAGATTCTTTGCACACAAACATTCTAAGAGTTTATTGAGTAACTAGGGAAATCATTTGATGACCCTAGTAAGAAGGAAACGTTTATCTAGAAGCTTAGACAACTCAAGCAAGGAAATTACTCTGTAGATGTCTTTTTCCAACAGTTTGAGATTCTTAAGACCAAAGCTAGACTGAGTAGTAAAGTATATAATACTATATTGATTGATTTACTTTAGTATGCTCTTAATCCTGAAGTACTTTGTCAGTTAATGTGTCTATTACTAGTTCTAGGTATTTATGAGGAATGGAAAAAGTATGTAATTCAGATTGACAACAATAAAACTTGACTCAGAGAGACTCTTACATACAGGGGACTCTCTGATAGACAATCTGACAATTGTCTACACTTCAATCTTCCCAACAAGGCTCACAACTCTCCTCAATCCAATCCTACTATGCATTTTAAAGCCCTAAATGTACAGACAAGTTCTCAACCAACCTTACATCCTTTCAGGTCAACTCCCAATAGAAAAACATTCTTGGGAGCTAGAGAACCAATAGACATCTCAATTAACAATACTAAGAAAAATCGAGCTTGTTACATTTGTAGAGAGATTGGTCACTTTGTCAGAGTTTGTCCTTCTCAGTATTAAAGAGTTAGGATGATTCTCAGAGCTATAGGACCCAAGGAGAGGTTTGCTTTTGTAGAAGTAATGCAGGAATTAGAGGAAGGGGACTTCATAGATGAAGAATCAGATGAGGAACAGGTTGAGGAAGAGGAGTCTTTTGTCAATCCTTAGGCATAGACACTATATTGTCTGAGAAAGAGCTAGAACAGTGTTACTGTTATGTAAATAATTGATACTAGACATCTGAATCAAATATAGATGACCATTGTTTGTACTATGACACTCTGGACAGTGAAGACTCTTATTTCTTTAATAAACCTCTTGATTCTAAAGTCTGTGAAGAGGCAGAAAGTGTAAGAAAGGTTTTGAACATCCCTTATAGACTTGTAGGCTCAGTTTCTCCTAGGGAAGCTTTGTACATTTGCTCTAGCACTGGAAGGCAACTGGATATGTTCTTGACAATTAAAACAGATTATGGACTCATCAATACACATACTCTGATTGATTCAGGGTGTACTGGATCATACATAAATGTAGGTTTTGTCAAGAACAACAAGTTAACAATATATCCTTTTAAGAATCCCTTCCTAGTCTTTAATACTAATAGTACAAGTAATGATGGAGGTCTCCTAAAGGACTATGTTGAAGTGGAACTCTCTGTTAAAGTGTATACAGAGACAATTTGTCTGGCAGTCACTACACTAGTATCTAGTAATATCTTTCTAGAATATGATTGGTTAAACAAGCATAATCTGGAAATTGATTGGGGACAAGGTATTGTGTCCTTTACTAGATGTCCAGACAGTTGTTCCATGTCCTTGAATGAAGCAGAGACGTATCCAGATGTCCCAGAGTACTTAAGGAGAACTGATGATGATCCTACCCTGGTTTTTACAATCCCTTACTATCTTGAAGTATACAAGGATGTATTCAGTAAAGAATCCTTTGAGCAGTTACTAGAGCATTAATCTTAGGACCATACTATTAATCTAAAGCCGGATTTTAAGGCTACAGATTGTAAAGTATACTCTCTAGCTCTCAGAGAACAAGATGTGCTCAAGGATTTCATTTCTGAGAATCTGGCTTTAGGAAGGATTCAATATTCAAAGTCCCTCAAAGTATTGCCTTTCTTCTTTATCAAGAAGGAGGATGGATCTTTGAGACCAATCCAAGATTACAGAAAGCTTAATAAAGGTACTATTAAGAACAAGTACTCTCTACCTTTAATTCAAGAGCTTCTGGATAAGGTCAAAGATTCTAAGTACTTCACAAAGCTTAATGTATGCTGAGAATACTATAATATTTGAATTAGAGAGGGTAATGAGTAGAAGGCAGCTTTCAGAACGAATCTAGGATTGTTTGAGCCTACAGTCATGTTCTTTAGTCTCACAAATGCTCCTACTACATTCCAGGGCTTTGTAAACAATATCTTTAGTGAATTAATCAATGAGGGATTAGTTGTTATCTATCTAGACAATATTCTCATCTATTATAAAGATATTAAAGAGTATAGACACCTAGTTCAAAAGGTTTTTACAATCCTACAGGAGAATCACTTGTTCCTTAAGCCCTAGAAGTGTGAATTCGAAAGATCTACTACTAAGTATCTTGGACACATTATTAGGAACAACAAGATTCAAATACACCTGAAAAAAGTAAAGCCTATTAATGAATGGCCAGAACCAAAGAACTTGAAGTAGTTACAACAGTTTACTGGTTTCTACAACTGGTATTGCAGATTCATTAAGGACTATAGCAAAATAGCTTGTCCACTCACTAAACTAACTGGGAAGGTTCCATTTACCTGAGAGAAAGAGTAAAGAGAGGCTATGGAAGAGCTTAAGAGACAATTGAGCTTACAGCCTGTCCTTACAATTCCAAATGAGTATGATCTCTTCAGAGTAGAAGCTGATTCGTCTAATTATACACTTGGAGCAGTCCTTTCTCAAAAGCAAAATGGTGTATGACATCCTGTAGTATTCAGATCTCAATCTCTAAACCCTGCAGAGTGAAATTATAAGATCTATGATAAAGAAATGCTTGCTATTATTGAAGCCATTAAGGACTAGTGCCAGTACTTGTTGGGAGCAAGACAAACCTTTAAAGTATGGTCTGACCATACTAATTTGACATACTTTAAGGCTCCCCACAAGTTAAACTGCAGACAGGCTTGCTAGAGAATAGAACTGACAGACTATAACTTTGTTTTAATGTATAAACCTGGAAAAACACTTGTAAAAGCAGATGCACTGTCTAGAAGTCCTCAATTTAATAAGGGAGAGCATGATAACAAAGATGTTACCTTTATTAAAGACTCCTAGTTAAGAGGAATAGTGTATACAGGCAGTAAAGTCACTCTGTAAAAGATCCAGGATGCTTAGAAGGAATTATTAGACAAAGGAGAGGAGTACCTAGCTAGTATACTTATTAGAGATGACTATATGTGCTGCAATTCAAAGATATATGTTCCATTAGACCTTGTACCAATGGTTCTGAAGGAATATCATGATTCCCTACTTGTAGAACATTCAGAGTATAGGAAGACACTTGAAATGATTCAGAGAGAGTTCTAGTGGCTACAGATGAGGACAAACACTAAGAAGTATGTTCAAGGCTGTGATAAATGCTAAAGAACGAAATCCCTACACACTACAAGACAAAAGGCATTACATCCTCATAATACACTTGCTAGACCTTAGCAGGTAATATCTGTTAATTTAATTGGTGAATTGCCTGAGTCTAAGGGATTTAATACTATCTGTGTCATTGTGGATTGTTTCTTTAAGCAAATACATACTCTTCCAACTACTACAAAGGTTACAGCTGAGAGAATGGCTAGACTGTACAGGGATCAAGTCTTTAGACTCTATGGATTACTCAGGAAGATTATACATGACAGAGGACTGTAATTTGATACTAAATTCATGAGGGAACTTTACAACACTCTTCATATTGAAGGGAACCCCTCTACAGTATATTATCCTCAAACTGATAGTCAAACTGAGTGTATTAATCAAGAGATAGAACAGTATCTTTGCTTGTATGTTGACTATAAGTAGTCAGACTGGGCAGAATGGATTTCTATGGCTGAGTTTACATATAACAATTGAGAACACTCTACTACAAAGTTCTCTCTATTCTATATCAACTCTGGAAGACACCCTGTAGGCTTTGGATCAGTTTTGACTGAGACTAGTACATATTCTGTTAAATAATAGGCTAAGCATATTAAAGATGTTTAGGAACTTGTAAAGAAAAGCCTGGACTAAACTGTTAAAGTTATAAAGAAGTACTATAATTGTTATTCAGGCCCCTCTATATAGTACAAGCTAAAAGATATAGTGTATTTAGACTTAAGGAATATAAAGACTACTAGACTTACTAAGAAGTTTAATAACAAGTAGTTTAGTCCTTTTAAAGTTGACTCAAAGGTTGAAGCTAGTATATATAAGCTCAAACTATCTTAGGGATAGTTGATTCACCTAGTATTTAATAAGATTCTGCTCAAACTATATATTCCTTAAGTCTTTAATATTCTCCTCCTCCTTTACCTAAACTTATAAATAATAAGATTAAATACAAAGTTGAGACTATTTTTGACTCTTAACTCTACAAGGGAAAGCTTCAGTTCCTTGTCAAATGGGTAGGATATTAGGAAGCAACTTAATAGTCTGAAAATAACTTTACTTATACTCAGAATACTGTTAGAAATTTTTATAAAACTTATTCTAGTACTCTAAAATAACTAAACATTCTAAAGGGAACCTTTAGAGACTTTGACACTTTACTTAGGCAAAATAGCCCCTATATTCAGTTGTCCAGGATGTACAACCTAAGGAGAGAGATAATGTTAGAACTGTAGAATTAAACCTATTTTATTTTCTTTATATCTTAATTAGTTTTACAAAAAGCATTTATACATCTAGAATACTACAAATACAGTGTATAGTAAAGAACTTACAGAAGAACTGAAATGAGTTTTCATTTCAGTTCACAACACAGCTAATCCATTTCTTGCCTAATATA
The DNA here is from genome assembly GCF_000271605.1 of Fomitiporia mediterranea MF3/22. NCBI lineage: Eukaryota > Fungi > Basidiomycota > Agaricomycetes > Hymenochaetales > Hymenochaetaceae > Fomitiporia > Fomitiporia mediterranea. The sequence continues at coordinate 219,643 of NW_006760400.1, read as the reverse complement.
GTAACTTGTACCTCTTTTGTATAATAGTCTCTTAGTCTATATTTTTTAATGTATAATACTCTGTTAATTCTTCCTAACCTCTAATATGCCTGTTAGCTTTGTAATAATTGTCCTTATTATTTCTTTGATCTTATTCTCAAGTTTTATTCCTTACTTTACTCTTGTTATTTAGTTATTATAAAAAGTAGTCTGTAAATACAGTAGTTTCTTAGTTTTTTAACTCTTCTCATATTCCTACTTATTCTCTTAGCATAAATCCTAGCTGGTAGCTTTGGGAATATAGTTGGATTAAGGGCTGCAGGTCTACATTTGCAGTTTGAGAGTACTATCAACCTAGAGAACACATCTCCTCTAACAGAAAATACATGAAAAAGTAGTCATTTTTACTATATCTTAGTCAATTTTTACTCAAATTTAATGTTTAAAGTGTCTATTTGAAGCTAATTTAAAACATATGAATTTACAAGAAAAAGTACTCGATTCTGTCCAGATTTGAGTGAGGTATAGCATTTTCTTTTGTTTTATCACACTTGTGTCAAAAAATCACATGATTTTCCATTTTTGCAATACTTTTACAAATGGCTATAACAAATTTAGAGTACTTTAAAACTTTAAACAGGCTTTCTTTACTAGAATACAAGTGTTTAACTAGAACAACTACTACACATATAAATTAGTTAAACTTTTAAGGAATTGGCTAAATCTTGTAAACAGGCAGAGAACAAAATATATACTTGAACTAACTATAGTAATAATGTCCATCATATTCTTATGTTCCTACTAAGCTATATAAACATTAGATTGAAGTACACATATACATTACTGTGTTAGGAAAACGTTACAGAAAAGTGTAACTAAATATGCATTGCCTCCCAAAGTGCCTCTATATTAACACCCATAACATACTGCAAAACTCTCCCCTTCCAAGTATTCTCTGTACTACTCAGCCACCACCACTGTTCTTCAAAAGCATTGTTGTTTCCCTCAGGGACGACAAAGACAAGTTTCCATGTCCAATGCTGATAATTCCTCCCCCACATTTTCCAGAGCTTCTTTATGTATGTGTCATGTATCAGATGTTTGGTTGCTATTGTGAATTGGAAGAGGACGATCCCACAAATGGTGTTGTTGTCAGATACTTCGAATGTGTATGCATTGATTCCAGCAGCATTCTTAGCAAGCAGTATGTAGTATTGGTTAAAGCACTCCAAATTGACTTGCTGATCATGCTCTGCAAAGTTGTGAACACCTGTTACATGCAACAAATCCAACTTCTTGCTAGACAGATAGCTGATAGACTGAATGGTGAACAGTGTCTTTGTGTTGGCCACAATATACTTGTGACCTGTAACTTCGAACACAGCACTGGCAGATGGTCTGAACATGTTGGAACAGTCTATAAAATTTAGAAAGGCTGATTGTAATCAGACCCAAAATTGAGTATTGTTCTTGTCACATAATCTGCCCAGAATTATGCTCAAGATGATTGATACAGTCATCAATGACTGTTGAACTTCACTGTTCTCAATTGCAGGGTTGATTTGAATAAGCTGACTACTTGTTAGTACTCTGTGTGTAGTGTATATGCTTATGCATGTAAATTCTCTAACATATACACATACACACGTAAATGTAGAGTCTGGAGGAGCTATATGATACACTAGTAGTGTATACAGTATATACAGTATATATGCTTACAAAGAAGGTATATAGGTAGTGTAGTTACTATAGACATTGAATATAACTAAATAGACTTGTTCACTGCCTTCAAAGTATGCTTTACCATCATCAAGTCCTCAATAGTTCCAGGGCAAAGGCTTGAACAACAAAAAGCAATAGTATCTTGTCCAGATGAGAAGATCTGTTCAACAGTAACAGAAGAACCTGTAAAACAGACCTGAATATTATTTGAAAATGATGCAAAGAACAACATACCTAGAATACAATGTATATCCTGAGCAAATAGTGATAATAAAGGAAACTGAGCACATTGGCCAGCCCACCATTTGACAGGGTCACAGTCTGTCCATGACTGTTCCTGCTTCATGGAGAAGTACTCCTCAAGCTCAGTGTTACTGTTTGACAGCTTGTTGGTGGAGAAAAGACTTGCAATATCATGTACACTTGTTTCAGTGTTGTCCATGAGAGCATCTGAAGAGATTGCATTGCCTTGATAACAAATAATGTAAGTTGAATGAAAATGTTCCTCAAGTGTATGCTTTGCCTCATTGATGAGTTGTAGCAGTCAGGCATCACCAATAGCATTCTGTTTCATTCCAGAGTATGAGATATGAGGGTCCAAGACTAAGGATATAGACAAAAGTATAAGTACTGATGAGCAAGAGTAAGGTAACAACTTATGTGTAGCCCATAAGTAATAAGGTGATGCAACAAACCAGGTAAGATAGTCAGCAAGTTTCTTGTGTGCTGTGTGTAGTGTATCTTTTAGTTGTAGTGGTGCAGTAGCAGGAAAGTCTTGTATTGCTTTGCAGAGACTGTTCTGGAGGTGTAAAAAGTACCCATAGGACACTAGTGATGGAGTGAGAGACAGTCAGGGGGTGAGAGGAATGCTAACTGTACATATCATCATGCATGCAAAGTTTGAGTTTAAGGGCAGGTACAAAGAAGCAACCTATCTATAAAAGGCTGTTGAATCGATCGATGTCAGATTAAATAGGGAGAACTGCTGATCTCCTAGGTCTCTTGTGTACTGTGTATATGTTGTATACACTGTATACAGGATTTTTTGGGGCAAAGTATACACATACATGTGTAAAAATATGCATGTATTTTCAGCTCCAAAAGTCATTTACAATACACTGTGTAACTGTATATGCTGAAGGTGTAACTGTAAATTACACTACAGTGTGGAGCACTACTGCTTGTATCTGTTGGCACTGTTTGTTGCTGACTGATTAAATTGTTGAGCAGCTGTCAGTTGGTAATTGCTCTCTCCAGCTCATTCTTGGCAAAAGTTTCTTCCTTGTTGAGCAAAGTTTGTGCTGACCCTCCATAGTATAGTTGCTGAAGTCTGGTCCTGGTCCAGTCTGGGTGTACTTCACCTGGACTCAGGACTGGACCAAAATTGTGGTCTGGGAGTGTCCCAGACTGTGGACTGGACTTATGTGGACAGTTACTGGACTGGACCCAAGTTCCAGTCCAGTGTTGGACTGTCCATGACCAGACTTGAGAGAACAATTTGAGAGGTGTCAGCACATTATTTTTTGTATCTAAGTACATAGATAATATAAATAATTATGAAGCCCCTTGTAATAAGTCTTTAAGATTTCTATGGATTCAAATGTTTCAGGCAGTAAGCAGTTTTGCCTTTTGGTATCAACAAGTCAAATCCTTACAATCGTCCAGGCATAGCTTATGTAATAGCTTCTCTGTCAAAGGTTTGCAAGTTTGCAATACTGCTCCCAGCACTGGAGAAACGTCAGACAAGAAGGAAATCAAAGTTGTAATCAAAGAGACTGAAAAGTAAAATGGATTTCAGAATATGTACTACAAATAATTCTGTGCTACAAACAATCACACAAAACATTCAAGTCCAGAGTCCAGTCCGAGTCCGGACTGGTCCATCGGTCCGGGAAAGTTCTCAATTTGATGGACACAGGACCGGACCCCCTTGGACCCATGAGGACTGGACTGTAGAGGACCGGTCCTCAGGTCCAGTCCTGCGTCCGGACCGAGTCCGCTGGGTCCGGGACCGGACATCAGCAACTATACTCCATAGATCCTATATTCTTCAGCCAATTGTTTTGGAGAACGCCGCTGTTTAGCCATACGGCTAGAAACATGCTTCAGTACTAAGTTCTGAGAGCAATAGAGTGTGCTTACCGAGACAAATAAATCCCGCGCCATGTCCACGTCTGCATGATAAACCTCGACGGCTTATGATTCTTTTCAAAAGTATGATATCATGACCGCATAGGGGACGTTGTGACTAGCATTTGTACCCCAGAACGACTCGGCGTTACGGTTGAATGACTCGCGTTGCAGTCATACAGGATCAGTGTCTCGAGGGGTTGTTGTATAATCTCGTGATTATCGGTCCGGTCGTACAAATCTCGTGGAAATTTGTAAACGCCTTCGTCCTGGAATAAATAACACTTGCTGGGGTTTAACATCAAAATCGTCTGCTTTTTCTCGGTAAGTCGAGACAAAAGACAGTAGGTCAGATATACAGTTTTGCTTGGTTGTGGCGTAAGTCTCCTGTGTCCATCTGTTGTAAAAAGGTTGTACGAACCTATGCCCGGTTGTCCAATAACCAGTACATATTTGGGCGCTTTTTCTGTGACGAATTCATCAAGCTTCTTGTACTCGTCCCGGATCATAAACTGCGTTGCGAAATTTGCGCCCATAAGTTGTATATTGGTTTTCGGCCAAAACGGTAGTTTTTTCAAATTGAAAAAAGTAACTGGAACTGGTTCCTTGTCCAACACTGATCCCTCATCCGACACTGATCCCTCATCCGAGAAAGGAGGGAATTGCACAATACTTTTGCAGCACATTGAAAGAATGTGGGGGGAGACGCAACACTTAAAATTTTCAGATTGCTACTTTACTCTTTATATATGCGTATATGCGTTGACCCTAAGTCCCTAAGGGTCAAACACTCCCCTGCAAGCCTGAACAATCTAACTAACCTGCATGCTAAGACCAATAAGATTGATAAGGTGCTTGATCTGCATGACGTATAAGGTAGTAGCCCATCTCAATTCTCTTGCAAGTTGTGAGTTGTGCACAGCATGTAAGAAATATGCCAAAAATGCCAAAGTGCCAAGATGAAAATCGGGTGGTTAAGATGGGGATCAGGTTGCGTGCTTGCCTAAAGTAGTAGTCAAACGCGCAACAACTCGCAAGCACTCTGGAGTGCTTGTGAGTTGTCGGACTTTGAAATTAAATGATGTTTCTTGTATCCCTTACTTGTTTGTCCACTCAAATCACAAGAAATCTGATCGACACAAAATTCACAACTCAATCATCTCAATTCTTCCTAGTTGTGAGGAAACTCGGCATCAACCTTACCAGGGTCCTCTACAAAGCTGAGCTTCCTTGCAACTTGCAACTCGTAACAGAATTAAGATGGGCTAGTGCTCTGCACCATAGCATAATTTACAGTTATGCCTTCAGCGTATACGGTTACACAGTGTATTGTAAATGACTTTTGGAGCTGAAAATACACACGTATTTTTACATGCATATGTGTATACTTTGCCCCAAAAAATCCTGTATACAGTGTATACAACATATACGCAGTACACAAGAGACCTAGGAGATCAGCAGTTCTCCCTATTTAATCTGACATTAATCAATTCAACAGCCTTTTATAGATAGGTTGCTTCTTTGTACCTGCCCTTAAACTCAAACTTTGCATGCATGATGATATGCATGGTTAGCATTCCTCTCACCCCCCAACTGTCTCTCACTCCATCACTAGTGTCCTATGGGTACTTTTTACACCTCTAGAACAGTCTCTGCAAAGCAATACAAGACTTTCCTGCTACTACACCACTACAACTAAAAGATGCACTACACACAGCACACAAGAAACTTGCTGACTATCTTACCTGGTTTGTTGCATCACCTTATTACTTATGGGCTACACGTAAGTCGTTACCTTACTCTTGCTCATCAGTACTTATACTTTTGTCTATATCCTTAGTCTTGGACCCTCGTATCTTATACTCTGGAATGAAACAGAATGCTATCAGTGATGCCTGACTGCTACAACTCATTGACGAGGCAAAGTGTACACTCAAGGAACATTTTCATTCAACTTACGTTATTCGTTATCAAGGTGATGCAATCTCTTCGGATGCTCTCATGGACAACACTGAAACAAGTGTACATGATATTGCAAATCTTTTCTCCACCAACGAGCTGTCAAACAGTAACACTGAGCTTGAGGAGTACTTCTCCATGAAGCAGGAACAGTCATAGACAGACTGTGACCCTGTCAAATGGTGGGCTGGCCAATGTGCTCAGTTTCCTTTATTATCACTATTTGCTCAGGATATACATTGTATTCTAGGTATGTTGTTCTTTGCATCATTTTCAAATAATATTCAGGTCTGTTTTACAGGTTCTTCTGTTGCTGTTGAACAAATCTTCTCATCTGGACAAGATACTATTGCTTTTTGTCGTTCAAGCCTTTGCCCTGGAACTATTGAGGACTTGATGATGGTAAAGCATACTTTGAAGGCAGTGAACAAGTCTATTTAGTTATATTCAATGTCTATAGTAACTACACTACCTATATACCTTCTTTGTAAGTGTATACACTGTATACACTGTATATGCTACTAGTGTATTGTATAGCTCCCCCAGACTCTACATTTATGTGTGTATGTGTATATGTTAGAGAATTTACACACATAAGCATATACACTACACACAGAGCACTAGTATAAGGCTTTTGTAAGGATATCTGCTGCCTGATTCTCTGATTACACATAGTGTACATTGATGTAGCCATTCTGAATATAACATTACACAAAGTCCTTACATAGATCAAGATGTTTTGTTTGTGTGTTGAAGGCAGATTCTTTGGATTTAACAGTTTTGATTGTGCCCTGATTGTCATAATAGATTGTCAGTGGTGCTGATTCTGTCTGCAGTACTTCCTCAGCAAGTTGTTTAAGCCAGATGGCTTCTTGAATCATGTATGCCAGTGCTTGCAACTCTGCTTCAGAAGTTGATAATGGTACCAAGTTCTGTCGTTTACTAGCCCACAATATGGTGCTGCTCCCAATTTGGAAGATGTATCTGTTGATTGATTGGTGACCTTTGGTCATTCAGCTGTCAGCATTGCAGTATCCTTGTAACGTAGGCAGCTTTGTTCTGCTGAGATGCAACCAGTAGTTTGTCGTTCTGTGTAGATATTGGAAGCAATACTTTACTGTGTTGTAGTGCTGCATGCCGGGTTTTTGTAGATAGTGTGCTAATTGACTAGTAGTATACAAAATGTCTGGCCTTGTACAATCAGCAATATATCTTAACAATCCTACCATATTCATGTAAGGAATTGTCTGCATGAATTGTTTGTTGTCATTGTCATCATTTGTATTGTTTGTACTTGTTAAGTACATCCTGAGTGCCATAGGTATCCTTAATGGCCTTTCATTTTTGAATTTAAATCATTGTATTATGTTTTCAGTGTAGTGTTTTTGCTGTAAGCTAATAATTTGTTGTGATCTATCTCAGTGTATTTCAATACTGAGTAGCCAATGAATTTTGTTACTGTCTGTAAATGTTACATATTGTTGTAAAGCTTGTTTGAATGCATTTACCATGGCAATGTTTTCACCAATTATAGTAATATCATCAACATGCATAAACAATGTTAGGACTGTTGCATTATGCTGTTTCTTATAGAATACAGTGTTATTGTAGTTTGCTTGTTGCATACCAATCTTTAATAGAATTTCAGTAATCTTTTTGTACTAATGTTGTCCTACTTGTTTCAAGCTGTAAAGTGCTTTATTTAGTTTTAATACCTGTCCTGGCTCAATATTGTTAAGTAGTTTGCCTAGAGGAGGTTGTATGTAGATGTGCTTGTTATCATTTAATTCACTGTAGAGATATACTGACTTGACATCAATTTGATGTATCTTGTAGTCTTTAGAAGCTGCCCAGCTTAATAGTAATTGTACTGTTGTTAATTTCGTTACTAGGGCAAATAGATCATCTGAATAGAAGTCTATTCTGTCTTTCTGAGCATAACCTTGCACTACTAATTGTGCTTTGTATTTGTCTACTTTGCTGTTAGCAAGTCACTTTATTTTGTAGACAAATTGTGTTCCAATAATATTTGTGTCTGTAGGTGGATATGCATAATCCCATGTATTATAATTCTTTAAAGACATAATTTTGTCATTCATAGCTTTGATCCACTTGTCTTTATCTTTTCTTGTGATAGTGTTGTAATACATTAATGGATTGCTATATGTTTTGTTGATAAATTCATTGAATTCTGTAAGGTAAATTGCAAGGTTTAATGCTTCATCATAGTTTAATCCTCTCACTCTTTTGGTTGTTTGTTGTTGTCATGTAGACTTGCATAGTTGTTCATTGCTATTATTGTTGTTGTGATTACTAGTAGCATTATTATTTTCATTGTTGTTTTTGTTCATTGTATTGGATTTCTCCCCTACAATTCTAGACATTTGTTCATCTATGAATTGGATGTTACATTCGATTGTAATTTTATTTGTATGCCATACTATGTGGCCTTTATTATCATTGCCATATCCTAACCATCTAGCAGTAATACTGCAAGGTTGTAGTTTGTGTGCATGTTTGTTTTGTATAATACAATGAGTACTGAACTCTCATAGTATATTGAATATGAATTGCCTTTTGAATCATTTAAAATAAGGCATAGAAAAATCGATTGTAGTGTGTGGCATTCTGTTATGTATGAACGTTTGATATTGTACAGCATATACCCATAGCTTCACAGGTAGTTGAGATAATAATAAGTATGCTTGTATACTGTTAAAAATTGTTTTGTGTATGTGTTCTGCAACTCTGTTTTGTTGCAGGGTATCATGTACTGTTAATTGCTGTATTGTTCCATAGCTTTCAATGTACACTGTAAATTCATGACTTAGAAAGACTGTATTGTTGTCACTTTGTAGTATTTTTACTTTTACACTGTTTTGTGTAAATAGTTTTATTGTATGTTTAACATATTCTGTAAATGTGTCACTCTTATGTTTCAGTAGGATCATTTTGACCTATTGTGTAGCATTATCAACAATTGTAAACACATAGTTGTACTGGCTGTATACCTGTATAGAGGCAGGTCCCCAAATATTAATGTGCAAATGTTTGCCATACTGTTGTGCAAGAGACATAGTGTGTGTATACAGTATTGGATTTTGCTGTATGTTTGCTTGTATGCAATCAGTACATTGAGCACTTTTATTGTCTGTTATCTTTTGTTCTATGATCTCAGGATGATTTTGTATGATCTTTTGTAGATAGTCAAAATTGACATGACCCATACATTTATGTAGTTCAATAATCATAATAGTGTTTAGGATGCAATGGTGCAATATTATTACATATAGGTTATTACAAACATGTATTTCACCAATCTTTTTATTAGTAGGCAAGTAGACTATGCATAGGTTTCTTGTCTTCACAAGATGATATCCCTCAGCACACAAGAGTGCCTTACTGATTAATGTAAAGCTTAGATTGGGGTGATAATAGATGTTGTGTAGCATTAGCATACTGTTGTTTACATTCGTTTCACCTACTTTACAGTGTAGATTGTATGTCATCACTCTATTAGAACTGAGCATGAGTTTGTTTTTGTTTGCAACTGTAACATGAATGGGTTTCATAGATTGTATGTTTGTTAATCAAAATCAGTAAGGCATAGTGTGAATGTTTGTGCCTGAGTCAAGTATATTAATACAATACATTAATTGTGTATTATTATGTTGTAATTGATTGATACATATGTTAGGATTGTAACCCTTCATGAATTTGTCAATCAGCAATGTTTGTATTGTTTTAGCAGATTGTACAGATTGCACAGGTAGTGTACTGTCAATTTGCATTTTTACAGCTTGTACAGATTGTACAGTATTGTTCAGTATCTCTATGCTCACGTTTTCGATTTCTACAATAGAGGCTGATGAGTTTGTAATCATTGATTGTAATAGCCTAATAGACAGGTTTGTGATGACTGTAGTAGAATTACCACTAGGGACAAGTGATGTTGTCATTGTTGTGTGTGTGTAAGGTGCCTTCTTTTAGTATGCTTCCTTTGTAGCATCTGTAGGAGGCTTACAGCAGTCCTTAGACATATGTCCAGGCTTATCACAATTGTAGCATTTCATTGTATAAGGCTTTGTATTGCCACAGCCACATCCTTAACCTTAAGCAAAGTTATTTACATACTTATGTACTGTTCTGTGGTTCTGTGATTGCTACTCAGCAAATACATTGTGTAGCTCAGTGATTAACTTGGCTAGTGTGAGTACTTGGCTATCAGCTGCCAATATTGTAGGTAGGCTATTATACAATGTTATCTGCTTATTGGCTACAGAAGCTACCCATTTGTACTTGTTTGGTATTGCCAGATTTATGGCTGAGATATACATATTGTTGTTAGGTGCTTTGTTATGAGCTGCAAGCTGTGTATATGTCTGCTTGATCTTGTCAAGCATCTTGTCAAATTGGGAGACGTGTCCTAAGACTGTGAACAACTGAGACAAGTTGACTGCTTGGGTCAGTACTGTCTGTATGTTGTAGTGTTTGTTGAGCACCTGTATGAGGGCTTTTGTCATAGTATACATAGTTACATTTGTATAGACAAGTGGACTCATTGTCTTTGTGAGACAATAGTAAATTACCTGACCCATATGTATACTGTTTGTATTGTTTGACAGTGGGTCAGTCATAAGGTGATTGCTAAGCAACATTGCTGCTAGCACGTTTGTAATGTAGAGCCACCATATTTTAAAAATTTTCAGGCCTGTAAGCTTCTCAATCCTATCAAAGAATTTGGGGATCCTAACATCTTTCAGCATTGAATTGCTGAAGTTTAGTGTGCTCTTTGTCATTTTGTATTGTCAAGTGTCTGTTAGCTTCTCATTTGTAGCAGGCTTTGTAGTAGTCTTGTTCATAGTAGACTTCATAGTAGTCTTGTTTGTAGTAGACTGTGCAGGGGGGACAATCTGTCCTTCACCCTTGTTGTTGGTGCCATACTTATATGCACTAGTCAAGGCTCATAACCTGAAAGAATGTAGGGGGAGACACAACACTTAAAATTTTCAGATTGCTACTTTACTCTTTATATATGTGTATATGTGTTGACCCTAAGTCCCTAAGGGTTGAACACACATTAATTAATGTAAATCAGTAACAGACACAGTATTGGTGCATGTTTCTTGTAAAGTAAAAATATGAAAGTACTATTGTTCTAGCTGAAACAGACATTGAGAAGAACAGGTACAGTCTACACCCTACAAATCTATAGTTGCTAATGTCCAGTCCCAGATCTAGCAGACTCAGTCTGGACACAGGACTGGACCTGAGGACTGGTCCTCTACAGTCCAGTCCTCATGGGTCTAAGGGGGGTCTGGTCCTGTATCCATCAAATTGAGAACTTTCCCAGACCAATAGACCAGTCTGGACTCAGACTAGACTCTGGACTTGAATGTTTTGTGTGATTGTTTGTAGCACAGAATTATTTGTAGTACATATTCTGAAATCCATTTTACTTTTCAGTCTCTTTGATTACAACTTTGATTTCCTTCTTGTCTGACGTTTCTCTAGTGCTGGGAGCAGTATTGCAAACTTGCAAACCTTTGACAGAGAAGCTATTACATAAGCTATGCCTGGACAATTGTAAGGATTTGACTTGTTGATACCAAAAGGCAAAACCACTTACTGCCTGAAACATTTGAATCCATAGAAATCTTAAAGACTTATTACAAGGGGCTTCATAATTATTTATATTATCTATGTACTTAGATACAAAAAATAATGTGCTGACACCTCTCAAATTGTTCTCTCAAGTCTGGTCATGGACAGTCTGAAACTGGACTGGAACTTGGGTCCAGTCCAGTAACTGTCCACATAAGTCTGGTCCACAGTCTGGGACACTCCTGGACCGCAATTTTGGTCCAGTCCTGAGTCCAGGTGAAGTACACCCGGACTGGACCAGGACTGGACTTCAGCAACTATACACGAATCTTCTTCAGTGTCTTCTCCAATACTCGGTTATTATCCACTATCCTGATCTTCAAGTCTGTCTTGTGTTGACCATCTGTCAGTTCAGGATTCAGCTTGACAGTCAGATAACAAGCTTCCCCAGATCTTCCACCCCAATCAAAGTCGACCAACATCATTTCCTTGTTGGCACAGATGATGTTTGCATCACACAGATTGCTATGAACAAATTCTGTTTTGTGAAACAAGTCCACAAGATGCTACAGCTCACTTGCCCACTGCTCTCAACAATCAGACAGCTTTTGTGCACAGAGAATTGGTACAGCTATTGGGTAATAATCCATTGTGACTACATGCCAGCCACCAGGCAGTTTGTCAAAACCATGTATTTTTGGTGTGTGACCCAAGTCAGCACAAAACTTGTGGAGATCTATTGAGTACTACTGTACAAACTTCACAATGATCTCCTCCTTGTTGTCTGTCTCAGCAATGTACAAGAGCTGGGAGTCTTGTTGATCATCATACCATTTGGCAATGCAGAAATTAAGTATAGTGTCTGTACAGTCGTTGTACTTTGGCAGCAAGTGAATGTAGGGGAAAAGAATGTCTGCATGTTGATTTACAAGCACTCCTTCATCAAGGCGTTCGATGTCTTCTTTTATTTGACCCACTAGGACAGACACTACAGTGAATGCTGCATATAGACCTTTTCTGTCATGACCATTGCAGGCAGATCGAACACACGATAGTGTGGCAGTCAGATTGACAACTCGAAACTTGCCACCAAGGAAAATTACTGTATAGAATGCAATATAAGGGCCTGGAATATTTTGTTCGTTGACTGTGTGCCCCAGCAAAAGCATAATAGGCTCACTGACAATAGTTAGACCAACAGATGGTAACCTTGATCTGCCAATTAAGTCTTGCAGACGTTCATCCCCTTCCATCACTGTTTTCAATTTTGATGCTATATAACCTGTTCCTTGGACCATTGGAACTGTCTTGCTTGCACAAGAGTGGTTTTTGATCTCCTTGACAAATAACATTATTTCGTCCTTTCCCCAAATGTCGCCATCTGATTGTTGATTTTCAGAAACAGCAGATGCTGCCACTCTCACAGGACCTGCGAAGGTAGGCAGGATTCTGTTAAGAATCATTATTGCTACGTCCCTCCTGGACTCCTCACGATTATAGAAACAAGTCATCTTCTCTGCGAATTCATCAACAGCCATCTCAAAGTGTACAGCATCCTCCCTACTTAAGACCGGGGCCTCTTCATCACCTTGATAGATATCTATGAAACGTCCAAATCCAGCATATAGTAATGTAATAGGAGGCACATCGGTATCTGGGTGGGGTCGGTCGTCCAAGATCCTGTGACCAGTCTCTTGATTTTTTTTCGTATACCAATGGTGTAGCAAACGACGATGGCGCCATGTTAGCAACTTTGGAGTGCTTCAAAAATTCGAATGGGCTTTCTTCACTAGGACGCGAGCATTTGGCAGGAACGACTGAAAGGAGTACATACTTGATTCAGTCAGAGTAATAATATCTATCATCTTCTCATACTCTAAAGTAGGTCCACCAGAGAAATACTTGTTCAGACAGTTTAAAGAATCCAAAGGTGTCTTCTCTCTACTATCATCTGCAAGTTTACAAAGAAGTATACATAAACATTGCTGTGTTGGGAAAAAGTCACAGAAAAGTGTAACTAGGTATGCATTGCCTCCCAAAGTGCCCCTGCATTGACACCTATAACATACTGTGAAACTCTTCCCTTCCAAGTATTCGCCCCACTACTCGGCTTCCACTGCTGTTCTTCGAAATCACGCTCGTTTTCCTCGGTGACAACAAAGACAAGTTTCCATGTCCAATGCCGATAATCACGATGCCACATTTGCCAGAGCTTATTTATGAACACGTAATGTATCGGATGTCCCATCGCTATTGTAAACTGGAAGAAGACGATCCCACAAATGGTGTTGTTGGTAGACACTTCGAACGCGTATGCATCGATTCCAGCAACATTCGTAGCAAGTGGCCTGTGGTATTGATTAACGCGCTCCAAATCGACTCGTTGATCGTGCAGCGAGAACTTATGAACACCTGATACGTGTGATAAATCCAAATCCTCGCTAGACATATTACTGAGAGACCGAATGGTGAACAGCGTCTTTGTGTTGGCCACAATATACTTGTGACCCATAACTTCGAAAACAAAGCCAGCGGTTGGTTTGAACATGTCGGAACAGTCTGTGAAATTCAGAAAAGCCGATTGTAACCGGCTCAAAAATTGAGCATCGTTCTTATCACATAATCTGCCCAGAATTGCGCTCGAGATGATTGATGTAGTCATCCATGATCGTCTAATTTCACCGTTCACAATGGCAGGGTTGACTTGAACAAGCTGACTGCTTGTCTCTGCCGATACTGTTCCTCCACTAAGCAGATTGTCAAGCGTTGTACAATCGAGTATT
>NW_006760400.1:189958-198720 GCF_000271605.1 Fomitiporia mediterranea MF3/22 | reverse complement strand
AGAATAGTATGTATTTAAGAATGTAGAGAAGATAGTTATAATAAAAAGAGAACTTAATACAAGTATATAGAAAAAGTATATAACTTAATAAGCTATTATAAGAATCTGTATATAAAATCTATAGTTTTATATTATAAAACTGTGTAGAAACTATTATAAGCTATTAAACAAACTTATACTCCTTCCTTCTCTAGAAAAATAGTACTCTTATAAAGATACAAAGTTAACTAGACTTATAGAACTTTAGAGACTAACTTTTAAAACTCTAACTGTGTTTTCTATTCTTATTCTTATTTACCTTATTTTACTTATTTTACTAAATATTATTAACTTTAACTCTTATACTTTATATTTATAATATATAATACTTTGTAAACCTTCTCCTCTTCTTTTACTAGACTTAGTTAATTAAGAGTATGTTATAAAAAGAGTATATTATTATTTAAAATATAATACTTAAGTTAGTTTGTATAAAATTCTAAAAAAGTCTAATTAGAGTTAAGTAACTTTAGAGTATATTCTAACTTGTTTAAGTTTGTTATAATAATAAAGTACAGTCTATTATAGTAAGGTATGAATTTTATAGTGTATTCTAGTGTTTGTACAAGATATTTCTAATAGTAATTATAAGTAAAGAGTATAACTTAGTCTTCTACTATAAAACAATCTTTTATAACACAGTCTTAATTTGTATAATATACTGAAACAATTGGTATCATGCTAAGAACTGTACATCACATACAGACAATCACAGCAGATCAATTCTAAACATCCACAAGACTCATAGAAGTGTATTCTAAGAACACCCAACTATTCCACATTACAACTGTTTGCAAACAGAACTGCAAACATGCACAGTCTTAGAATGGATGTATACACACTGTTTACCTTACAGAATGTACAGATCATGTGCTTATCTTGGGCTCAGAACACAAGTTGCATTGTAGCAAGTGGTTCAGCAAACTACTATGTCATTATTACCTGGATCAAAGAACTGTAATCTTCTAATCAGATAGGACATTAGGGCAATCAAAGTAATGATCTCAGGAGACAGCCAGAAATCTTGGAACTCTCCACACTTTGTCTGTACTGAATCAGATGGTAACAGTACAAGAACCTTCTACTTCTTTCAATGTAAATCTTATTCTCCTTTTGTATAACATTTCCTGTAGCCAGAATGTAGACCACTTAAACTTTCCTCATACAGTTTCACCCCCATTTTCTTCCAACCTCTAGCAAAAGGTTCTCTTAATTGTCCTTGTACATTTCATTATTTTTCTTTTGTTCAACTATAACATTTCCCTGTTAGTACTATACTTTTTCCAGAACTTGGAAAACTATAAATACAGCTACTCATGTACTAGATACAGGGGGAATTCAGATAGTTCACCTATTGATTTTAGCTCTCATCATTTGTCTCAAAGTCCTCTAGCATGAGGCATAGTCTTAGTCTTCATTGTTTTCAGTATCAGTTTGTTTTCATTGTGTACTTTATAAGTACACTTTCTGTTATTCATGTCTTACTTCTAAAGTTACAACTGTGCCAGAAGAACTCACACTTGTTCAGAACCACTCAAGTCTCATTAAGACTTGTGGTTTAGCTCCCCCTTGAACTTAACAAATCACCTGTGTTCTTCTCTTAGACACACTACAGGAGTTTCATCTGGAGCCTACTGTGAGGAGGGTTTCTATAGTTAAACAACATGAGTTCTAACAGTTCTCAGCATCCCAAACAGGTTTCTCAGACACTAGCCTGTGGCCTTAGGCCAACACAGTCACAGTCAGCACTAGTACCTGTATTGAGTGGAACACACAGATCCACTAGAATTCAATTGTACTGTAAAACATTTGATAATCTGACTATAGGAAGTACAGAATCTGATATTGTAGAGACCTTAGAAAAATTATCAGAACAGTAGAGTGTATGAGTCAGTAACAAAGAGGAGGAAGAAGAAGACCTTGTAGCATCATCACTCAATCCCTAAGTAATCAGTCTCCAAATTTGTAACAAACTGCTGCATTTCATGTCCTCAGAATTGTGTACAAGTTTGCTAGCAACCCTACAACATTCCCAAACTGTATCAACATTGTAACCAACTGTAACTGGAACACTGAGTTGCAGAAGAACACAGTTGTCTCTGTAGGAAACAGAGACAGTCCAGCAGCCAGTATCATCACTCTTACTAGCTAGCAGCTTATTGTTAACAACACAGCTCTAGTTACAGTAACAACAACTTGTAAGTAACATACAACTACTTTAGCAGCTACAAGTAAACACACAAATTCTATTACAACCAAAACTAGGAGTGTAACTAATGGCTATATTGAACATTCTAAAGCTGCCTTGTTATAGTGTGTACAATGTACTGTCCTTTGACAGAACCAAGCCCTGAGAGTTGTAGAGGTATTTCACAGACATAAAAAGCCTTACAAACAAATGCAACATAGCTAGAGTGGATATTATTCTGCTTGTAATAAAGTATGTGCCTGTAGAAGTAGAGGATCTGTAGGATAATACAGATAAAGCATTATAGGATATATTCAAGACAGGAGTAATTACATATTACCTAAGTCTCAAGACAGGAGTACAATATACTAGAAGTGATTTGAATACTGTAGTACAGAAGTGGGCAGAGAGAGGAATTACAAGTAGGGACAATTTGGGAACATACTACTAAGAGTTTACACTCATATCAACCTATTTAACAACCAACAATAAGCTATTACTAGAGGAATCTTGCTACATTTTTCTACACATATTCTGTAGAGTAATTGTAGAGAGACTAACACAGAAGTTAGAAATCAAGTATCTGGACTACAAGGACAGACTTTTGTACAATATTACTCAAGTTATAACTGTAGCAGGGTTGATCCTTAGGGGTTCTATACTTACAGTAGTTAGTAGAGTAGAGACACTTGCAAGCTAGCCTATGATTCTAATTAAGTAGGAGGAAGTTAACTTGACTAGTGTTATAGAAGCACTTTAGAGTCTACAATTACAAGTAGAGTTGATGAAGCAGGGCCTAAGATCAGGAGGAGGAGGATACAGTAGAGGTTCAGGTAGAGGATTAGGAAGCAGAAGTTGTGTGTTTTACAGAGAATCTAGACATTTTATACATAGTTGCTCAAAAGTATTAGAATACATTATAAACAGGAAGTGTACATAGAGCCCAGACAATAAGATTGTCATAGCTAACAGAAGCACCATTTCTAGGATAGGGCAGACCTTGAAGGAAAAGGTGGATAGCTACTTTCTGTTGTTACAAATGTACACTGTTAGTTTTGTACAGGCTGTACCAGTTGTAGCCTACAGTTCAGGAGCACCTATACTAGTTACAATGGTAGAGGTTGATGAAGAAGCAGAAGAGGAGGTAGAGAACCTGGCAGAGCTTGAACAGCTTAAAGTACTGTTAGGAGAAGCCTGTAAGAAGGTTGTAGAACAATCAAAAGTGAAGAATGTGAAGGGGAAGGGAAAGTAAGAGTATAATTACAAAGTAGTAAAGCCTACAGATGTTAGACCAACACTAGCAAGTACACAGCAAGACAGAACTGGAACAAAGGAGCACTTGTACTGTTACATTGTACTAATTGAGGACCTAGAGATAGCTAAAAGAGTTTTAGATTATAGCTTGGACTAGAAAGTGTATATTACACAGTAGGAGTTACTTACAATATCTCTAGAGCTTTGGAAGAAGACTCACAATTTAGTTACATTAAGGTGCTGAACAGACAGAAACACTGTGTTCTACAGTAGAGAACTGCCTGTTACAGGATCAAACCTTTGTGTACTATAGTAGAATTGTAACACATTAGTAGAAGTTAACCATTTGCTTCTGCTCTGTACACTCAAGGCAATAGTAGACAGAAAGATTGAGGTCAATTGTGTGTTAGACTAGGGTTCAAGTGTGAACATAGTTTGAGCTAATGTATAGAAAGAATTGAAGACTCTGTTGAATTGTAATATAGCTGTTACACTTAAAACAGTAGACACAAGTTAGGGATCAACTGTAGGACAGATTCTAAGGTTGTGACTCTTTATAGGAATACTTTACATAGATATTGTAGTACAAGTTGTACAGAAAGCTCTGTTCAGGATCTTGCTAGGTAGACTGTTCTTTGTGACTACAGAATGCAAAACTAAGGATTTTATAAACAGGGAGTAGTACATAACACTTCAGGACCCAAATGATCTGTCAAGGAGATAGTCTCTGTCTACCAGAGTAAGAGTAGTGTAATACAAGCTGGAGACAGATTCTTTGAGAAGTGTTAAGGAACCAGAAACACTACAATTCTAGGGAGATATGTATAGAACAAGTAGATTAGGAATGAATGAGTAGAAGAGTAACAGTAAGACAATGGTTCTATACAGAGGAAGAGGCAAAGGAAGTAGAGGAAATGTAAGAGAGGATTGTAGTCAGGGATTACAAGTCATAGAATCATAGTTGATAGAGGTAGTAGAGTTGTAGAAATCAGACTTCAAGTGTATGGACAGATTATTACAATACTGAGTAGCACCTAAAGACCCCTCAGACAATGAAACCTATGAAGACTGGATTGACAAGTCATACAGACTTTATGTAGCAGAAATAGAATCTATGTAACACAGACATTGGCTGGAGATTTGTAGGACTACAGAACATAAAGCTTTGTTAGTCAAGTGTAAAGAAATACAGTCCTAGGTTTCAGATACAATGTGCTAGGAGACACACATTAACATTATTGACAAATCATTTCAAGTAAACAAGGATGCACCACAGGCAACATGTTCTGGCAGACTGTAACATAAATTATTCCTAGAAGTTGTTATTCTGAAACAGAACTAGAATTGGATACATTAAGATAGATTAGAACAACCTGACCCAGAGTGTAGAATAGTAGAAGTTGAAACAGACAAAGGAAGACAGGAACAGGAAGCTGGAGGAGAGTCTTGTAGAGTTGTGCAAACCAAGGAGGTAGAAGAAGTAGAGGACAAAGTAGAAGGTGACAATCTAGAGCTGATAAGGGTTGTACACAGTATTTGTAGTAATAAGACTGAGGGATTAGATACAATAGTAGAACAATTCCTACAATTACTAACTGCTGAAAAGTAGGAAGCTAGAATGAAGGCTGTGAAAGAGTATCTTACCTTACTCTACAAACTGAGCAGAATTGCAGACACTGATTTCCCAACATTTATACAATATATAGTACAGTTTTTTGTTCAGAACAACAAGATTTAGTGTTAAGGTTCTGAAGGAAAGCATCAGATTGTGCCAGATAAGGACAGGAGATGGGAGTTGGTTAGGACAGTACACAAGGACTTAGGACACAAGGGAATCTTTGTAGTATGAGTCTGTTTACTGGATCAGTTCTAGTGGCCATCTCTTGTAGAAGACATTAAGTACTTTATTAGGACTTGTCATACATACTAAACTTGGCAGATACAACAAGTACTGATTCTACTGAGTATTCTAGAGATTGTACTGCTTTTTCAAAAGATCCATATAGATATGAAGGTTATGCTGAAAGCAGGAAGATTCTAATATATTGTGTATATACACTGTTTATTATTAGAGTATCTAGAGTTTTATATACTTTGTACAGAGAACAGAAGAGTAATAAGACAGTTCATCTATGAGGAACTTCTATGCTAATACAGGGCATGTTCTGAGCTTGTAACAGATGACAGAATGCCTTACATTATAGTGTTGGACTATTTGTAAGAATAATACTATATTAATCATATTTGGATTTCTGTGTATAACTCCTGTACAAACAGAATTATTGAGCAGAAACACTTGGACATACAGGAAGCAATTGTAAAGACAGTAGGAGATGATATTGGACATTAGTATAAGTACACACATTCTGTGTTCTGGGCAGAGCAGATTACAATTTAGAAAGTGACTAGATATTCTCCTTATTACCTTGTTCATAGAGTAGAGCCAATATTACTGTTTGACCTGAACAAGGTAACATATTTGGTTCTACCTGAAGGATTGCTACTAACAACAGAGGAACTGGTAGTAACACAAGCACAACAGTTGTAAAAGAGACTGGACAACCTTACACAAATGATAGAATGTGTTCAGAAAGCCTACAAATGATATACAAAGCATTTTGCAGAAGTCAATTGTAATTGGATCAAGGACTACAACTTTGCCCCAGGTACACTAGTACTAATCTGTAATTTGAAAGTGAGTAACAACTTAGGACAAAAGATGAAACTACAATACCTTGGACTGTTTGTAGTAGTACAGAGAACAAAAGGAAACACTTATGTTGTAGCAGAATTGGACAGAGTAGTGGCCAAGTTACATATTACAGTATTTTGTTTAATTCTGTATTTTCTGTATTCATGTTTAACAGTTCCAATCTTGCATCTCATCAAGGCTGCAGAACTAATGCTGGAAAATGCAGAACTGTATAGAACAAGTTGTAAGGATACAGATGATCTAAACAACTATGCTTCAGATACTATGCTTGAGGTAGAACCAAGTGCAGAAGTCATAGACTCCTGATCCAAGAGTGTACAATTTTTCAATATACCCTCCTAGTCTTGTACAGAAAACTAAAACATAGGGATTGATTCCCTACCAGTAACACCTAACTGTTGTGCAAATTCTGTAAATACTGTGTTCAACCACAGTTCTTTATACTTTGTTATGTTTTATATTCACATGCTTCCAATCTTCTGTTACATTCCTTCTCATTTACAATAATTCACAAAATCCTATACAACATTCCAAAACCATATAAACCTTTATACAAATTATAAATCCATCTATTCAATTCCTCTTAACTCTCTATTTTATCTAGTTTCCTATCCATTCCATCCAATTTCCGTTCCATTCTGTTTATTCCTTACACTTCTGTTTTTCTGTTCATACAAAACACAACAGAAACTTTATTTCACTCCTTCTCCTTATCCCTCTCCTTTTCTTTCTTTGCCTTGGCCTGAGCCTCTTCTTTGACCTTTTCCTACATTGTCTTCTCAGCCTCTACCTTTGCTTTCACCCTAGCAGCAGCTTCAACCTCCTTTGCTTTTGTGAGCTCCTCTACTGTTGCCTTACAATCTACAAGATGTTCTGTGTCAGCAAAACAGATGGAAGGAAGCAGGAAGAATTAGTAACAATGTTCACACACATACAGAACTTACATTCAGCCTACTAATCATAAAGTCAACCAGGTGACTAAGGACAGTCACAAGCAGACACACTGGGAGATGAAACAATTGGTATTATACTAAGAACTGTACATTACATACAGACAATCACAGCAGATCAATTCCAAACATTCATGAGACTCATAGAAGTGTATTCTGAGAACACCCAACTATTCTACATTACAACTGTTTGCAAACAGAACTGTAAATGTGTACAGTCTCAGAATGGACATACACACACTGTTTACCTTACAGAATGTATAGATCATGTGCTTATCTTGGGCTCAGAACACAAGTTGTGTTACAGTAAGTGGCTCAGCAAACTACTATGTTATTATTGCCCAGATCAAAGAACTGCAATCTTCTAATCAGATAGGACATTAGGGCAATCAAAGTGATGATCTTAGGAGACAGCCAGAAATCTTGGAACTCTCTACACTTTGTCTGTACTGAATCAGATGGTAACAGTACAAGAACCTTCTACTTCTTTCAATGTAAATCTTATTCTCCTTTTACATAACATTTCCTGTGGCCAGAATGCAGACCACTTAAACTTTCCTCATACATTTTCACCCCCATTTTCTTCCAACCTCTAGTAAAAGGTTCTCTTAATTGTCCTTGTACATTTCATTATTTTTCTTTTGTTCAACCATAACATTTCCCTGTTAGTACTATGCTTTTTCCAGAACTTGGAAAACTATAAATACAGCTACTCATGTACTAGATACAGGGGGAATTCAGATAGTTCACCCATTGATTTTAGCTCTTGTCATTTGTCTTAAAGTCCTCTAGTATGAGGCATAGTCTTAGTCTTCATTGTTTTCAGTATCAGTTTGTTTTTGTTGTGTACTTTACAAGTACACTTTCCATTATTCATGTCTCACTTCTAAGGTTACAACTGTGCTAGAAGAACTTGCACCCATTCAGAACCACTCAAGTCTCATTAAGACTCATAGTTTAGCTCCCCCTCAAACTTAACAAATCACCTGTGTTCTTCTCTTAGACACACTACAGGAGTTTCAATACTTAATAGGTTTTAACTATTAAAAGAGTGTTTTATACCTTTATAACATTTTAATATATATAAACTAGAAATTCTAATACTTGTACTTCTAAAGAATTTACTTACAATTGTTCTAGTTGTATAAATAGTAAAACTGTTTATAGTAAGTATTTATAATATAGTTAGAATAGAGAATATTCTATAAAAGTGTTTACTATATTTATAATATAGAATCAGACTTATAAGAGTTAAACCTACTAACTCTATTATTAGTAATTAATATAAAAGTATAATAACTAACTTACTATCTTATTAGTATACTTACTTACTCTATTTGTGTTACAGTTCTCTACTCTTACACCTTTAGTTCTAATAGTTCTACACTCTTCTGTACTAGAACTTAGGACTTCTGTCTCTCAGGAGTACTGTTTATAAACTATATATAAACTGACTCTTATTACTACCCCTCCTTACTTTATTATTCTATTCCTTTAACCAGCCCTTTATTCTTTGTTCATTCTATAGTCTCTTACCCTTTGTATATCTCTTCATTCTTTATACATTTATCTTTGACCTTCCCTTCCTTCATTTCTTTGTGGCTCATTATTCTTAGTA
>NW_006760400.1:170778-187953 GCF_000271605.1 Fomitiporia mediterranea MF3/22 | reverse complement strand
TCTCTGCTCTTGTACCTTCAGTTCTGAGGGTTCTACACCCTTCCATACTGGAACTTGGGACTTCTGTCCCTTAGAGGTGCTGTCTATGAACTATATGTGTGCTGACTCTTACCACTACCCTTCCTTACTTCATCATTCCATTCCTTTGACCACCCCTTCATTCTTTGTATCATTCTATGGTCTCTTACCCTTTATCCATCCCTTCATTCTTTGTACCTTTATCTTTAACATTCCTTTCTTTCATTCTTTGTGGCTCATCATTCTTAGTAGCTCATGCTCCCTGAGTACTCTTGTGTAGTTTAGTATATATAGGTGTACAAGATCAGACTGGTCCTATAGTCTTGATCTTGTCTACTCTAGGTAGTCCTGTACTCTTAGGCTCACTCTATATACTCTACTCTTGTCTCACTCTCTCTCTGCCTGTTCTGCAAGTTCTGACTATGTTCTAGTACTTGTGTTCTGTATTTCTGTTGTGTAGGATAGTTGTAGCCTGGGTCCCCTTGCTGAGCCTTTGAGTCCCCTCTACACTGTCACTGACATCAGATCAAGACTACCCATTACCACCCTACAACTCTCCTACATTTTGGGCATTAGTACTCACTGTTGTGTCAATCTCTTTCCTTTGTCCTAACCCTTTTACATTTTTAAATTTTAAACTTTCTAAACCCTTTTAAACTTTTGCCACCTTTCTTCTATTCATTACCCCTTTTAGTTTAGTGTTGATTCCTTTGTAGTATAAACATAGACCCTACTATGTTGACTGCCACCCCTACTGTCCTACCAGATTAGTAGTTACAAGCAGAGCTAGCTTAATATGTGTAGACCTCTATCTAAGAGGCCTTTGCTAACCACATGCCCCTAGCCTCTTCAGAACCTGTTCTGATTGTTCTGGAAGTTGCAACCTGTTCCAGAAAGAAAGTGCATGTAGCCTACCCTTTAGACTTTAATGGGCAGCACTTTGAGGACTTCTAGTACTAAGTTGAACTATATGTGGCTACTGCTTTGACTGATCTATCCTCAGATCTTGATTGTGTCCTATTTGTCCTCTCCTTCATGAAGGAAGGTAATACAGCCACTTAGGCCCAGAACTGGATTGAAGGCTATTAGATTGGAAGCCTGATCTGACTTTGGAACAACAAGTCATACTTGGAATTCATGAGACAGCTCTGTACTTCCTTCATTGATCTGAATGAGAAGCACAATGTGTAGAACAAGCTTGTGTCTCTGTAACAGGGCAAACGTTCTACTAATGCCTTCTTTCAGGAGTTCAATATCTTAGCCTGGAAGGCAGGATTCATGCTCAGGTTTGATAATGTCCTCATCAGAATGCTTGAAAAAGCTCTTCACCCAGAACTGGTTAATAAGATTCTTGGAATGACACTAGAACTAGTCACCTACACTGAGTAGAAGATGTGCACCATCTCCTTTGACTAAGCTGTAGCTTGGATGTGTCAAGTCTGTGTGAAACACTTGTACATGTGTCTGGCTCTGACAGTTCTGAGCCCTTAGATCAATCTGCCTGTAATTCACAATCAATCTGTTCTGATAAACATTAGAGAAGCCTGAAAGTAAGGAGTATACTTTACCTGTAGAAAGTCAGAGCACCAAATTAAAGACTGCCTGTAGAAGCAACAGTATATCTGTTAGGTCATTAGAGTAATGACAAGTGACAAGTAGGATTTGTAGTAAGAAGCCTTTTCTACAAATCTGGAAGTCACCTTAGAACTCCTAAACCCTGACTACATACCCTAGGATTTTGTAGAGGCCCAACAGTAAATGTAGTACTGAAGGGCTATGACTCAGATTTTTTAATGACTACTTTTGATTCAATAGACACTGTAGGATTAGAAGTAAATAAAGTAAGAAAAGTAGAAAAAGTAGAAAAAGTAGAAAAAATAAATCAACAAAATTATTTATTAGATAGAAAAAAGTCAAAAACAAAAGTAGATAGTTCTCCTATTTCTTCTGATTCTTTTGATTCTTCTCTTTGTACTTTATCTGAGTCTAAATCTGTACAATCCAACCTGCTACTTCTGTATTCCAAGATCTTGGAACATTCAGAATGTTACCCAGCCTTGTTCACTACTTAGTAGTTTGTCTGTAGTATCAAGCAGGGATAGTCTCAGCTGAGTTCACAGCTGAGGACATAGGTCTGTCCTTGTTGAAGGAGAGAGGTTAATGAGGAAATGTTAGTGTATATACTCACCCTCTCAGACAACAAGGCTGTACAAGCTGTATGTTCCCTTTAGAACAAGTAGTAGTTCATCTAAGGATGTTCTAGGTACTAGCTCTAGGTCCCTGTCCTCTTGGCTCCCTTCTTAGGATTCCCCCAGATCCAAACAACAGCTCTGGTAGATAGTAGATGTACTGGTTTGTGTATTAATAAGGCCTTTGTGTAGGAACACCACCTCCCTACTTGATACATTCCACTTCTGATCCTAGTATACAATGTAGACAGAACCCTGAACCAGAATGGTTGGATCACTAAGTTTGTCCAACTACAGATGACCATTCAGGATTATAAGGAAAGTATTGAGTTCAGAGTCACCAACCTTAGAAAGACAGATGTCTTCATTAGATTCAAATGGCTCAAGGCTCACAACCCTACCATTGACTGGTTAGAGTAGACACTTGTGTTCAATCAGTGTCTCAAGTCTTGTAGCTACCTTACACTACTGTTCCAAGTAGATACAGATGCTTCCAATGTTACTGACAGTTCTGATGAAGGTGACTAGTTGTTCTTCTTCAACTAGGATAGATATGTGGATACATATTCTAGTCAAGGCAGAATAGAGTCAATCCAAAGGATGTCTGAGACAGAACCAGTCTAGAACCCCCTTAGAACAACTCTACTCTAGAATGCACACAGACCCAGCCTGCTAGATTTTGTCTGAGAGTTCCCTAAAGTCTTTAGTAAAGAGGAATTCAACCAGCTTCCTAAACACTGTCCCTAGGACTATGTAATTGAATTGACTGAGGGTTTCTAACCTAAGGATTGTAAGGTCTACCTACTCAACAGAGACAAGTAGGAGGTGCTTGACAAGTTCCTTTGGGAAAATCTTTGGAACAGCTGGATCTGACCCTTAAAGTCCCTTATGGCCTCCCCTTTCTTCTTTGTCAAAAAGAAAGATAGGAAGCTCTACTCAGTCTAGGATTATTGTTGTCTCAATAAGGGTACTGTCAAAAACAAGTACCTACTCCCCCTGATTCAGGAGCTCATTAATAAGATACATACATCTAGGGTTTTCACTAAGTTGGATGTTTGATAGGGATACAATAATATTCAGATTCAAGACAGAGATGAGTGGAAGGCTGCATTCCAAACCAATCACAGATTGTACAAACTGACTGTAATGTTCTTCAGACTAACTAACTTGCCTGCAACATTCTAGTCATTCATGAATCACATCCTTACAGATCTGATTGACTTAGGGCACATTAGTGTGTATCTGGACAACATTCTGATCTTCACCCAGACAGTCAAGCACCATTACTGACTGATCCAAGCAGTTCTACAATGGCTCTGAGATAATAAACTGTTCCTCTAAGAAGCAAAGTACTCTTTTGTACAGGAGTCAGTAGATTATCTAGGCTTTGTGATTGGTGGAGGAGAGGTCTGTATGGATCCAGCAAAGGTGACTACAGTTTGGAACTGGCTGCAACCTTGGAACCTGAAACAGGTCCAAGCATTCCTTAGGTTTGCAAACTACTACTAATACTTCATTCAAGACTTTAGTACTATTGCCTGGCCCCTTCACAATCTCACTAGCAAGGATGTTCCTTAGTAATAGGATGATCAGTAGTAGTCTGCATTCGAGTCCCTCAAGCAGGCCATCACTAGTGAGCCTGTATTAGTAGTTCTGACAGTTGCAGACAAGTTCTGAGTCAAAGCCAACTCTTCCAACTTTGCAAATAGAGTAGTACTGTCCTAGTTCATTGACAGAAAGTAGTGTCTGATAGTGTTCTGTTTGGAATCCCTCTCTGTAACAGAACAGAACTACCCTATCTATGACAAGGAACTCCTTACAATTGTCTGTTCCTTAGAGGAGTAGTGTCAATATCTCCTTAGTACTGTACAGAAGTTTGAGATTTAGAGTGATCACCTTAATCTCTAGTACTTCTGAGTGCCTTAGAAGCTCAACTGCTGTCAAGCCTGCTGGATGTTAGAACTGTAGGACTTTGACTTTGTGCTGACCCACAAACCTAGAATACAAATGACAAAAGCTGATTTACTCTTGAGACAAGTAGGTCATGAAAGGTGGGAGAATGATAACAAAAATCTTGTTCTCTTAGACAATTCCTGTTTTGTGTCCAAGACAATCCAAGAGATCTGACTCAAATCCAAGGATGTCAACTTTGTCACCTGTATATAGTAAGCTCTAAGACACACATAGGACCAGGTTGTAGTGAAGCAACTAGAGAAACAGGCTAGGGATTAGGAGGAGGATGAGGATGGACAGGTTTACTAGGAAGGCCAACTGTATGTTCTGAAGGATCAGAAACTGTAGGAGGACATTGTCTAAGCTCATCACAACAATCTGACCACAGGACATCTAGGCTGACACAAAATGCAGGAACTCATTACTTGGAACTACTGGTGGCCCAGAATACAGAGGGAAATCCTAAAGTACATGACTAGTTATGATACATGCTAACAGACTAAGGCCTACTAGACAAGGGTTCAGGCTCCTCTACATCTGTATTAGATCCCAGATCACTCTTAGGAAGAAGTCTTAGTAGACCTGATTGGCAAGCTACCTGAGTCTTAGGGTTACAACACTATCTGTATGATTGTTGACTGATTCTCTAAGCAAGTCTATGTGGTTCTGACCTGAACAGAACTCACTTCTAAAAGCATGGTGCACATTTATTAGGATCATGTCTTCTAGTTGTACAGACTCCCTCAGAAGCTCATTCATGATTGTAGACTGTAATTTGAGTCAAAATTCATGTAGGACTTGTATATACTTCTCAGAATTCAAGGGAACCCTTCTACTGTCTATCACTCACAGACTGACAGTCAAACTGAGCAAGTCAATCAGGAGATCAAGCTCTACCTCTGAATGTTTATTAATCATTAGTAATCAGATTGGTCTGAATGGCTAGCTCTGGCAGAATTTGTGTACAATAACTGGCAACACTCTGTAACAGGACAGTCCCTGTTCTTCCTCAATCATGAGAGACATCTGTACTAGGGGACAGTTCCAAACCAGAATAGTAGTTCTGAATCTGTAACAGACTTTGTAGAACAGATGCACAGAACTAGGGAGAATGTATGAGCTCTTTTGGAAAAGGTAGTATAGGTTATAAAGTAGAACTATAATTGGAAGAGGTCTGCAGCCAAGGATTACCAGCCTGGTGACAAAGTTATACTAGAAGCTACTAACCTGACCACAGATCACCTAATGAAGAAGTTGGACAACAAGTACTTTAGACCCTTCATTATTGAAAAGAAGGTCAGCACCTCTGCCTACAAACTCTAACTTCTAGCAACATGGAAGTACATACACCTAGTGTTTAACAAGGTTCTACTGTCTTGATACTACAATCCAGGTTTTCCTTTGTAACAAAGACCCCTACCACCTCTACTAGAACTCATTGGTTCTGAACCAGAATACAAAGTAGAGTATGTAGCAGATACTAAGCTGGTGCACAGAAAGCTCAAGTTCCTTATTCACTAGAAGGGATACCCAGTTGAAGAACACACTTGAGAACCTGCTGAGAATCTCACCCATACTACTAAGGCAATCTGAGACTTCTATCAACTTCATCCAGGTGCTCTACATTAACTCTACCTCACAGATTTCTAAACCCTACCATTCTGACCTATGCCTGAGCTGCTGACTGAGCCCAATGCTTACCAATCAGGACAATTGGTTTTAGAGGGGGGGTAATGTTATGGTTCTCTACTCTTGTACCTTCAGTTCTAAGGGTTCTGCACCCTTCTGTACTGGAACTTAAGACTTCTGTCCCTTAGGAGTGCTGTCTATGAACTATATGTGTGCTGACTCTTGCTACTACCCTTCCTTACTTCATCATTCCATTCCTTTGACCACCCCTTCATTCTTTGTATCATTCTATAGTCTCTTACCCTTTATCCATCCCTTCATTCTTTGTACCTTTATCTTTAACATTCCTTTCTTTCATTCTTTGTGGCTCATCATTCTTAGTAGCTCATGCTCCCTGAGTACTCTTGTGTAGTTTAGTATATATAGGTGTACAAGATCAGACTGGTCCTGTAGTCTTGATCTTGTCTACTCCAGGTAGTCCTGTACTCTTAGGCTCACTCTATATACTCTACTCTTGTCTCACTCTCTCTCTGCCCATTCTGCAAGTTCTGACTACATTCTGGTGCTTGTGTTCTGTATTTCTGTTGTGTAGGATAGTTGTAGCCTGGGTCCCCTCACTAAGCCTTCAGGTCCCCTCTATACTGTCACTAACACTGTGTTCTTCTCTTAGACACATTACAGGAGTTTCATCTAGAGCCTACTGTGAGAGGGGTTTCTATAGTTAAACAACATAAGTTCTAACAGTTCTCAGCTTCCTGAAGAGGTTTCTTAGACACTAGCCTATAGCCTTAGGCCAACACAGTTACAGTCAGCACTAGTACCTGTATTGAGTAGAACACACAGATCTGCTAGAATTTAATCACACTATAAAACATCTAATAATCCAACTATAGGAAGTACAGAATCCAATATTGTAGAGACCTTAGGAACATTATTAGAACAGTAGAGCACACAAGTCAGTAACAAAGAGGAGGAAGAAGAAGACCTTATAGTATTATCACTCAATCCCTAAGTAATCAGTCTCTGAATTTGTAACAAACTACTGTATTTCACATCCTCAGAATTGTATACAAGTTTGCTAGCAACCCTACAACATTCCCAAACTATATTAACATTGTAACTAACTGTAACTAGAATACTGAGTTGCAGAAGAGCACAGTTGTCTCTGTAGGAAACAGAGACAGTCTAGTAGCTAGTATTATTACTCTTACCAGCTATTAGCTTATTGTTAACAACACAGCTCTAGTTACAGTAATAACAACTTGTAAGTAATGTGTGACTACTTTAGTAACTACAAGTAAACACACAGATTCTATTACAACCAAGACTAGGAGTGTAGCCAATAGCTACATTGAACATTCTAAAGCTGCCTTGTTGTAGTGTACACAATACACTGTCCTTTGACAGAACCAAGCCCTGAGAGTTGTAGAGGTATTTTACAAACATAGAAAGTCTTACAAACAAATGTAACATAGCTAGAGCAGATATCATTCTGCTTACAATAAAGTATGTGTCTGTAGAAGTAGAGGATTTGTAGGATAATACAGATAAAGTGTCTTAGAATACATTCAAGACAGGAGTAATTGCATATTACTCAAGCCTTAAGACAGGAGCACAATATGCTAGAAGTGACTTGAATACTATAGTACAGAAATGGGCAGAGAGAGGAATTACAAATAGGGACAATTTGGAAAC
Source organism: Fomitiporia mediterranea MF3/22 (assembly GCF_000271605.1). Lineage (NCBI taxonomy): Eukaryota > Fungi > Basidiomycota > Agaricomycetes > Hymenochaetales > Hymenochaetaceae > Fomitiporia > Fomitiporia mediterranea. The sequence continues at coordinate 180,469 of NW_006760400.1, read as the reverse complement.
ATACTACTAAGAGTTTACACTCATAGCAACCTATTTGACAACTAACAATAAGCTGTTACTAGAGGAATCTCACTATGTTTTTCTGTACATATTCTGTAGAGTAATTATAGAGAGACTGACACAGAAGTTAGAAATCAAGTATCTAGACTATAAGGACAGACTTGCATACAATATCACACAAGTTGTAGCTATAGTAGGGTCAATCCTTAAGGGTTCTACACTCACAGCAGTTAGTAGAGTAGAGATGCTTGTAAGCTAGCCTATGATTCTGATTAAGTAGGAGGAAGTTAATTTGACAAGCATTGTAGAAGCACTTCAGAGTCTACAATTACAAGTAGAGTTGATAAAGTAGGGCCTGAGATCAGGAGGAGGAAGATATAGTAGAGGTTCAGGTGGAGGATCAGGAAGCAGAAGTTGTATGTTTTGTAGAGAATCCAGACATTTTATACATAGTTGCTTAAAAGTATTAGAATACATTATAAACAGGAAGTGTGTGTAGAGCCTAGACAATAAGATTGTTATAGCTAACAGAAACACTATTTCTAGGATAGGGCAGACCTTGAAGGAAAAGGTTGATAGCCACTTTCTGTCATTACAAATACACTCTGTTAGTTTTATACAGACTACACTAGTTGTAGTACACAGTTCAGGAGCACCTATACTAGTTACAATAGTAGAGGTTGATGAAGAAGTAGAAGAGGAGGCAGAGAACCTTGTAGAGCTCAAGAGGCTTAAAGTAATGCTAGGAGAAGCCTGTAAGAAGGTTGTAGAACAATTAAAAGTAAAGAATATAAAGGGGAAGGAAAAGCAAGGGTGTGATTACAAAGTAGTAAAGCCTACAAATGTCAGACTAATGCTAGCAAGTATGTAGTAAGACAGAACTGGAACAAAGGAGTATCTGTACTGCTTTATTACACTAATTGAGGACTTAGAGATAGCTGGAAGAGTTTTAGATTGTAGCTTAGACTAGGAGGTGTGTATTACATAGTAGGAGTTACTTACAATTTCTCTAGAGCTTCAGAAGAAGACTCACAATTTAGTTATGTTAAGGTGCTGAACAGACAGAAACACTATGTTCTATAGTAGAGAACTGTCTGTTACAGGATCAAACCTTTGTATGCTACAGTAGTATTGTAACACATTAGTAGAAGTCAACTATTTACTTCTACTCTGTACACTCAAGACAATAGTAGACAGAAAAATTGAGGTAGATTGTGTACTAGACTAGGGTTCAAGTATGAACATAGTTCAAGCTAATATATAAGAAGTATTGAAGATTCTGTTAGATTGTAATATGGCTGTTACACTTGAAACAGTAGATACAGGTCAGGAATTGACTGTAGGACAGATTCTAAGGTTGTGACTCTCTATAAGAATGCTTCACATAGATATTATAGTACAAGTTGTATAGAAAGCTCTGTTTAGGATCTTGCTAGGTAGACTGTTCTTTACAACTACAGAATGTGAAACCAAAGATTTTACAAACAGGGAGTAGTACATAATGCTTCAGGACCTGAATGATCTGTCAAGGAGATGGTCTCTGTCTACCAGAGTGAGGGCACTATAATACAAGCTAGAGACAGATTTTTTGAGAAGTGTTAAGGAACTAGAAATACTGTAATTCTAGAGAGATACACATATGACAAGCAGATTAGGAACAAACAAGCAGAAGAGTAATAGTAAGACAATGATTCTATATAGAGGAAGAGGTGAAGGAAGTAGAGGAAATGTAAGACAGGATTGTAGTCAGGGATTATGAGTTATAGAATCATGGTTGATAGAGGTAGTAGAGTTGTAGAAATCAGACTTCAAGTGTATAGACAGATTATTACAACACTGAGTAGCACCTAAAGACCCTCTAGACAACAAGACCTATGAGGACTGGATTGACAAGTTATACAGATTTTACACAGTAGAAATAGAATCAACACAATACAGACATTAGTCAGAGATTTGTAGGTCTATAGAACACAAAGCTTTGTTAGTTGAGTGTAAAGAAACACAGTCCTAGGTTTCAAATACAATGTGCTGGGAGACACACAATGACATTATTGACAAATCATTTCAAGTAAACAAGGACACACTACAGGCAACATGTTCTAGCAGACTGTAATATAGATTATTCCTAAAAGTCATTATTCTAAAACAGAACTAGAATTGGATACATTAAGATACACTAGAACAACCTAATCTAGAATACAGAAGAGCAGAAGATAAAGCAGACAAAGGACTACAGGAACAGGAAGCTAGAGGAGAGTCTTGTAGAGTTGTGCAAACTGAGGAGGTAGAAGAAGTAGAGGACAAAGTAGAAGGTAATAATTTAGAGCTAATAAGGGTTGTGTACAGTATCTGTAGTAACAAGACTGAGGGATTAGATGTAACAGTAGAACAATTTCTACAATCACTAACTACTGAAAAGCAGGAAGCTAGAATGAAGGCTGTGAAAGAGTATCTTGCCTTGCTCTACAAACTAAGCAGAATTGTAGACACTGATTTTCCAACATTTTTACAATACATAATACAGTTCTTTGTACAGAACAACAAGATTTAGCATTAAGGTCCTAAAGGAAAGTATCAGATTGTACTAGATAAGGACAGGAGATAGGAGTTAGTTAGGACAGTACACAAGGACTTAGGACACAAGGGAATCTTTACAGTACAAGCCTGTTTACTAGATTGGTTCTAGTAACTATCTCTTACAGAAGACATTAAGTACTTTATTAGGACTTGTCACACATGTTAGACTTGGCAGATGTAACAAGTACTGATTCTACTAAGTATTCTGGAGATTGTACTGCTTTTCCAAAAGATCCATATAGATACAAAGGTTATACTGAAAGTAGAAAGATTCAGATATATTGTGTATACTTACTGTTTGTTATTAGAGTATCTAGAGTTTTACATACTTTACACAGAGAACAGAAGGGTGATAGGACAGTTCATCTTTGAGGAACTTCTATACTAATACAGGGCATGTCCTGAGCTTGTAACAGACAACAGAACACCTTACATTATAGTGTTAGACTATTTGTAAGAACAATACCAAATCAATCATATTCAGATTTCTGTATATAACTCCTGTACAAACAGAATTATTGAGCAGAAACACTTGGATGTACAGGAAGCAATTGTAAAGACAGTAGGAGACAATATTGGACATTAGTATAAGTACACACATTCTGTGTTCTAGGCAGAGCAGATTACAATTCAGAAAGTAACTGGATATTCTCCTTATTACCTTGTTTATAGAGTAGAGCCAATATTACTGTTTGACCTGAACAAGGCTACATATTTAGTTCCACCTGACAGATTACTATTAACAACAGAGGAACTAGTAGTAACACAAGTACAATAGTTGTAAAAGAGACTGGACAATCTTACACAATTAATAGAACATGATTAGAAAGCCTGTAAAGGATACACAAAGCATTTTGTGGAAGTCAATTGTAATCAGATCAAGGACTACAACTTTGCCCCAGGTACACTAGTACTAATCTGTAATTCAAAAGTGAGTAACAACTTAGGACAAAAGATGAAACTGTAATACCTTGTACTGTTTATAGTAGTACAGAGAACAAAAGAAAACACTTATGTTGTAGCAGAATTGGACAGAGTAGTGGCCAAGTTATGTATTATAACATTTTGTTTAATTCTGTATTTTCTACATTCATGTTTAACAGTTTCAATCTTGTGTCTCATTAAGAATGTAGAACTAATGCTGGAAAATGCAGAACTGTATAGAACAAGTTGTAAGGATACAGATGATCTAGACAACTATGCTTCAGATACTATGCTTGAGGTAGAACCAAGTGCAGAAGTCATAGACTCCTAATCCAAGAGTGTACAATTTTTCAATATACTCTTCCAGTCTTGTACAGGAAACTAAAACATAGGGATTGATTCCCTACCAGCAACACCTAACTGTTGTGTAAATCTGTAAATACTGTGTTCAACTACAGTTCTTTATACTTTGTTACATTTTATATTTACATACTTCCAATCTTCTGTTACATTCCTTCTCATTTACAATAATTCACAAAATCCTATACAACATTCTAAAACCATATAAACCTTTATACAAATTATAAATCCTTTCTGCCATTTCCTATCCTATTCTACTAGTTCTATACATAAATTATAAAAATATCCATCCATTCTATTCCTTGTAACTCTCTACTTTTTCTATTTTCCTATCTATTCTATCTACTTTCTGTTCCATTCTGTTTATTCCTTACACTTCTGTTTTTCTGTTCATACAAACACAACAGAAATTTTATTTTACTCCTTCTCCTTATCCCTCTCCTTCTCCTTCTTTACCTTAGCCTGAGCCTCTTCTTTGACCTTTTCCTACATTACTTTCTCAGTCTCTACCTTTACTTTCACCCTAGTAGCAGCTTTGTCCTCCTTTACTTTTGTAAGCTCCTCTACTGTTGCCTTACAATTTACAAGATGTTCCACATTAGCAAACAGATGGAAGGAAGTAGGAAGAATCAGTAACAATGTTTACACACACACAGAACTTACACTTAGCCTACTAATCATAAAATCAACTATGTGACTGAGGATAGTCACAAGCAAACATGCTAGGAGATGAAATGATCAGCATCACACTAAGAACTGTACATTACATACAGACAATCACAGTAATTAATTCTAAACATTCATGTGACTCATAAAAGCATATTCTAAGAACACTCAACTATTCTACATTGTAAGTGTTTACAAACAGAACCACAAACATGTACAGTCTTAGAATGGATGTACACACACTGTTTACCTTACAGAATGTACAGATCACATACTTATCACAGGCTCAGAACACAAGTTGTGTTACAGTAAGTGGCTCAGCAAACTACTACATTATTATTGCCCAGATCAAAGAACTACAATCTTCTAATCAGATAGGGACATTAGGGTAATCAAAGTGATAAGCTCAGAAGACAGCTAGAAATCTTAGAACTCTCTACACTTTGTCTGTACCAAATCAGATGGTAACAGTATGAGAACCTTCTACTTCTTTTAATGTAAATCTTGTTTTTCCTTTTATATAATATTTCCTGTAGCTAGAATACAGACTACTTAAATTTTCCTTATACATTTTCACCCCCACTTTCTTCCAACCTCTAGCAAAAGGTTCTCTTATTTGTTCTTGTATATTTTGTTATTTTTCTTTTGTTCAGTTATGACATTTCCCTGTTAGTACTATACTTTTCTAGAACTTAGAAAACTATAAATACAGTTACTCATGTACTAGATACAGGGGGAATTCAGATAGTTCACCCATTAATTTAGCTCTCATCATTTGTCTCAAAGTTCTCTAGTATGAGGCATAGTCTTAGTCTTTGTTGTTTTCAGTATCAGTTTGTTTTTGTTGTGTACTTTATAAGTACACTTTCCATTATTCATATCTCTCTTCCAAGGTTGTAACTGTGCTAGAAGAACTTGCACCTGTTCAGAACCACTCTACTCACATAAGACTTGTGGTTTAGCTCTCTCTCAAACTTAACAAATTATCTGTGTTCTTCTCTTAGACACATTACAGGAGTTTTAATAGTTACTACTTTGACTGATTTATTCTTAGATCTTGATAGAAGGTAATACAGCCACCTAGGCCTAGAACTGGATTGAAGAACATTAGATTAGAAGCCTGATCTAACTTCAGAACAATGAGTTGTATTTGGATTTTATAGAACAGCTCTGTACTTCCTTTATTAATCTGAACAAGAAGTACAATGTGTAGAACAAGCTTACATTTTTGTAACAGGGTAAATGTTCTGCTAATACCTTCTTTCAAGAGTTCAACATTCTGGCTCAGAAGGTAGAATTTGTACTCAGATTCAATAATGTCCTTATTAGAATGCTTGAAAAAGCTCTTTACTCAGAACTGGTTAATAAGATTCTTAGAATAATACTAGAACTAATTACTTACACTGACTAGAAGACTTGTACTATTTCCTTTAACCAAGCTACAGCTTGAATACATTAAGTCTGTACAGAACAACTGTATATGTGTCTAACTCTAACAGTTCTAAGTCCTCAGATTAATCTGCCTGTAACTTACAATCAATCTGTTCTAATAAACATTAGAGAAGCCTGAAAGTAAGGAGTATACTTTGTCTACAGAAAGTCAGGTCACTAAATTAAGGACTGTCTACAGAAGTAACAGTATATCTGTCAGGTTATTAGAGTAATAATGAGTAATAAGCAGGATTTGTAGTAAGAAGCCTTTTTTATAAATCTAGAAGTCACCTTAGAACTCCTAGACTCTGACTACAGGTATTAGATGTTTCTTTAAACACCAATTTTGTTTTCCCCCACATTTCTTTCCACATCAAAAATTTACTTAAAAATTTATGTATCTAATGATTATATGTATAATACTATATGTCTGAATTTTTCCAAGCTATTAAGTACTGTAAAAAAATTAATATGAAGATAAGAAAAAAGTGAGATTTTGTTACAAAAGTTGTTCCTTTGAACACTCCTGTAACACTCTATCATGCTAGCACACATTCAACCTGTCCACTCCTATCTTCTCAACTTACACTCTTATATTCACTTTTGGCTCACTTCTCTTACTCTTATTTATACAGGCAATTGTTCTATAGTTATATCTACACCTTTAGGTGAAATTCCTACATTATTTGTTATATTTTTACAGGTCTAAGTTGTATTTACTACATTCAGACACTACTTCTTCTTCATCAAGGCCCCTCTCTTGTATTATGTTGTTCTAGACTTGTTTTTCAGTTAGTCTAGAAGGTTTAGGGCTCTAATAAGCCCTTAGGAGCCCTTCCTCCCTCTAAGTAGAGCATTTAGCCTGTCATTTAGTAAGCTCTTTATTATAGTGAGTCTTGATTTGTTTCTATTCACTTTCAATTGTATTATTAACTTCCTTCTTCCTTTTAGCCTTCTCCTTTCTTGCCTGGACCTCCTTCTCTTCCCTTTCCCTGTATTCCTTCTTCTGTCTAAGCTTTTCCCTAGTCTTATCTGAGGTCATAATCTTTAACATTCTATCATTAAATATCTGTGAGTTCTCTGTTGTTTTTCCTTTTTCCTTCTTGTATAGAGTATTCTAGAGCCTAGTATTAAGAAGGAAGGCTAGAACAAGCTGTACTTAGACCCCTTCTGTAATGCTTCAGCTTATTTCAATGTGCTGGCAGGCCCAGGTAATGTTTTTAGTAAGCACCTTCACTTTGTCCCTGAGTTCTTGTCCTACTAACTTTTCTAAGTACAGATCTATGAGTCTCTAATCTGGCTCTTTAGAACTTAGTAGGACCTTCTCTAAGACAGGTGGTAGGAGTGTTTCTGAGGAGGTGAGTCTTTCTTTTTTTACAAGAAAACTTACAGACTCTGACATTGTAAGTAATGAGTATATCAAGCATATTCTTTTTGTTAGTGTGTATAGTAATAGATTAATAGCTGGGTTAATAACTAGAATGTGTAGTAGTAACATAATAATACTACTATTATAAGAGCTAGCATCAAGGTTAGCATGTGGTAGTAATGGAATAATACTACTGTTATGAGAATTAGTATTAATGTAGGCTTGTGATAGTAACAGAATAGTACTACTACTAGGAAAACTAGCATCTGAGTTCAGTATTAACATAATAATACTATTACTATAAGAATGGGTGTTTAGGTGGACTAGGGTTTGAGATGGTAATGCAAGTGGCTGGCTAGCAGGCAGGTGTGTTAATAGATCAACATCAAAACTGGTTAGAGGCTGATGATGATATACAGTCATAATACAACAAACTAGAGTGAATAATAATATAGGAAAGGTGGAGTTACTTGAACCAACTTTACTCAGTCTCATCTGGTCTGTAGAAATGACTTCCTAGTTGAATGGATGGATTCCTGTAACCCAGAATGTAGACTGAATAGTCTGCTAGTCAAAGGCAAGTAAGAATGCCCTTCTAAATAGTCCTAAGAAATCCTGTTTTCCTACTAGTTATAATACATGTGCTTTAAATTCATTAATCAAGTTCTTCCATATTTGTTTCATCTTTCCAAAACATACCACATCCAAACCCTACAATGTATGTGTACAATAAGGTGGATAGGTGAGAATACTGACATTGTATTCAGTAGCTGCATCCAAGAGGTCCAGAGAATAGTGTAAGCTATGACTATTAAGAATAAGAACTCAAGTACATCTATTAGCCTGCTCTCTTATACTAGGCTCAAAATGATTTTGAAACCAGTCTAGAGCAATATTAGCATCAGTTGAGCCACTAGGAGAACTAGTGAAACTGGACAAAAAGTAAGTTTTATTTAATTTTATAAGTATAATTACTTACTAAGCATTCAAAATATTGTTCTCAGTCCACCTAGACCAGAGATTCTGGCCCTTAAAGATTACAACTAGTTTCAGGTAAGACCCATTTGTACAGATTGTAACAAGTACAGTCACATTCTCCCTATTTCCACCCCCCTACTTATGCTGAATCTTCTTCCCCTTAGAACCAACAACTTGTCTGACACCATCATTAGTAGGAGGGAACCCAGACTCATTCATCCTAAAGATATGCTCAGGTAAGACACCCTTTCACACTATCTCTTTCTCTACTATATCAAACTACTAATTAACTGCTGTAGGATTCATTCTATTTGCTCACTGAGTATCTAAGTGAGTACTCTAGTAGGTTTTCAATTCATTGTAGTAATGCTCAAGGAAACAATGTACAAATTTAGATTCACATTTTGTGTAATTAGGTCCATTTTATACTTCAAGTAGTCAATCTGCTGTACATTGAATGTTATTGTGTGTGAATGGACAGCCTCTGTCAGACAAAATACAAATCAGCTAGGTAAGAGCAATCTCATCCTCCTTATTCAATTTTGTTTTTGAAGAACTGAACTTTACAATAGATTGTTTTCCAGCCACCCTATTCCTCAATGTGCCTACTGTAACTCCTTCAAACATGCTAGCTATTTTTTGTAACCCCTAATGCTTTTCTAGTAGCTGTTCAAGCTCAGCTTGGTACATTTCCACTACTTTAGCAATATTTTTTTCCTGCTCCTCTTTCTTTTCTCTCCTCTGTAATGATTTAGATTTAGCATACTTTACTATAGAATAGGACTGTTAAGAGATGAGGAACAAAAAGAGAGAAAAAATTATTTATTTAGCAAATGTTACAGACTAATACCCTCAACCAATGTGTCATTAGGACTGTAGGTCAGTGTAGATCAGTGCAGATCAATGTAGATCAATGCCGATCATTTTACTCTCTTGTCATGCTTTTTGAGCATTTTTAACAAATTACAAAATATTAATTTAAGGACTGGTCCATTCAATATTATAAAACATACATATTGTAGCTCTAAAGTAGAGAAATACAATAATATAATTTTTATGTTGAACACTGTAGCATAAGTAGTAGTAAAAAATTTGTCAGTAGTTTCATATTTGGAATTCATTCAATTTCAGCAGTATTGAATTTCTATACACTTTTCTACTGAATCAATTTCCTTCAGAATTCATATATATATAGTACATGTATTTATCTACATTTCTCTATTTTTTTGAGTTTATTGGTTGAGTTATGCATGAATTAGAGGGGGATGTTCAAAGGAATGTCCCTGTTTAAAGGAACAACTAATGCCTGTACATACTCTAGAATTTTGTAGAAGCCTAACAGTGAATGTGACACTGAAGGGCTATAACTCAGATTTTTAACAGCCA
>NW_006760400.1:157582-165778 GCF_000271605.1 Fomitiporia mediterranea MF3/22 | reverse complement strand
ATACAGTACTTTGATATCATGAATTTGGATAACTATGATATTATACTAGGAACACTGTTCCTCTTCCAGCACAAGATTTCTATTGGTTTCAATGAGTCCAGACTATGGATTGAAAGCACAATACCTCTACCAATAACAGGAGAACAAGTCACAGTCGTTTCATCAAAGGTTATTGATACTTATGATTGAGAAATTAACAAATGCAGACAAGAAATCAAGCAATATACTGTGGATTTGTTCAAAGACGCTTTGGAAACGCCTCTACCACCTCTCAGAGCCATTAATCATAGTATACCACTCATAGATGAGGATAAGAAATACAAGTTCTGTAGGGCAACTTGTCTGGATCCTTTGAGAGAGCAATGGCAAAACAAGAGAAAGGACTATATTCAATCAGGAAGATGGAAAGTAGTTACAGGATCAAACACAATGCCTATGCTACTACTTCAAAAGCTTAGAAAGACCAAGGAAGACCCTATATGATTGAGAACCATCATTGATCTTAGAGAGTGCAACAAGAATACCAAGAAACTATCATCTCCTTTACTAGATATTGAATCAGTATTGAGGAGAGTAGCTTCCAAGAAGTATAAATTGCTCATTAATGGCAAAGATGTGTATGAACAGATTAGAATAATCCCTGAGCATGTAAACAGATCAATATTCAACACTCTGGATGGAACAATGGTTAGTGAAGTAATGCAATTAGGTGATTGTAATAGCAGAGCCACCTATCAAGTGTTAATGAACCACATTTTCCAGCCTTACTTGGGTGACTGGATGGATATCTACCTAGATGACTTAGTGATTTATTCAGACACGATTGAGGATCATATGCGACATCTCAGAACTGTCATTGATATATTGTGCAAGGAGAAATTCTACCTCAGTGAACATAAGATGCAATTGTTCCAGAAAGAACTGAAGATACTAGGACACATTATCAATGATCAAGGCATTAGAATGGACCCTCATAAAGTCGATTCTATTCAACAATGGAAAGTACTTACTAATAAAGATTTGTTACAAGGTTTCTTAGGATCAGTAGGGTATTTAGCACCCAATATACTTTAGTTACACATTTCTACAGGTATTTTATCAAAAATTGCAGGAGAAACTGCATTTTTCAGATGGACATTCACTGAACAGCAAGCGTTTGATCAAATAGTAAAGCTAGTATTGGATTTCAGGCACAATCACAGGATAGTATTAGACTATAGTAAGAATGTGCCACCTATCAACATTGTTACAGACACTTCAGCTTCAGGAATTGGAGGAATAGTCAGCCAAGGTCATGATTGGAAAGATTCCAAGATAGCAGTGTTTTTCTCAGTGAAATTAAACCCTGTGCAACAGAATTACCTAGTACACAATGTAGAATTACTAGCAGGAGTAGAAACTATGCTAAGACACAAGAATCTACTACAAGGAACGCATTTCTTTTGGTATACCAATCACAGAGTGTTAGAACACATTCTAAGGCAACCAGCATTAAGTGGAAGACAAGCCAGATGGCTAGAGAAGATATCAGACTTTGATTTCACTGTAAAGTACATTCCAGGCACTACAAACATTCTTGCAGACACGTTATCATACATATACTCAGGAGATTTACTAGGAACAACTCAATCTCAGCAAGAATATACATTGCAACTCAACAACAATGATCTATCAAGGATTAATCAAGTCAGGAATAGCATTTCACAGCTGTTAGAGATACAGGATACTGCATATATTGAGGCTAGACTAGCAGCAGTAAGGAAAACTTCACCTTGAGGATTGATTGCAAGTCGACTGTACAGCAGAAAGGCTAGATTAATTACCAGACATGCTAGAAACTCACAGACAGACCTCTAAACGGAGGGCAGGCCTGCTACAAGGACTAGAAGCCAGTTTACAATACCAGAGAACACAGAGCAAGATCAGGAAACAGATACGCACAGTGAGGTATTGGAAACACTGCCTCAGGACACTGAACAATCAGATTTGCATGAAATAAATTCACCTGTGAATGTACCAGACACTGGAAGTAATACACAAGGATACAGACATTCAGACAATGATATTAGATCAGAAATTAATGATCAGAACGTCCCAGTACCAAAGAATGCTACTGATCAACTCTGGAACTTGATTGAACTGCAGTTACCTGATATAATAGCTCAATCTTCACTGGATTTACAATTCCCGGAATGTCTCAAAGGTAGATATCATGAGGATAACTTCTTCAATCAGATATTACAAGATCCGAAGCACTTCCAGAATTTTCATATTGAAAATGGACTCATATTTTGCTAGGAGGGCAAGAGGTACATACTTTGCATACCTAGAATTCTAATACACAACAGAAACACTAGGGAAATTGTAATAGAGCATGCACATTCTATTTTGGCACACCTAGGACTGTGAAAGACACTTTCATACCTTAGAGAACAAGTTTGGTGGAAAGATATGATCATAGACATTAATTCCTACTACAATTCATGTCATACATGCAAGATCAGCAAACCTAACAATCAGAAACTGTTTGGTTTACTACATCTGCTCTCAGTACCTAATAGGCCTTGGGAAGGCATAGGAATGGACTTTGTTGGACCTTTTCCTGAATCAAAGAACCGTTTGGGACCTTTTGATATGATTTGTACAGTTATTTGTCTATTAACTAGCATGGTACACATTATTCCTACTAGGCAAACATACAGAGCAAGAGAAATTGCAGAGATAGTATTTGAAAACGTCTATAAACTGTATGGATTGCCTAATTACATTGTTAGTGACCATGATTCCCTATTCACCAGTACGTTTTGGAGAAGATTACATGAACTTATAAGTATTAAATTGAAGCTATCAAGCACATATCATTCACAGACCAATGGATTGACTGAGAGAATGAACAGAACAATTACTCAGATGCTCAGACAGTGTATTTCTCCTAAACAAAAGGATTGGATACATAAACTACCTATGATCGAGTATGCTATCAATACAGCAAGGTCAGAAACTACAGGATATGCACTATTCTTTCTAAATTACGGCTGGATGCCAAGGAACTTGATATGGAACAACCCTAGGAAGGATGAATACCCTAGAGTAAGGACTTACACTCAGAAAGTAAAGGATGCAATACTACAGGCACACAATGCAATCCTTCAGGCAAGGGTAAAGCAAACTAGACATGCTAATAGATGTAGACAACCCTCTTCCTTCAAATTAAACAATCTAGTGTATGTTTCTACAAAGAACATGAATCTACCAAGACAGTGAGTGAGGAAACTAGTACCAAAGTACATAGGACCTTACAAAATAATCCAGAACACAGGAAACGAGGCATTTGAACTAGATCTACTCAGGGAAATGAGGAATCATAACATACACCCTGTATTTCATTCATTGCTACTTAGGATACATGTTCCAAACAATGATAGATTATTCTCTGGAAGGGAAGTAGGACAAGTTACTGGATTAAACAATGAGAACAAGGAATGGACAGTAGATTCAATTGAAACTCACACAGGACAAGGGACTACTGCTTTGTTCAAAGTACTATAGAAGTCTGGAGATCACACATGGCTACCCTATAATAAAATTGTGCACCTTGAGGCATTAAAGGAATACTTAGACATACTTGGAATCGATTCTATCAATGTACTAACTCTAGGAAAGGGAAAACTCAATACCAATGACTCTCAGGTTAGTATCAGTCTAGTAAAACATGAGGCAACCTTTCAAACACAATGCTACAGCATGGACATACAGGTAGACATATGCAAAGGCTTTAAAAACTGTGCATATAGTCACTTTACTACACATATTATGTCTACTGCTTAAGAATCTGTTGCTCATACCTTTGCATCTGCTTTTCTACAAGGCACAAATATGCCTCATCCTCCTCTACAACTCTTAGTTGGCCCCCAAGTGCAACCAATCACTCAGGATTGGGTTACTCACAACTACAGTACAAGCACTGACTATGTTTTCGATTGAGAGGAGCTTAAGGAGATTGTAGCTTTCTCCAGGGCTATCTACAACAATTCCCTCAACCCTACTATGCAACTCCCAGAGTGTTATCTCATTGTATTACGCTTGTATAACTTCCACATTCCTTCTCATGCAAGACTGAGCCTGCTACCACTGTTCCAAGACTGTATTCAACATGCTAAGATGATGCAAGTGTCCCAGGACTTTGTATACTGTAAGAACATGGCTTTGAACCAAGGTAAATGTGCATATATTCTGCATTATATTATTACAAGCACATATACCTTACTATTTTACTTAGGTGTGAAGCATAGAGCTGAGCAAATCAACAATAGAACCACTATATTCTACTCACACAACTGCAAACGTCCTTGGATCGAGTTGCAACTGCCCTCAACGTCCACCAATCTTACTTCAGTACTCAATATGAGTGCTCTAAGCTTATTCAACACTCAAGGCATTACTCTACTGCTGAATCTGCTGCTTTCTGCTCAATCTAATGGCTATTCCAACCAATCCACTGCAAGTTCTGCCAGTTCTGCTGTAGAACATGTCCAAGCCAGACAGGAACACGTCCAGTCCACTATGGGACCAATTGAAGACACATTCATGGCTGTAGAGAACGTCCTAGCACAGCAGTACTGAACTTTGTAGTAAGTTACTAACGTTTTCTTTCGTTTTTGTGTTGTTATTTTGTTTATTCTAGTACTAACTCCCTTAGCATTTAGGACTAAATGCTGGAGGGCGAGTGTAACAATTGTGCTACCTGTGCATTTGCACAACATGTGTTGTAGGTGCTTGTGGGTGTTTTCCTTTTTGTTCACTAGACTACCCTGTATCCTACTACACGTGTATACACATATATAAAGGGTTTTCGAGCTAAGGGTTAGGGGATTCTTTCTCCTTCTCAGTACTTGATTACTAGGTTATCCCAGTCAGTAGTTGAGTGTGCTGGTAAAGAGAGAATCTTTGCATAAGGCTAGTATACCTATCCTTACAATTATCTAGGCTTTGTAATTAGTGGAGGAGAGGTCTGTATAGATCCAGCAAAGGTAACTATAGTTCAGAACTGGTTACAATCTTAGAACCTGAAACAGGTCCAAGTGTTTCTTAGGTTTACAAACTACTACTAATACTTTATTTAAGACTTTAGTACTATTGTCTAGCCCCTTCACAATCTTACTAACAAAGATGTTCCTTAGTAATAGAGTGATCAGAAGCAGTCTCTGTTTGAGTCCCTCAAGTAGATTATTACTAGTAAGTCTGTATTAGTAGTTTTGACAGTTATGAACAAGTTCTGAGTTAAAGCTAACTCTTTCAACTTTGTAAATAGAGTAGTACTGTCCTAGTTCATTAACAGAAAGTAGTGTCTGATAGTGTTCTGATTAGAATCCCTCTTTGTAACAGAATAGAACTACTCTATCTATAATAAGGAACTCTTTACAATTGTCTATTCCTTAGAGGAGTAGTATTAATATCTCCTCAGTACTGTACAAAAGTTTAAGATTTAGAGTAATCACCTTAATCTCCAGTACTTCTAGGCACCTCAGAAGCTCAACTGCTACTAGGCCTGCTAGATGTTAGAACTATAGAACTATAACTTTATACTGACTCACAAACCTAGAATGTAAATGACAAAAGCCAATTTACTCTTGAGACAAGTAGGTTATAAAAGGGGGGAGAATGATAACAAAAATCTTGTTCTTCTAGACAATTCTCATTTTGTGTCCAAGACAATCTAAGAGATCTGACTTGAATCCAAGGATGTTGACTTTGTTACTTACATATAATAAGCTCTAAGACACACACAGGACTAGGTTGTAGTAAAGTAGCTAGAGAAGCAGACTAGGGACTAGGAGGAGGATAAGGATGGACAGGTTTACTAGGAAGGCTGACTGTATGTTCTAAAGGATTAGAAGCTGTAAGAGGACATTGTTTGAGCTCATTATAATAATCTGACTATAGGATATCTAAGCTAATACAAAATGTAGGAACTCATTACTCAGAACTACTAGTAGCTAGGAATGTAAAGAGAAATCCTAAAGTATATAACTAGTTACAATACATACTAATAGACTAAGGCCTACTAGACAAGGGTTTGAACTCTTCTACTGTAAGGATTTGCTTTTACAACAATCATACTACTTGTGTACTTGTACTATTTGTGTTGTGAGTGTATGTGAGTGATTTCTTTTTGTTCACTAGACTACCCTATACCTCCTCATGTATCTACACATATATACCCTTATAAAAGACAGTCTCTAGTACTGGGTAAAGGGTATTCTTTTCCCCTGACTCCTTACTCAAGTACTAGGTTATCCTAGTCAGTAGTTGAGTAAACTAAGGGCAATTAGAATTCTCTTGTAAGAAACAGTGAGTTTCCTTACATATTTTTGACTACTCCCACCTAGTATTGATCCCCTACTGGGCACTAAGAGTAATTGAGGGTCTGATCAACCCAAGATTACTTCTCATTACTTAGTACCCCTCAGGAATTTTCAGTGAGTTAGTAAACGTTTTTTCGAGTTAGAACACAAACTACTTACTAGATTGGCCTCTAGTAGGTTCAGGATGCTCTAGAATGCTTTGGAACACTTCTGGAACACATTAGCACATATTAATATGGACCAGTACTAGATATGCTAGAGGTTTGCATTGATTGGATAGGTCAAGGACCAGGCATTCATAAAGGCAAAAAGGAATGAACAGGTGTGTATCAAGTTTACAGACAATAGATAACAAGATTACACAGGTATCTTTGAAAACTGTGAAGCAATTACAATACTTCAGAATGTTCCCTTAGGACTAGTAAGTCCCTATCAATCTATCATTACAGTACTGAACAAGACCTCATCTATCATAGGCTGGAGGCAATACATTGCCCCAGATTATAAGTCCTTGTCTTTAGACTAGAGGCAGACTAGAGAGTATAACAATATTGGAAGTAAGTCCTTGTCTTTAGGCTGGAGGCAACTATTACATTACATTGATACTATTAATACAGTAGTACAGTACTTTAGTAGTAGATATTATCTATTACATTTAGTAAGGGAAACAAGTAAGGAAAGTGTACATATATGCAGAACTACAAGTAATGTACATGTACAGAAGGTAAAGGAAGAGATCAATGTTAAGGATTCTATTGATCAAGCTTACAGAAAGCTCCATGCAATTGCTATTAAGGATTCTAGCAATCAAGAGAGAACAACATTACTGTACACTAAAGAGAGTAATAACTCTAACAAGTTTGAACAGAAACAGTAATATTGTACTGTTAAAACAGAGGATGTGGCCATCAAGCCTCTACATGTGAATCTGGAAGGGCCCCCAAGTCCAGACATTACCCTCTACATCCTAGGAAGTAAGACCTTGTCTAAAGGAGACTAGAGACACCCTAAAGACCTGATTTCCAAATGTAAGACTATATTATTGAGTAAATAGCAATCTATCAACTTAGATATTGTATGTAAGACTTTATCCACAGCAGACAGAAGGCATTCTATTAAGGAACTACTTAGTATACAAGTAGAACAGGTAATGAGTACTACAAGAGTGTATATAGTGAACATAATGTGTAGGATAGAACAGAAACTATCTAATACATACAAAGAGTTAACAGGAATAGTACACAGTAGTACAATAGTGATTGGCTTTGAGGATTCAGTCAGTCAATTAAAGGCAATTACTATTAAGCATCTTAGCAATTGAGTTCACAGAGAACAAGTGATCAGATTCAAGGATTTGTTCAATCAGGACTAGGCAATTAAGTATGAGGATTCATTCAATCAATATACAGTAACCAGCTTTAAGGATTCATTCAGTCAAGACCAGGCAATTTGGTTTAAGGATTCACCAAATTGATATAGAGAGCTAACAGTAAGTATTGAGACGTTTACAAGCCAGTACAAGGAGTACAGAGCATATATAGTCAAGTTTACTAAGAGTACAAATAAGTATTTAGTAAGTACATTTGCTCTAGAGTCAGAGTACATTGTTAACAGCAACATAAAGGGTAGTAATACACTTAAGACCTTCATTAGCAGTAAAGAAAGCAGCCAGGACTCTAAGTACAAGAGAAATGAACAAGGCTAGGAGAGCCAGACATTAGAACTACAGGTATCTGATAAGGAACAAGAGTTCTAGAAGGCAAGTAAGACCTTCAAAGACATTGCAAGAGTCAGAGCAATTAGGATAGACATAGGACATGTCAGTCCATTC
>NW_006760400.1:152445-156854 GCF_000271605.1 Fomitiporia mediterranea MF3/22 | reverse complement strand
AGGATTCACCAAATTGATATAGAGAGCTAACAGTAAGTATTGAGACGTTTACAAGCCAGTACAAGGAGTACAGAGCATATATAGTCAAGTTTACTAAGAGTACAAATAAGTATTTAGTAAGTACATTTGCTCTAGAGTCAGAGTACATTGTTAACAGCAACATAAAGGGTAGTAATACACTTAAGACCTTCATTAGCAGTAAAGAAAGCAGCCAGGACTCTAAGTACAAGAGAAATGAACAAGGCTAGGAGAGCCAGACATTAGAACTACAGGTATCTGATAAGGAACAAGAGTTCTAGAAGGCAAGTAAGACCTTCAAAGACATTGCAAGAGTCAGAGCAATTAGGATAGACATAGGACATGTCAGTCCATTCCACAGTTCAATCAACATTGATGAATTGAACAGAAGAATGCACAAGTTTGATGGAATGCATCAGGAAGAGGAGAAGACAACTCCTTCATTAAACAAGAGTAGACTCAATAGTATAGTAACAGAAAAGTGTGAAACACTTCAGGCAGGCTATAGAACAAAAGCTAGACATGCTACAGTACTAACATGCAGTAGAGATCACAACTATCAATCTAAGAGTGTAGAAGAAATGCTCAAGAGTCCAGACATATGATTGTATTCACAGAAAGTGAAAGGGAAGTATAAAGTAAGAGGAATATGTAAAGTACAAGGAACAGAATAAAAACTGGAACTGTCAGGCATTCCATACAATAATGAGATCAATTCAGACTATCCTAGCAAAACAGACATTGTATTGACAGACCAGTACTTTGAGGATAGCAAAAGTGAGTACAAATTGGAACTACAAGGATCAGTACTTGATCTAGAGGGCAAAAATCAAGTATACACTCACAAAATCAAGTGTTTAACCTCATACATGGCAGATATTGACTACAAATTGTACAGGAGCAATGTACAGGAGTACTACAACAGATACAACACCCTAGCCAGGTCCAGGAATAAGAGAGAAAATGAAATACCTGTATATATGTGGTCTTAAATAGAAATACTGAGTTTTTCAGGACATCAGAGTATACATTGTATTAAATCAGTGAACAAACGATCCTATAGCAATACTTCACAATTGAAAGCAGTCCCAGGCAAGGCATACACTAGTAGTATTGGTGAGAACAATATTGATTCAGAGTACAGCAAACTACACAGTTCAAAGCTACATATTAAGTATAGTAAGTATAAGAACAGCTTGAGCAGTAGTTCAAGAACAAACAATGGACACAGGCATAGCAAAGCAACGAATAATGTTCAGAAAGGCAGATTTGCATCAGTAAGACCTTCAGATAGCCTAGCAAAGAATAGCTATACATACAGAGCAATACAGAGCTCTAGGATACAGAGAAAGGGAAATCTCAACCTAGGATCAGACCCAGACAGTAATAATTTAGATTCCTCTTCATCTGAAGACAATTATCAAAGTAATGTTCTATTCAAACTATCAGACATTGATTTGAGTAATACAAAGGTCACCAAGAAGTGTAAGAAACACTTGAGGAAGAAACAGAACAAAGAACTCCTTAAATTGAAGATACAGATGTGTAGTGTAGGACCTATTACTCCTACTCTCTATGCAGGCAAACCAGATTTGCAGAAATACACCAGGTTTGTGTTGGAAGTCAATCAGTACATAGTACAGTCAGGACTTTACCATTTTCCTAAGAGCCAAGTCAGTGTAATGTCTAGTTTTATCAAGGGAAAAGTAATGGATTTTTATTTGTAAAGGATTACAAACTATGAGTATAGATGGACACTTTCTCAGTTCTTTAGAGGACTTATGGACTTTTGTTTCCTATCTAACTTTGCTGAAATACTGTGAAAAGAGTTCAATGCTTTGAAACAAGACAATAGGAATGTTCAGGATTATTTGTATGACCTAGAAATGAAAGCAACAAATCTAGGAAACATTTCTCAGTAAGATTTGAATAGACAGGCATGGTATGGATTGAATTCCAAGTACCAAAGGTAACAGTGATTGGATTGCTTAAACCCGGACACTGTAGACTACATAGACTTCAGGAATAGGCTCAAGAACATTGAGAAGGCAAATGAATCAACAGGAATCAAATGGTATGAGGATTCTAGACATCAATTCCAGTCACAGGAACATAGGAATGATATTGAGAACAATCATTAGAGTACAAACAGGTACTATGACTTTAGGAACAATTGTTTCACTCTACAAGATAGTGAAAGTAATGATTCAGATCATAGTGACTCTAGTTAGGATACTATGCATACAAGTAGTGCAAATGCTAAAGGAAAGGCTAGACAATTGTATTATCCATTAAGGAACAATGACTAGCATGAAAGCAAGACAGGAAACCATCAGAGAATGTATGCTACAGGTTTCAAACATCATTCCCAATCAAAATTGGATGAAATGAGAGCAAAAGGACTATGTTTCATTTGTGAACAAGATGACCACTTAGCTAGGAATTGTCCTACTTGTAATACAATCACATTGAACAATGCACAGGATGATAGCTCATTATCTAGTAATGTCAGTATCAATTACTCTACTATAGATAAGTTAGCAGACAACTTGGACAGTGAGAACTACATAGAATTGGAATTGATTCATGACTATGAGACAAATTATGAGATAACCAGTAGTGTTCTACATGTTTTATTGATTTGGATACCTATTGAAGGCAATACCAAGAATATTACTAAGGATTCAGTAACAGAACAGGAGTGTTCTGTACTAGAATACAAGTCTAGGAAGGAGAACTATGCATTTGAAAGGGCAAATTCAGTTTATTCAAGACCCTATGAGACTATAGCACTTAGACATTATACTATAGGTATTCAGTATAGGAATAAACATTGTAGGAAGTCTAAACATTGAGATAGACAATTGTATACAGTATACAATGACATTTTACACTTGAGAGTGAAGGCATACAGTATGGAAACAATTTTGTATCCTTACAGATATGTATGACACATGGAAAGGACTAGGAAACATGCATACAACCATTGTTTCAAGGAATCTAAGATGCTACAGACACAAGGTAACACATATATGGACACTTCAGAGACACTACTACCAATTCTTAGAGCCACAAATTGAAACAATGCTCTTAAGAAATACAGGCTGTCCACAGACAACAAGAATGCGTACCAGGACATTAGGAAAGAACCTGAGAATGTTAGAAGATCGGAATACAACCAGCCAGATAGTATTATGGTTTACAAGGCAATGCAAATAGTAAACTGTACAAGCAGGACAATCTATCAAGCATTACTAGACTATAAACTACAACTACTCTTGGGTACTGAGAAATATTTCAATCTAATCAATTCAGACAGGTATTCTATTAAGTTAGAAGGCTACATCATGCATTGAAAGACAGACATCAGTACATTCAGCAAGGAAAAGTGTATATATATTGAGAATAAGATGATACTGCTTTAGAATAAGCATCAGGCATGGAGACACATTGACAGTGATAGAAAGACACAGACACACACATGCACAGTCGATTCTATTCAGTACAGGAAGGTATTCGAAAGCAAAGAACTGCTTCAGACATTTTCAGGACCAGTAGAATGTTCAGACATTCAAGTATATTGATTCTGTGACATCACAGACAATTTGTATAAGATTGCAGGATATAATGTTCAATACTAACAGACATTCATACAATAAAGGATACAGAATCGAATTAGCAAGTTGGTATTGAATTACAGGAAGAGATACAGGATTGGTATTGAGTACAACAAAGGAACTACATCAGTTGACATTAGAACAGACATTTCCAGCTTCAGGATTGAAGATACAGTCTATAATGAGCAGATCAAAGGAATTCACATAGAACAATGTTCTATAAGGTACAATTGGATGTTACACTACAGAACTACTCAGTTTACAGTGAAGAACTGTTGGCAAACACTAAAACCAGATCAGAATACAAGGATCTATAGTATACATTGTATCTATAGTAGAACATAAGGTATTACATTGTGAAATACACCTTTAGATGTTCAGGATTCATTGGAATAGACTCAGGATACTCTATCAGACATATTATGGGTATCACAGACATGCAAACAGATGTGCTAGTACACATATACTCTGGTCACATAGTAAGAATCATGTTATTCAAGCTACAGAATGATATTGGCAACCTACAGGAAGTAAAACCAATACAATCTATGTACCACAGTGATAATAAGACACTACTGAGATCAGAAACAGATACACATTGTATGGAATGAAGTACAGAAGTTCAGAGGGCAACTTTGTACCAGAGAACAAGACAGAACCCAGTACATCCTGTACAATCTGCTCAATCCACTCAAACAGATTATCACACTGCTTCAAGGGAAAGCAAAGGCAATAAGCATACAGTCAGCAAACATTAGAGCATAGTAGATTAGG
>NW_006760400.1:131697-147451 GCF_000271605.1 Fomitiporia mediterranea MF3/22 | reverse complement strand
TTGATCCACTCTATCTGCTGAATCCAATGTATTCTCAGCATTCAAAGTACAAGAGGATGGTGTCATGCAAGTAGACAACTTCATGAACTCATTTGACAATATGAAAGAAGTTATTGAGGAGTTCAATTACAATCCAAACATATGTATCAATACAATACATTACAATGATACTGAACTAATACATTGTATTAATATATTAGACTCTGGTGCAAATTTACACACTACTCCATACTTGTTCCATCTTACAAACGTTCAGAACTCAACCCTAATAAACGTTACAATTGCAAATAAATTGTTATTCACACTTAGCAAAAGTGGAGTGATGACATTTAACATAAAACTACAAGACAAAGCTAATGAGCATACTATAGTGAATACAATTTCAATACAAAATGTATACTATCATCCCAATCTGAACTTCACACTCGTTAGTGAAGCACTATTATACAAAGCAGGATATGTTTTAACAAAAACAAACAATGAATGTATTATTTATTCTCCTGCTCATACAAAGATTGGTGAAATACATGTACAAAATAACTTGTATATGATAGTTTCTCATCATAATAAACAATCTATTAATGCAATCACTATTATTGATTTACATTGATGAATGGGTCATGTTAATTTTGATTACTTGCACAAACTCATACAAGAGTATCCTGAGATTATAAGTCAAAGGATAACAGACAATAAAAATGTGTAGTGTACAGATTGTATTAAAGCAAACATACAACACAATGAAATACCAAAAATACAAACAACACCTCTTACACAATATTATGAAGATCATCTCCACATTGACATTTGGGGACCTGCCCTAGTACAAGCTTACAGCAAGTACAAATATCTTTTTACTATTGTAGATGATGCTACACAATGGGTAACTATGCTACCTATACAGCATAAAAGCAATGCTTTCACTGAATATGTAAAGCATACAATGAGACTATTTACACAGTACAGTATAAGAGTTAAAACTCTCTAAAGTGATAACAATACAGTGTTCCTAAGTAAAGACTTCACTATGTATATTGAAAGTCAAGGAACAATACATAGATTAACAGTACACAATACACTGCAGCAGAACAGAGTTGCAGAACGTATACATAAGACTATCTTTAATGGTGTACATATGTGTCTGTTATCAGCAAAGTTACCTATGAAATTCTGGGTATATGTGGTACAATATCAAACGTTTATTCATAACAGAACACTAAGAGTTGCTATTAAATTTGTAACACTATATTACAAACAGTATAATGAACATTATCAAATAGATAATATATGAGAATTCAGCACATATTGTATTATACAGAATGAACAAACACATAAACTACAACCTAGAGGCTAATACACACAATGGTTAGGTTATGATACTGACAGTAAAGGTCACTTAGTGTGCCATGATAATAAAGTTACTGTCGAACACAATGTACAATTCATAGACAAACTAATGTCTAGGATTGAAGGGGAGAATAATCATAACAGTGATACATCAAACAATGATGAAACTCTCCCTAATAACAATAATAAAGATAAAGAACCTGTCATACAATGCTCTACACAAGAGCAAAGACTGGCTAAACAAACTATAGGTTTAAATTACAAAGACAATATAAACCTAGTTATGTATCTAACAGAATTTAACAAATTCCTCAACAAAATCTATAACAATCCATTAATGTATTACAATGCTATAACATGCATAGACAAAGAACAGTGGATCAAAGCTATGAAGGATGAAATACAGTCACTTCAACAATGAAACGTGTGGATATATGCTATCCCCCCTACAAACACAAATATAATTGGAACGAAATTTGTCTATAAAATTAAAAGACTGGCTAACAGCTGAATAGACAAATACAAAAGCACAATTTGTAGTGTAAGGATACACTCAAAAGAATGGAATAGACTTCTATTCTGACAACTTATTTGCTCTAGTAACAAAACTATCAACAGTACAATTATTGTTATCTTGGGCAGCATCTAAGAACTACAAAATACATCAGATAGATGTAAAATCTGCATATCTTTACAGAGAACTAAATGAGGACAAACTCATTTATGTGAAACTGCTGCCAGGCAGGCTACTTACAGATATTAAACCTGGACAGGCATTATGCTTAAATAAAGCATTATACAGATTGAAACAAGTAGGTAGACAATGGTACAAGAAGATTACTGAACTACTGCTTAAGATCAGATTAGAACAAGCTAATTACAATCACACTGTATTTTATAAGAAACAAAATAATAAAACGATTCTTGTAACATTTATGCATGTTGACAATATTACAATTATTAGCAAAACTATTGCTATAATAACAGCATTTAAACATGCATTAAGACAACACATTGTATTTACTGACAGTAACAAAATACATTGGTTACTTGGTATTGAAATAAGCTGAGATAGACCTTAACAAACAATTAGCTTACAGTAAAAGCATTATATTGAAAGTATAATCAAGTGTTACCACTTTGAAAACAAAAAGGCACTACAAACACCTATTACTCCTAGAATAGATCTATCTAACAATACAAACAATATGTACAATACAAACAAAAGTAATAATGAAACAATGCCATACATGAATATGGTAGGATCATTAAGATATGTTGCAGATTGCACACAGCCAGACATATCTTATATTACTGGGCAATTAGTGTGCTACTTACAAAAGCCCCAAACACATCACTACAAAGTAGTGAAACATTGCTTTACATATTTAAAATATACAATGAATTGCTAGCTTCAACTTGGAAGCACAAACACCTTAAAACTATGAGGCTATTGTGATGCAGACAGACGAATGACAGAAGGACATAAAGTAATAAACAGCTATGTCTTTCAATTAGCTAAATCGACCATATCCTGGTCAAGCAAACAGTAAAACCTGGTACTACTATCTGTTTACAAAGCAGAGTTGCAAGTGCTGGCATATGCTACTCAAGAAGCCATTTGGCTCAAACGATTTGCTAAAGAAGTACTGCAGACTGAATTGGCACCCATTACAATTTATTGTGATAATCAAGGTGTAATAAAGACTGTAAAGTCTGACAAAATAATGTATAATGCTTGTACTAAACACTTTGATTTATGAAAAGACTTTGTACAATGTTATATTCAAAACAATTACATTGATGTATGCTATGTTCAATCACAGAACCAATTAGCAGACATCCTTACAAAAGCTCTCCATGTTCCACAGATCAAGCATCTAAACAAACTATTAGGCATACAGTCCTAGTTCTTAATTAATGCTTGAAGGGGAGTATTAGATTGTGCTCTGGATTAGGAAATCCCCAGTTGCCTTATGTAGAGTTACTACACATAGAATGTCTCAGACTATCAAACTTCACTATGTAGTATATAAGGCAGACACTTGCTTAATGTCTCAATAAGAGAGAGTATTTGGGGCACTCCTACTATGCTTGTTAAAAACATATTACAACCAGTCACATACTTTAGGATTTCCCTCTGTATTCCTAACCACTAGTAGTTCTGAGTAATAAGTTCCTATGTTTTGTGTTAGTCTGGATGTTCTACAGTCAGATTATTATAATAAGCTCAGACAATGTCCTCCTACAGCTTCCAATCCTTTAGAACATACAGTCAGCCTTCCTAGTAAACCTGTCCATCCTTATCCTCCTCCTAGTCCCTAGTCTGCTTCTCTAGCTACTTTACTACAACCTAGTCCTGTGTGTGTCTTAGAGATTACTATATGTAAGTAACAAAGTCAACATCCTTGGATTCAAGTCAGATCTCTTAGATTGTCTCAGACACAAAACAGGAATTGTTTAGGAGAACAAGATTTTTGTTATCATTCTCCCCCTTTTTATAACCTACTTGTCTTGAGAGTAGATTAACTTTTGTCATTTATGTTTCAGGTTTGTAAGTTAGTATAAAGTTGTAGTTCTACAGTTCTAACATCTAGTAGGCCTAATAGTAGTTGAGCTTCTGAGGTGTCTAAAAGTATTAGAGATTAAGGTGATTACTCTAAATTTCAAACTTTTGTACAGTACTAAGGAGATATTAATACTACTCCTCTAGGGAACAGACAATTGTAAAGAGTTCCTTGTCATAAATAGGGTAGTTCTATTCTGTTACAGAGAGGGATTCTGATTAGAACACTATTAGACACTACTTTCTATCAATAAACTAGAACAGTACTGTTCTATTTGTAAAGTTAGAAGAGTCAGTTTTAACTTAGAACTTGTCTACAACTGTCAGAACTACTAATACAGGCTTACTAGTAATAGCCTGCTTGAGGGACTCAAACACAGACTACTACTAATTACCCTATTACTAAGGAACATCTTTGCTAGTAAGATTGTGAAGGGGCCAGGTAATAGTACTGAAGCCTTAGATAAAGTATTAGTAGTAGTTTACAAACCTAAGGAATGCTTGAACCTGTTTCAGGTTCTAAGATTGTAGCCAGTTCTGAACTATAGTTACCTTTGTCAGATCCATACAGACCTCTCCTCTACCAATTATGAAGCCCAGATAATCTACTGACTCCTGTATAAAAGAACACTTTACTTCTTAAAGGAATAGTTTATTATCTCAGAGCTACTGTAGAACTACTCAGATTAGTTAGTAATAGTACTTAACTGTCTGAGTAAAGATCAGAATGTTGTCTAGATACACACTAACATGCTTCAAGTTAATCAGATCTGTAAGAATGTGATTCATGAATAACTGGAATGTTACAAGCAAGTTGGTTAGTCTAAAGAACATTATAGTTAGTTCATACAATCTACAATTAGTTTAGAATACAGTCTTCTACTCATCTCTGTCTCAGATTCAAATATTATTGTATCCTTATCAAACATCCAACTTAGTAAAAATCCTGGATGTATGTGTCTTATCAATGAGCTTCTGAATCAGGAGGAGTAGGTACTTGTTTTTGACAGTACCCTTATTAAGGTAACAATAATCCTAGACTGAGTAGAGCTTCCTATCTTTCTTTTTGACAAAGAAGAAAGAGGAGACTATAGAGGACTTTAAGGGTTGGATCCAGCTGTTCTGAAGATTTTCCTAAAGGAAATTGTCAAGTACTTCCTACTTATCTCTGTTGAGTAAATAGACCTTACAATCCTTAGGTTAGAAACTCTTAGTCAACTCAATTATATAGTCCTAAGAGTAATATTCAGGAAGCTAGTCAAATTCCTCTTTACTAAAGACTTTGAGGAACTCTCAGACAAAATCCAGTAGGCTGGACCTATATGTGTTCTAGAGTTGAGTCATTCTGAGTAGGTTTTAGACTGGTTCTGTCTTAGAAATCCTTTAGATTAACTCTATTCTGTCTTGACTAGAATATGTGTTCACATATCTATCCTAGTTAAAGAGGAACAACTAGTTACCTTTATTAGAACTGTTAGTAACATTAGAAGTGTCTGTATCTACTCAAGACAGTAGTACAAGATATTTGTAAAACTTAGGACACTGATTGAATGTGAGTGTCTACTCTAACTAGTTAATAGTAGGGTTGTAAGCTTTGAGCCATTCAAATCTAATAAAGACATTTGTCTTTCTAAGGTTAGTAACTCTGAACTTAATACTTTCCTTATAATCCTGAATAGTCATCTGTAGTTGAACAAACTTAGTAATCCAACCATTCTGGTTTAGAGTTCTGTCTACATTGTATACTAGGATCAGAAGTAGAACACATTAAGTAGGAAGATAGTGTTCCTACACAAAGGCCTTATTAATGTACAAACTAGTACATCTACTGTTTACTAGAGCTATTGTTTGAATCTGGAAGGATCCTAAGAAGGGAGCCAAGAGGACAGGGATCTGGAGCTAGTACTCAGAACATCCTCTGATAAATTACTACTTGTTCTAAAGAGAATGTACAGCTTGTACAACCTTATTGTCTAAGAGAGTAAGTATATGTACTAACATTTCCTTATTAACCTCTCTCTTTCAATAAGGACAGACTCATGTCCCCAACTGTGAACTCAGTTAAGACTATCCCTACTTGATACTATAGACAAACTACTGAGTAGTAAACAGGGCTAAGTAATGTTCTGAACATTCTGAATTCTTAGAATACAGAGGTAGTAGGTTGGATTGTACAGATTTAGACTCAGATAAAGTACAAAGAGAAGAATCAAAAGAATCAGAAGAAATAAGAGAACTATCTACTTTTGTTCTTTCTTTTTTGTTTTTAATAAATAATTTTGTTAATTTGCTTTTTCTACTTTATTTACTTTTTCTACTTTTTCTGTTTTATTTACTCCTAATCCTACAGTGTCTATTGAATCAAAAGTGGCTGTTAAAAAATCTGAGTCATAGCCCTTCAGTACTACATTCACTGTTGAGCCTCTACAAAATCCTAGAGTATATAGTCAGAGTCTAAGAGTTCTGAGATGACTTCTAGATTTGTAGAAAAGGCTTCTTACTACAAATCCTACTTGTTACTCATTATTACTCTAATGATCTGACAGATATACTGTTACTTCTGTAGGCAGGCAAAGTATGCACCTTACTTTTAGGCTTCTCTAATGTCTATTAGAATAGATTAATTATAAGTTACAGACAGATCTGTTAGGGGAGAAGTATTCTCTAGATTGATAGTACTCTCAAACTGTAAATGTAATCTGTAGCCCTTAAACCAACTATATTCCCAAAGCTACCAGCTAGGATTTATACTAGGAGAACAAGTAGGAATATGAGAAGAGTCAAAAAACTGAGGAACTACTGTATTTACAGGTTGCTTTTTATAATAACTTAATAATAAGAGTAAAGTAAGGAATGAAACTTAAGAATAAGATAAAAGAGATAATAAGAACAAATATTGTGAAGCCAACAGGCACATCAGAGGCTAGGAAGAATTAACAGAGTGTTACACATTAAAGAATATAGACTAAGAGGCTATTACACAAAAGAGGTGTAAGTTACTATATTGGGCAAGAAATGGATTAGCTGTGTCATAATTGTATACACTACCTTGTGTCTCTGTAGCTCTCTCCTACACTCAATACTGATACAATCTCTATGAAACTTTGTAGAACAATAGATAAGATGTTAAGGATTATGAAAATCTAGTAGTAATGTTGGTTTTTTGCAAAACTGATAGAAATATGAAGAAAATGAAATAGGTCCAATCCTACAATCCTAACATCACCTCCCTCCTTAGGTTGTATGTTCCAGACAACTGAATTTAGGGGCTATTTTGTCTAAGCAAAGTGTCAAAGTCCTTAAAGGTTCCTTTTAGAATGTTTAGTCATCTTAGAGTACTAGGATAGACTTTGTAGAAATCCCTAACAGTATCCTGAGTATAAGTAAGGTCATTTTCAGGCTACCAAGTTGCTTCCTAGTATCCTACCCATTTGACAAGAAACTGAAGCTTCTCCTTGTAGAGTTGAGAGTCAAGGATAGCCTTGACTTTGTATTCAATCTCATTATCTACAAGTTCTGAGGGAGGAGGAGAAGGAGCCTTCTGAATATTAAAGACTTGAGGAACATATAGTTTGAGTAGGATCTCATTAAACACTAGGTGAATTGACCATCTCTGAGGTAGTTTGAGCCTATATACACTAGCTCCAACTTTTGAGTCAACCTTAAAGAGACTAAACTACTTGTCATCAAACTTTTTAGTAGGTCTAGTAGTCTTAATGTTCCTTGAGTCCAAATACACTATATCTCCTGACTTGTACTGTATAGAGGGACCTGAATGGCAATCATAGTACTTCTTTATAGCTTTAGTAGCTTGGTTCAGGCTTTTCTTTACAAGTTCCTAAACATCTTTAATATACTTAGCTTATTGTTTAATAGAATATGTACCAGTCTCAGTCAAAACCAATCCAAAGCCTACAGAGTGTCTTCTAGAGTTAACATATAACAGAGAGAACTTTGTAGCAGAGTGTTCTTGATTGTTATATACAAACTCAGCTATAGAAATCCATTCTACCCAGTCTGACTGTTTATAGTCAATATATAAGTAGAGATACTGTTCTATCTCTTGATTAATACACTCAGGTTGACTATTAGTTTGAGGATAATATACTGTAGAGGGATTCCCTTCAATATAAAGAGTGTTGTAAAGTTCCCTTATGAATTTAGTATCAAATTGTGGTCCTCTGTTATGTATAATCTTCCTAAGTAATCTATAGAGTCTAAAGACTTGATCCTTATACAGTCTAGCCATTCTCTCAGCTGTAACCTTTGTAGTAGTTGGAAGAGTATGTATTTGCTTAGAGAAACAATCTACAATAACACAGATAGTCTTAAATCCCTTAGACTCAGGCAATTCTCTAATTAAATTGACAGATATTACCTACTAAGGTTCAGCAGGTGTATTATGAGGATGTAATGCCTTTTGTCTTATAGTGTGCAGGGATTTTGTTCTTTAGCATTTATTACAGCCTTAAACATACTTCTTAGTATCTGTCCTTATCTATAGTTACTAGAACTCTCTCTAGATCATTTCAAGCATCTTCCTATACTCTAGATATTCTACAAGCAGGGAATCATGATATTCCTTCAGAACCATTAGTACAAGGTCTAATGGAACATATATCTTCAAATTCCTACACATATAGTTATTTCTAATGAGTATACTAGCTGGGTACTTCTCTCCTTTGTCTAATAATTCCTTCTGAGCATTCTGGATCTTTTACAGAGTGACTTTACTGTCTGTATACACTATTCCTCTTAACTAGGAGTCTTTAATGAAGGTAACATCTTTGTTATCATGCTCTCTCTTATCAAATTGAGGACTTCTAAACAGTGTATCTGCTTTTACAAGTGTTTTTCCAGGTTTATACATTAAAACAAAGTCATAGTCTGTTAGTTCTGTTCTCTAGCAAGCTTGTCTGTAGTTTAACTTGTAGGGAGCCTTAAAGTATGTCAGATTAGTATGGTCAGACCATACTTTAAAGGTTTGTCTTGCTCCCAATAAGTACTAGTGCTAGTTCTTAATAGCTTTAACAATAGCAAGCATTTCTTTATTATAGATCTTATAATTCTACTCTGTAGAGTTTAGAGATTGAGATCTGAATGCTACAGGATACTATACACTATTTTGCTTTTGAGAAAGGACTGCTCCAAGTGTGTAATTAGACAAATTGGCTTCTACTCTGAAGAGATCATACTCATTTAGAATTGTAAGGACAGGTTGTAAGCTCAATTGTCTCTTAAGCTCTTCTATAGCCTCTCTTTACTCTTTCCCCCAGGTAAATAGAACCTTCCTAGTTAGTTTAGTGAGTAGACAAGCTATTTTGCTATAGTCCTTGATGAATCTGTAATACTAGTTGTAGAAACCAGTAAACTATTGTAATTGCTTCAAGTTCTTTGGTTCTAGCCATTCATTAATAGGCTTTACTTTTTTCAGGTGTATTCAAATCTTATTGTTCCCAATAATGTGTCCAAGATACTTAGTAGTAGATCTTTTGAATTCATATTTCTGGGCTTAAGGAATAAGTGATTCTCTTACAGGATTGTGAAAACCCTTTAAACTAAGCATTTATACTCTTCAATATCTTTAGAATAGATAAGGATATTGTCTAGATAGACAACAACTGATCCCTCATTAATTAATTCACTAAAGATATTGTTTACAAAGCCCTGGAATGTAGCAGGGGCATTTGTGAGACTAAAGAACATGACTGTAAGCTCAAACAATCCTAGATTCGTCCTGAAAGCTGCCTTCTACTCATCACCCTCCCTGATTCAACTATTATAGTATCCCTAGTATACATTAAGCTTGGTAAAGTACTTAGAATCTTTGACCTTATCTAGAAGCTCTTGAATTAAAGGTAGAGGGTACTTGTTCTTAATAGTACCTTTATTGAGCTTTCTGTAATCTTGGATTAGTCTCAAAGATCCATCCTCCTTCTTAATAAAGAAGAAAGGCAATACTATGAGGGACTTTAAATATTGAATCCTTTCTGAAGCCAGATTCTCAGAAATAAAATCCTTAAGTGTATCTTGTTCTCTAGAAGTTAGAGGGTATACTTTACAATTTGTAGCCTTAAAATCTGGCTTTAGATTAATAGTATGGTCCCAAGATTAATACTCTAGTAACTGCTCAAAGGATTCTTTACTGAATACATTCTTGTATACTTTAAGATAGTGAGGGATCATAAAAACCAGGGTGGGATCATTATTAGTTCTCCTTAAGTACTCTAGGACATCTGGATATGTCTCTGGTTCATTCAAGGACATGGAACAACTGTCTGAACATTTAGTAAAGGACACAATACCTTGTCCCTAATCAATTTCCAGATTATACTTGTTTAACCAATCATATCCTAGAAAGATATTACTAAATACTAGTGTAGTGACTGTCAGACAAATTGTCTCTGTATACACTTTAACAGAGAGTTCCACTTCAACATAGTCCTTTAGAAGACCTCCATCATTACTTGTACTATTAGTATTAAAGACTGGGAAGGGATTCTTAAAAGGATATGTTGTTAACTTGTTGTTCTTAACAAAACCTACATCTATGTATGATCCAGTACACTCTGAATCAATTAGAGTATGTGTATTAATGAGTCCATGATCTGTTTTAATTGTCAAGAACATATCCAGTTGCCTTCCAGTGCTAGAGCAAATGTACAAAGCTTCCCTAGGAGAAACTGAGCCTACAAGTCTATAAGAGATGTTCAAAACCTTTCCTACACCTTCTACCTCTTCACAGACTTCAGAATCAAGAGGTTCATCAAAGAAATAAGAGTCTTTACTGTCCAGAGTATTATAGTACAAACAATAGTCATCTATATTTGATTCAGATGTCTAGTATTAATTATTTACATAATAGTAACTCTGTTCTAGCTCTTCCTTAGATAATACAGTGTCTATACCTGAGGAATGGCAAAAGACTCCTCTTCCTCAATCTGTTCCTCATCTGATTCTTCATCTATGAAGTCCCCTTCCTCTAATTCCTGTATTACTTCTACAAAAGCAAACCACTCCTTGGGTCCTATAGCTCTGAGAATCATCCTAACTCTTTAATACTGAGAAGGACAAACTCTGGCAAAGTGACCAATCTCTCCACAAATGTAACAAGCTTGATTTTTCTTAGTATTGTTAATTGAGATGTCCATTAGTTGTCTAGCTCTCAAGAATGTTTTTCTATTAGGAGTCAACCTGAAAGGATGTAAGGTTGGTTGAGAACTTGCCTGTGTATTTAGGGCTTTAAAATACACAGTAGGATTGGATTGAGGAGAGTTGTGAGCCTTGTTAGGAAGATTGAAGTGTAGATAATTGTTAGATTGTCTATTAGAGAGTCCCTTGTGTGTAAGAGTCTCCCTGAGTCAAGTTTCATTATTGTCAATCTGAATTACATACTTTTTCCATTCCTTATAAGTACTTAGGACTGGTAATAAATGTATTAACTGTCAAAGTACTTTAGGATTAAGAGTATACTAAAGTAAATCAATTAATATAGTATTATATACTTTACTACTTAGTCCAGCTTCAGTCTTAAGGATCTCAAACTGTTAGAAAAAGACATCTGTAGAGCAAGTTCCTTACTTGAGTTTCCTAAGCTTCTGGATAGATGTTTCCTTCTTACTAGGGTCATCAAATGATTTCCCTAGTTACTTAATAAACTCTTAGAATGTTTGTTAGTAAAGAAATCTTGCTATTAGTGTCTGTGTTTTGAGTAACCCAATTTTCTACCTATATAGTAGCTGTCCCTTCCTTTAGATAAGAAAGCACAAAGAGTATCTTCTTTTGACTGTTATAGAAGGCTCTTTTGTTGGCTAGAATATACAGGAGACATTCTCTTTTAAAGTCCTAATAATTTTTGTCTCCTTTGTACTCTCTAGGAGTAGTAGCAATCTTTCCAGAGTTTCTAGAAGGAGTATAGTGTATTACTATAGCTACAGCTTAACTGGTGGCTTCTGTAATCAACTAAGAGACTGAATACATGTCTAAGTGTATATATACACCTTACTAGAGTAGTACAGGCTTGTGAGAGAGTACAGGAGAGTTTCCTGAAGGATTTGACATTGTTTCTGAGGCTAGCTCTGATGAATTAACTTCTGAAGCACTGAATACTCTTTCAAATACTTGAGCAAGCTCTAAAAAGTCTGGGTCTTTGTTAGAGGCTAGTATAAATAAGTATGAACAATGTATAAGTTCTAGGAACAGTTCCTTCAACTAGTTTACTGTTTAGGCAACTTTAATCTTTTAGTTTTAAACTCTTAAACTGTCTATATGTGCTCTGTTCTAAGTACAATCTAGTGACTCTTATCCAATAACACTAAATAACTGTAAGACAATGCTGGACTTTCAGACTGTAAGGTCCCTAAAGGTATTACTACTTGAGAGAGGCTCTAGTCAACCAGTAAACAAAGGCTAGAGGTTGAGCTTTACAAGTAGTAGGTCAAAAAGCATTTAGAAAAGAGTGTAGCTATACAAATTGTAAAGACAACATACAAACTCAAAAGAGTGAAAGAGAGTGAAGGATGGTAGTGATACAACCTTAAGAGTAGAGTATAAAATTATAGAAAATGAAGTAACAAATGAGTGAGGGACAATATAGAATTAATAGGATAGTAAATCAGTTTAATAGTTCTTTAAGAAAGTAAAAGTATGTTTATAAAGAGGGTAAGGAATACTCAAACAAGTAGTGGCTCAGTTTAAGCAAACCAATCAAGTAGTAGCTTGGACTAGGCAGATTGGGCAGATTGGGGAGTGGATTGAGTAGGGAGGAGTGACTGAGTAGTAGCTTGAGTCAGAGATAGTTGAGTAGTAGCTCTAACTATATGTAGGATGAATCAAACAGTGGTTCAGACTTGAGAGAGAGTAGGATTGGATAAAGAGGATAGTTGAGTAGTGGCTCAGACTAGGAGGGTATTGATTGAGTGGCAGCTCAGACTAAGAGTAGTATTAAGGTAGAGACAAGTTTTTTAACTCTTATGTTAAGGGAGAAGTGTTCTCTAGGTTGATAGTACTCTCAAACTGTAAATGTAACCTACAGCCCTTAAACCAACTATATTCCCAAAGCTACCAGCTAGGATTTATGCTAGGAGAACAAGTAGGAATATGAGAAGAGTCAAAAAACTGAGGAACTACTGTATTTACAGGTTGCTTTTTATAATAACTTAATAATAAGAGTAAAGTGAGGAATGAAACTTGAGAATAAGATAAAAGAGATAATAAGAACAAATATTGTAAAGCCAACAGGCACATCAGAGGCTAGAAGAATTAACAGAGTGTTGTGTATCAAAGAATATAGACTAAGAGGCCATTACACAAAAGAGGTACAAGTTACTATATTGGGCAAGAAATAGATTGGCTGTGTTGTAATTGTATACACTACCTTGTGTCTCTGTAGCTCTCTCCTACACTCAATACTGATACAATCTCTATGAAACTTTGTAGAACAATAGATGAGATGTTAAGGATCATGAAAATCTAGTAGTAATGTTGGTTTTTTGTAAAACTGATAGAAATATGAAGAAAATGAAATAGGTCTAATCCTACAATCCTAACAAGATCAATCTAAGGGCTTGGAACTATCAGAGCTAGACACATGTGTAGTTGTTCTACACAGACTTGACACATCCAAACTGTAGCTTGTTTGAAGGAAATAGTGTAGGTCTTCTAATCAGTGTAAGTAATTAGTTCTAGTATTATTCTGAGAATCTTATTAACTAGTTCTAGGTGAAGAGCTTTTTCAAGCATTCTAATAAGAACATTATTGAACCTGAGTGTGAATCCTGCCTTCTGGGCCAGGATGTCAAACTCTTGAAAGAAGGTATTGGCAGAATGTTTGCTCTGTCACAAAGACACAAGCTTACTCTACACATTGTACTTCTTGTTCAGATTAATGAAGGAAGTACAAAGCTGTCTTATGAATTCTGAGTATGACTCATTGTTCTGAAGTCAGATCAGGCTTCCAATTCAATGTCCTTTGATCCAGTTCTAGGCCCAGGTGGCTGTGTTGCCTTCCTTCATGAAGGAGAGGACAAATAAGACACAATTAAGGTCTGAAGATAGATCAGTTAAAGTAGTAGCTATGTATAGTTCAACTTAGTACTAGAAGTCCTTAAAGTACTGTCCATTAAAGTCTGTAGAGCAGGCTACATACACTTTCTTTCTAGAACAGGTTACAACTTCCAGAACAATTGGAATAGGTTGTAGCTAGACTGTAGGTATGTAGTTAGTAAAGGCCTCTTAGATAAAGGTCTGTACATATTAAGCTAGGTCTACTTGTAACTACTAATCTGGCAGGACAGTAGGGGTGACAGTTGGCTCAAAAGGGTCCATGTTTATACTACAAATGGATTAACACTAAACTAAAAGGGGTAATGAATAGAAGAAGGGTGGTAAAAGTTTAAAAGGGTTTAGAAAGCTTAAATTTTTAAAAATGTAAAAGGGTTGGAACAAAGAGAAGAGATTGACACAATAGTAAGTACTAATGCTCAAAGTGTAGGAGAATTATAGGGTAGTAATAGGTAGTCTTGATCTAATGTCAGTAACAGTGTAGAGGGAACCTGAAGGCTTAGTAAGAGGACTCAGACTACAACTATTCTACATAACAGAAATACAGAGTATAAGTACTAGAACATAGTCAGAACTTACAGAATGGACAGAGAGAGTGTGTGAGACAAGAGTAGAGTATATAGAGTGAGCCTAAGAGTACAGGACTACCTAGAGTAGACAAGATCAAGACTACAGGACTAGTCTGATCTTGTACACCTATATGTACTAAACTATATAAGAGTGCTCAGAGAATGATGAGCTACAAGGAATGAAATAATCACAAGGAAATGAAGGAAGGGAAGGTCAAAGATAAATGTACAAAGAATGAAGGGATAGACAAAGAGTAAGAGACTATAGAATGAATCAAGGAATGAAGGGGTGATCAAAGGAACAGAATGATAAAGTAAGGAGGGGTAGTAGTAAGAGTCAGCCTGTATATAGTTTATAGACAGTACTCCTGAGAGACAGAAGTCCTGAGTTCTAGTACAGAAGGGTGCAGAACCTACAGAACTAAAGGTGTGAGAGCAGAGAACTATAACATTTAGATTGTTACCTTCTACTTTGTCATTTACTCCTTCTACCTTCTTAGTATATACAACTCTATGAAACTCTCCTTTAGCTACTTATTCCTGTTATCCCTCATCTACTTTAACTTTCATTCTTCTATACTCTAGATTAGGTCATTCTAGTCTATCTTAATGTATTCAATTCTAGTTCTGTTTTAGAATAACAACTTCTAGAACTAGTCTATATTATAATCTGTTAGAACTTGTTGTCTGTATTGTATTCTTGTTTACTTAGAATAATTCATTAATAATGTTATTGTGTGTCTTCTAATACATTGTATATAAAGTCTAGGATTGTGTTTCTTTATACTCAACTAGTAAAGCTTTATGTTCTGTAAACCTACAAATCTCTAACCAAGATCTACATTGTATTAATTCTATTTCTACTGTGTAAAATCTGTATGACTCATTAATTCAGTCCTCATATGTTTTATTATTTAGAAGGTCTTTAAGTACTACTCAGTATTATAATAATCTATCTGTACACTTAAAGTCTAATACAGGAATGTAGTAGAACTCAAAATCAAATAGTAAAATACTAACTATTTAGTAATTGATTATAGTATTAGACTGTAGGTCAGACTTATTAATCATTCCTTTTATGTATAAAGTGTTCATTTCTACAATTAATTTCCTGACTCTTATAAGATATATGTATAATGTGTAAAGTGTGTAATAAAGTCTAAACAGCTCTATTTTTACTTACAAATATTGTGCCTAAGTTGTGTTCTAG
>NW_006760400.1:122498-127343 GCF_000271605.1 Fomitiporia mediterranea MF3/22 | reverse complement strand
TACTTCAAACTGATCATAGCTACTCATTCCTAGAGTAGATTGAACTGTATCATTGTTTAATAGATGTCCTAGAGTGTCCTGATGCTCTGTTTCCTTCTGTAGCATTAAAGTATCATGCCTGTGTGCTTGAATAGTCTGTTCAATCATTGCTAATTCACTATCACTCTGATATTTGCTGGCTGTATGCATATTGCCTTTGCTTTCCCTTGAAGTAGTGTGATAATCTGTTTGAGTGGATTGAGCAGATTGAGCAGATTGTCCAGGTTCCGAACCTGTTCTCTGGCTTGAAGTTGCCCTCTAAACTTCTGTACTTTGTTCCATATGATGTGTATCCATTCCTGATCTCAGTAGTGTCTTACTATCATTGTAGTGTATAGATTGTAACAGTTTTACATCCTGTAGATTGTAATTGTCATCCTGTAGCTTGAATAACACAATTCTTACTGTGTATCCTGAGTATATGTACACTAGTGCATCCATTTGAGTGCCTGTAATGCTCATAATACGTCTGATAGAGTGTCCTGAGTCTATTCTGATGAATCCTGACTGTCTGAAGGTGTATTTTGCAATGTAATACCTTATGTTCTCCTGAAACTGTGTTCTGTACAATATATCCTTGTAGTCTGAGCTGGTTCTAACGTTTCTGAACAATTCTTTGTCATAAACTGAATAGTTTTGTAGTGTAACATCCAATTGTACCTTATAGAACAATGTTCTATGCAAATTCCTTCAATCATACTCATTACTGACTGTTTCTTCAATCCTGAAGATGGAAATGTCTGTTCTGATGTTGTAGAATTAATATACCTGAATGTCTGAACATTCTCCTGGTCCTGAAATTGTCTGAAGCAGTTCTTCACTTTCGAATACCTTCCTGTACTGAATAGAATTGACTGTGTATGTGTATGTCTGTGTCTTTCTATTACTGTCAATGTATCTCCATGCCTGATACTTATTCTGGAGCAGTATCATCTTATCCTTGATGTATATACACTTTTCCTTGCTCAATGTGCTGATTTCTGTCTTTCAATGTGTGATGTAGCCTTCTAACTTAATAGAATACCTGTGTGAATTGTTTGGATTGAAATATTTCTCAGTATCCAAGAGTAGTCATAGTTTATAGTCCAGTAATGCTTGATAGATTGTCCTGCTTACACAGTTTACTATTTGTATTGCCTTGTAAACCATAATACTATCTGGCTAGTTATATTCCAATCGTCTAACATTCTCAGGTCCTTTCCTAATGTCCTGGTACACATTCTTGTTGTCTGTAAACAGCCTGTATTTCTTAAGAGTGTTGTTTCAATTTGTGGCTCTAAGAATTGGTAGTAGTGTCTCTGAAATGTCTATATATGTGTTGCCTTGCACCTGTAGTGTCTTAGATTCCTTGAAACAATGGTTGTATGTGTGTTTCCTAGTCCTTTCCATGTGCCATACATATCTGTAGTCTTGTAGAATCCTTTCTACACTGTATGCCTGTGCTCTCAAGTGTAAAATGTTATTGTATACACTATACAATTGTCTATCTCAATGTTTAGACTTCCTACAATGTTTATTCCTGTACTGAATGCCTGTAGTACAATGCCTAAGTGCTGTAGTCTTATAGGGTCTCAAATATACTGAATTTGCCCTTTCAAATGTGTTGTTTGCATGCCTGAACTTGTGTTCTGTTTCTTCCTCAAGTGTTTCTTGCACTTCTTAGTAGCTTCAGTATCACTCGAATTGATGTCTGACAGTTCGAATAAAGCATTACTTCGATTATTGTCATTGGATGAAGAGGAATCTGAATTATCACTGTCTGGGTCTGATCCTGGGTCAAAATTTCCCTTTCTCTGTATCCTAGAGCTCTGTATTGCTCTGTATGTGTAGCTATTCTTTGCTAGGCTATCTGAAGGTCTTATTGATGCAAATCTGCCTTTCTGAACATTATTCAGTACTTTGCTATGCCTGTGTCCATTGTTTGTTCTTGAACTACTGCTTGAGCTATTCTTATGCTTACTGTGCTCAATATGTGGCTTTGAACTGTGTAGTTTACTGTGCTCTGAATCAATATTGTTCTCACTAATACCACTAGTGTATGCCTTGCCTGGGACTGCTTTCAATTGCAAAGTATTGCTATGGGATTGTTTGTTCCTTTTATTTTTGTGAGGGGTACTCTGATGTCCTGAAAAACTTGGTATTTCCATTTGAGACTGTATATATCCAGGTATTTCACTTTCTCTCTTATTCCTGGACCTGGCTAGGGTGTTGTATCTGTTGTAGTACTCCTGTACATTGCTCCTGTGCAATGCATAGTTGATATCTGCTATGTATGAGGTTAAACACTTGATTTTGTGGGTGTATGCTTGGTTTTCACCCTCTGGATTGAGTACTGATCCTTGTAGTTCTAATTTGTGTTCACTTTTGCTATCCTCAAAGTACTGTTCTGTAAATGCAATGTCTGTTTTGCTTGGATAGTCTGAATTGATTTCACAATCGTATTGAATGCCTGGCAGTTCCAGTTTTCGTTCCATTCCTTGTGCTTTGTGTTTTCCTTTTGCTTTACACTTTCCTTTTACTTTCTGCAAATACAATAGTTTGTCTGGACTCTTGAGCGTTTCTTCTACACTCTTAGATTGATAGTTCTGATCTCTATTGTCTGTAGGTACTATGGCATGTCTGGCTTTCGTTCTGTAGCCTGCCTGAAGTGTTTCACACTTTTCTGTTACTATACTATTGAGTCTGCTCTAGTTTGATGAAGGAGTTGCTTTCTCCTCTTCCTGATACATTCTATCAAACTTGTACGTTCTCTTATTCAAATCTTCAATGTCTATTGAACTGTAGAATGGGCTGACATGTTTTATGTCTATCTCAATTGCTCTGGCTCTTGCAATGTGTCTGAAGGTCTTACTTGCCTTCTGGAAATCTTGTTCCTCATTGATTCTCTGTAGTTTCAATGCCTGGCTCTCCTGGCCTTGTCTGTTACTCTTGTCCTTTGAGTCCTGGCTGCTTTCTTTGCTGCCTAAAAGGGTCTTAGGTGTCTCATTGCCCTCTACATTGCTGTTGTCAATGTGTTTCCATTCTGAAGTAAGTGTACTTACTGGATACTTATCCATGCTCTCACTGATACTGACTATATACACTCTGTAACTCTTGTACTGGC
The DNA here is from genome assembly GCF_000271605.1 of Fomitiporia mediterranea MF3/22. Taxonomy (NCBI): domain Eukaryota; kingdom Fungi; phylum Basidiomycota; class Agaricomycetes; order Hymenochaetales; family Hymenochaetaceae; genus Fomitiporia; species Fomitiporia mediterranea. Next base: position 124,201 of record NW_006760400.1, on the reverse strand, counting down.
TTGCAAATTCCTCAATGCTTGCTGTTAGCTCTCTATATTGACTTGGTGAATCCTCAAACCAAATTGCCTGTTCTCTATTGAGTGAATCCTCAAACTTGGTAGCCTGAAATTGATTGAGCAAATCCTCAAGCTCAATTGCCTGTACTCAGTGAGTTGAATCCTCAAACCCGACCTTTTGTACTTGATTGGACAAATCCTCAAATCCAATTGCCTGTTCATCCTGAACTCAACTGTCTGAATTCTCAAGAATAATTGTCTGAGTGTTTCTGCTCTCTGTACTACTATTTGCTATTTCTGTGAGCCTAGTAGTGTGAGTACTCACTGGTTTCTGCTCTACAGTATGCATTTGACTAACTATATGTACTGGTACAGTTACATACCTTAATTCTACATTATTGGTATGTACTAGTTCATTAGGGTGTCTCTAGCCTTGTGTAGACAAGGACTTATCACCTGGTATAGGTTCATTAGGTTGCCTCCAGCCTATGAGGGACAAGGACTTACATCCTAGCATGTTAGTATCAATATCTGGACTTGGGTACCCTCTGGGAATTGTCTGTCAAGGCTTGGCAGCCATATTGTAATTAATATCTAATGGATAATCTTGTTGTCCATTACTTGTAAACTTGATGTGTACCTGTTTGTTCCTTTTCACTATCACAGATGCCTGGTCCTTGACCCATTCAATCAATGCAAACCTCCAGCATATCCAGCACTAGTCCATATTAATATGTGCTAATGTGTTCCAGAAGTGTTCTACAGTGTTCTGAAGCATTGTGAACCTACTAGGGGCCAATCTAGTAAGTAGTCTCTGTTTCTACTCGAAAATCATAACTTTACTCACTAAAATTCCTAATAGGTACTAGACAACAAGGGAGACCTAGGGTTGATCAGACCCTTTAGTTCCTTAGTGTCCAGCAAGGGGTTTCAGTACTAGGTGGGTACAGTCAAAAATATGTAAGGAAACTCACTGTTCCTCACAAGAGAATTCTAATTGCCCTTAGTTCACTCAACTACTGACTAGGATAACCTAGTACTCAAGTGAGGGGTCAGGGGAAAAGAATCCCCTTTACCTAGTAGTCAATACTGTCTTTTATAGGGGTATACATGTGTAGATACATGAGGAGGAAGTGTAACTAACTACAATGAGAATATATGTGCTTGTAGGTCCTACTGTACAATGATCTAACACAATCAGCAATGTAGTAGTAATAAAATACAAACCAGTAAATCAAATCCTTACACTAGTGTACAGGAAGTACAGGTTGAGTCAGACAGAGTCATAGGAACAATAGAGAGCTCCACTTTATGAGAAAAGCATTACACAACTTACACAGCATAACTAGTTAGGAGGACTCATAAGGAGTCATTAGAAGTATGAGAGGAAGTATAGAAGACATAACAATACAGTAAAGGAGTCATTAGAAGATTAATCTAGGATACAAGAAGACACAAACTAGTGTTAGCAGATTAATAGAAGACACAAACCAGTGTAGTATACAGTCTAAAGGATTAGCCAGCTCCACTTTATGGGAACAACAGTAAAGAGAGTTACTAAAGTTACTAGAGTAACATTACTCTAGCAAAAGGTATATAAGGAGGCCAGTTTGGCTCTCAAAGGATAGTTTTATTAACTTAAGTTACCTAATACTTAGAAGTACTCTACTACTAACTTACTAGGCTACACTTGTAGCTTGACTAAA
>NW_006760400.1:108453-121070 GCF_000271605.1 Fomitiporia mediterranea MF3/22 | reverse complement strand
CTCACTCTGTTTAACTATTAGTCTGTAGGTAGTATGTAGTAGAAGGGTTCCCTTGAATTCTAAGAAGTGTGTACAAGTTCTATATGAATTTTGACTCAAATTGTAGTTTGTAATTGTGAATAAGCTTCTGAGAGAGTCTGTATAATTGGAAAACATAATCTTAATAAATGTACACTATACCTTCAGAAGTAAGTTCTGTTTAGGTTGGAACTGTGTAGACTTGCTTAGAGAATCAGTTGACAATCATACAGATAGTATTGTAACCCTGAGACTTGAGTAGCTTACTAATCAGGTTTACTAAGACTTCTTCCTAAGAGTGATCTAGAATCTAATACAAATGTAGAGGAGTCTAAACCCTTGTCTGATAGACCTTAGTCTGTTAGCACATATTATAACTAGTTACATACTTTAAGGTTTTCCTCTACATTCCTAGCTACTAGTAGTTCTGAATAATGAGTTCCTGTGTTTTGTGTTGTCCTGAATGTTCTATAGTCAGATTATTATAATAAGCTCAGACAATGTCCTCCTACAGCTTCCAATCCTTTAGAATATACAGTCAGCCTTTCTAGTAAACCTGTCCATCCTTATCCTCCTCCTAGTCTCTAGCCTACTTCTCTAACTACTTTACTATGACCTAGTCCTGTATGTGTCTTAGAGCTTACTGTATGTGGGTAACAAAGTTAGCATCCTTGAATTCAAGTCAGATCTCTTAGATTGTCTTAGACACAAAACAGGAATTGTCTAGAAGAACAAGATTTTTGTTATTATTCTCCCTCCTTTTATAACCTACTTGTCTTAAGAGTAAATCAGCTTTTATTATTTGTATTCTAGGTTTGTAGGTTAGTATAAAGTTGTAGTCCTACAGTTCTAACATTTAGCAGGCCTAACAGTGGTTGAGCTTCTGAGGTGCCTGAAAGTATTAGAGATTAAGGTAATTACTCTAAATTTCAAACTTCTGTACAGTACTAAGGAGATATTAACACTACTCCTCTAGAGAATAAACAATTGTAAGAAGTTTCTTATTATAGATAGGGTAGTTCTGTTCTATTATAGAGAGGGATTCTAATTAGAATACTATTAGACACTACTTTCTGTTAATGAACTAGGACAGTACTACTCTATTTACAAAGTTGGAAGAGTTGGCTTTGACTTGAAACTTGTCTACAACTGTCAGAACTACTAATACAGACTTACTAGTAATAGCCTACTTAAGTAACTTAAACACAGACTACTCCTGATCACCCTATTACTAAGGAACATCTTTACTAGTAAGATTGTGAAGGAGTTAGACAATAGTACTAAAGTCTTAGATAAAGTGTTAGTAGTAGTTTACAAACTTAAGGAATGCTTAGACTTGTTTCAGGTTCTAAGGTTATAGTCAGTTCTGAACTGTAGTTACCTTTACTGGATCCATACAGACCTCTCCTCCACCAATTACAAAGCCTAGATAATCAACTGACTTCTGTGTAAAAGAACACTTTACTTCTTAGAGGAACAGTCTATTATCTTAGAGCTATTATAGAACTGCTCAGATTAGTTAGTAATAGTGCTTAACTGTTTAAGTAAAGATAAGAATGTTGTCTAAATATATACTAACATGTTTTAAGTTAATCAGATCTGTAAGGATGTGATTCATGAATGACTAGAACATTGTAAGCAAGTTAGTTAGTCTAAAGAACATTATAGTCAGTTTGTACAATCTATAATTGGTTTAGAATACAGTCTTCTACTCATCTCTGTCTTGGATCCAAATATTATTGTACCCTTATCAAATGTCCAACTTAGTGAAAACCCTAGATGTATGTGTCTTATCAATAAGTTCCTGAATCAGGGGGAGTAAGTACTTGTTTTTAACAGTACTCTTATTAAGGTAACAATAATCCTAGACTAAGTAGAGCTTCCTATCTTTCTTTTTAATAAAGAAGAAAGGGGAGGCTATAGAGGACTTTAAGGGTCAGATCTGGCTGTTCTGAAGATTTTCCTGAAGGAACTTGTCAAGCACTTTCTGCTCATCTCTGTTAAGTAGATAGACCTTACAATCCTTAGGTTAGAAACTCTTAGTCAACTCAATTGTATAGTCTTAGAAGTAATGTTTAGAAAGCTGGTTGAATTCCTCTTTACTAAAGACTTTAAGGAACTCTTAAATAAAATCCAGCAGGCTAAACCTATGTGTGTTCTAGAGTTGAGTTGTTCTGAGTAGGTTCTAGACTAGTTCTGTCTTAGAAATCCTTCAGATTGACTCTATTCTACCTTAACTAGAATATGTGTCTACATATCTATCCTAGTTAAAGAGGAACAACTAGTTACCTTTATCAGAACTATTAGTAACATTAGAAGTGTCTGTATCTACTTGAGACAGTAGTATAAGATAGTTACAAGACTTGAGACACTAATTAAACACAAGTGTCTACTCTAACTAGTTAATAGTAGGGTTGTAAGCCTTGAGCTATTTGAATCTAATAAAGATGTTTGTCTTTCTAAGGTTAGTAACTCTGAACTTAATACTTTCCTTATAATCCTGAATGGTTATCTGTAGTTGAACAAACTCAGTAATCTGACCATTCTAGTTTAGAGTTCTGTCTGTATTATATACTAGGATTAGAAGTAGAATGTATTAAGTAGAGAAGTAGTGTTCCTATATAAAGGCCTTATTAATACACAAACTAGTACATTTACTGTCTATCAGAGCTATTGTTTAGATCTGAGAGGATCCTGAGAAGAGAGCTAAGAGGACAGGGACTTAAAGCTAGTGTTTAGAATGTCCTCTAATAAATTACTACTTGTTCTGAAGAGAATGTATAGCTTGTACAGTCTTGTTGTCTGAGAGAGTAAGTATATATACTAACATTTCCTTATTAACCTCTCTCTTTCAACAAGGACAGACCTATGTCCTTAACTGTAAACTCAGTTGAGACTAACCCTACTTAATACTATAGACAAACTACTAAGTAGTAAACAGGGCTAGGTAACATTCTAGACATTACAAATTCTCAGAACACAAAGGTAGTAGGTTAGATTGTACAGATTTAGACTTAGATAAAGTATGAAGAGAAGAATCAAAGGAATCAGAAGAAATAAGAGAACAATCTACTTTTGTTCTTTCTTTTTTTGTTTTTAATAAATAATTTTGTTAATTTGCTTTTTCTACTTTATTTACTTTTTCTACTTTTTCTATTTTATTTATTCCTAATCTTACAGTGTTTATTAAATCAAAAGTGACTGTTAAAAAATCTGAGTCATAGCTCTTTAGTACTACATTTACTGTTAGGCCTTTACAAAATTCTAGAGTATATAGTTAGAGTCTAAGAGTTTTAAGGTGACTTCTGTTAGTAACAGTGTAGAAGGGACCTGAAGGCTTAGTAAGGAGACTTAGACTACAACTATCCTACACAATAGAAATACAGAACATAAGTACTAGGATGTAGTCAGAACTTACAGAACAGATAGAGAGAGAGAGTAAGACAAGAGTAGAGTATATAGAGTAAGTCTAAGAGTATAAGACTACTTAGAGTAGACAAGATCAAGACTATAAGACTAGTCTGATCTTGTATGTCTATATATACTAAACTATATAAAAGTACTCAGGGAATATGAGTCACTAAGAATGATGAGCTATAAAGAATGAAAGAAAGGGAGGTCAAAGATAAAGGTATAAAGAATGAAGGGATAGACAAAGGGTAAGAGACTATAGAATAAATAAGAAATGAAAGAGTAGTCAAAGGAGTAGAATAATGAAGTAAGGAGAGGTAGTAGTAAGAGTCAGTCTGTATATAGTTTATAAACAGTACTCTTAAGGGACAGAAGTTCTGAGTTCTAACACAGAAGAGTGTAGAATCTTTAGAACTGAAGGTGTAAGAGTAGGAGAACTGTAACATTACCCCCCCTCTAAAATCAATTGTCCTGATTAGTAAACATTAGGCTCAGTCAGTAGTTTAGACATAGGTTAGAACAGTAGGGCTTGGAAATCTATAAGGCTGAGTTTGTGTAGAGCACTTAGATGAAGTTGATAAAAGTCTCAGATTGTTTTAAGAGTATAAGTAAGGTTCTTAACAGGTTCTCAAGTGTGTTCTTTAACTAGGTACCCTTTCTAGTAAACAAGGAACTTGAGCTTTCTGTATACTAGCTTAGTATCTACTATGTACTCTACTTTGTATTCTAGTTCAGAACTAATGAGTTCTGGTAAAGGTAGTAAGAGTCTTTGTTGTGAAGGAAAACCTAGATTATAGTACTAAGACAACAGAACCTTGTTAAACACAGGGTGTATACACTTTCATATTGTTAGAAGTTAGAGTTTGTAAGTAAAGGTACTAACCTTCTTTTTAATAACAAAGGGTCTGAAGCACTTATTGTCCAATTTCTTTATTAGACAATCTATAGTCAGATTAGTAGCTTCTAGCATAACTTTGCTACTAGACTAGTAATCCTTAGCTACAGACCTCTTCTAATCATAGTTCTACTTTATAACCTGTACTACCTTCTCTAAGAGAGCTTGTGTGTCCTCCCTAGTCTTGTACATCTGTTTTATAAAGTCTGTTACAGATTTAGAACTACTGTTTCAACTCAGAACTGTCCTCTAATACAAATGTCTTTCATAGTTGAGGAAGAACAGAGACTGTCCTGTTATAGAGTGTTGCTAGTTATTGTGTACAAATTCTGTCAGAGCTAACTATTCAGACCAATCTGACTACTAATAATTAATGAACATTTAAAGATAGAGCTCAATCTTCTAATTAACTTACTCAGTTTAACTATTAGTCTGTAAGTAATATGTAGTAGAAGGGTTCCCTTAAATTCTAAGAAGTGTATATAAGTCCTACATGAATTTTGACTCAAATTACAGTCTGTAATTGTGAATGAGCTTTTAAAGGAGTCTGTATAACTAGAAGACATAATCCTAATAAATACACACTATACCTTTAGAAGTGAGTTCTGTTTAGGTTAGAACTGTATAGACTTACTTAGAGAATTAGTTAACAATCATACAGATAGTGTTGTAACCCTAAGACTTGAGTAGCTTACTAATCAGGTCTACTAAGACTTCTTTCTAAGAGTAATCCAGAATCTAATACAAATGTAGGAGAGTCTAAACCCTTGTCTAGTAGGCCTTAGTCTATTAGTACATATTGTAACTAGTTACATACTTTAGGATTTCTCTCTATATTTCTGGTCACTAGTAGTTCTGAGTAATAAGTTCCTGTGTTTTGTATTAGCTAGAATGTTCTACTGTTAGATTATTATAATAAGCTCAGACAATGTCCTCCTATAGTTTCTAATCCTTTAGAATGTACAGTCAGCCTTCTTATAAGACCTGTCTGTCCTTATCCTCCTCCTAGTCCCTAGCCTGCTTCTCTAACTACTTTACTACAACCTAGTCCTGTGTGTGTCTTAGAGCTTATTATATGTAAGTAACAAAGTCAACATTCTTAGATTTGAGTCAGATCTCTCAGATTGTCTTAGATACAAAACAGGAATTGTCTAGAAGAACAAGATTTTTGTTGTTATTCTCCCTCCTTTTATAACCTACTTGTCTTAAGAGTAAATTAGTTTTCATTATTTACATTCTAGGTTTATAAGTTAGTACAAAGTTATAGTTTTACAGTTCTAACATTTAGCAGGCCTAGTAGTAGTTGAGCTTCTAAGGCACTCAGAAGTACTAGAGATTAAGGTGATCACTCTAAATCTTAAACTTTTGTATAGTACTAAGGAGATATTAACACTACTTCTCTAAGGAACAAACAATTGTAAGGAGTTCCTTATTATAGATAGGATAGTTCTGTTCTGTTACAGAAAGGGATTCTGATTAGAACACTATTAGACACTACTTTCTATTAATAAACTAGGACAGTACTACTCTATTTGCAAAGTCAGAAGAGTTGGCTTCAACTCAGAACTTGTTTGTAACTGTTAAAACTACTAATACAGACTTACTAGTAATAGTCTACTTAAGGGACTCAAACACAGACTACTACTGATCACTCTATTACTAAGGAACATCTTTACTAGTAAGATCATGAAGGGGCCAGACAATAGTACTAAAACCTTGAATAAAGTATTAGTAGTAGTTTGTAAACTTAAGGAATACTTAGACCTGTTTCAGGTTCTAAGGTTGTAACCAGTTCCAAACTGTAGTTACCTTTGCTAGATCCATGTAGACCTCTCCTCTACTAATTACAAAGCCTAGATAATCTACTGACTCCTGTGTAAAAGAACACTTTACTTCTTAGAGAAACAGCTTATTATCTTAGAGCTACTATAGAACTGTTTAGACTAGTTAGTAATAATACTTAACTGTCTGAGTAAAGATCAGAATGTTGTTTAAATACACACTAACATACTCTAAGTTAATCAGATCTGTAAGAATGTGATTCATGAATGACTAGAACATTACAGACAAGTTAGTTAGTCTGAAGAACATTACAGTTGGTTTGTACAGTCTGTAATTAGTTTAGAACACAGTCTTCTACTCATCTCTGTCTTGAATCTGAATGTTATTGTATTCTCATTAAATGTCCAACTTAGTAAAAACCCTGAATGTATGTATCTTATTAATAAGCTCCTGAATCAGAGAGAGTAGGTACTTGTTCTTAATAGTACCCTTATTAAGGTAATAATAATTCTGGACTAGACAGAGCTTCCTATCTTTCTTTTTAATAAAGAAGAAAGGGGAGGCTATAAAGGACTTTAAGGGTTAGATCTAGCTATTCTAAAGATTTTCCTAAAGAAACTTGTCAAGCACTTCCTACTCATCTCTGTTAAGTAGATAGACCTTACAATCCTTAAGTTAGAAACCCTTAGTCAACTCAATTGTATAGTCCTAAAAGTAATGTTTAGGAAGCTAGTTAAATTCCTCTTTACTAAAGACTTTAGAAAACTCTTAGACAAAATCTAGCAGGTTAGGTCTATGTGTGTTCCAGAGTAGAGTCATTCTGAGAGGGTTCTAAACTAGTTCTGTCTTAAATATCCTTTAGATTAACTCTGTTCTACCCTAACTAGAATATGTGTCCACATATTTATTCTAATTAAAGAAGAACAACTAGTTACCTTTATTAGAACTGTTAGTAACATTAGAAGCATTTGTATCTATTCAGGACAGTAGTATAAAATAGTTACAAGACTTAGGACACTAATTAAATGTAAGTGTCTACTCTAACTAGTTAATAGTAAGATTATAAACTTTAAGCCATTTGAATCTAATAAAGATGTCTGTCTTTCTAAGGTTAGTGACTCTAAACTTAATACTTTCCTTGTAATCCTAAATAGTCATCTATAGTTGGATAAACTTAGTAATCTGACTATTCTAGTTTAGGGTTCTGTCTATATTATATACTAGGATTGAAAGTAGAACACATTAAGTAGAGAGATAGTGTTCCTACACAAAGGCCTTATTAATGTACAAACTAGTGTATTTACTGTTTACCAGAGCTTTTGTTCAGATCTGAGAGGATCCTAAGAAGGGAGTCAAGAGGACAGGGACCTAGAGCTAATGTCTAAAACATTCTCTAATAAATTACTACTTGTTCTGAAGAGAACATATAACTTGTACAGTCTTGTTATTTAAGAGGGTAAATATATGTACTAACATTTCCTCATTAACCTCTCTCTTTCAACAAGGACAGACTTATGTCCTTAACTGTAAACTCAGTTAAGGCTATCCCTGCTAGACACTATAGACAAACTATTAAGTAGTAAACAGGGCTAGATAGTGTTCTGAATGTTCTGAGTTCTTAGAATATAAAAGTAGTAGGTCAGATTGTACAGATTTAGACTTAGATAAAGTGTAAAGAGAAGAATTAAAAGAACTAGAAGGAATAAGAGAACTATCTACTTTTGTTTTTAACTTTTTCCTTTTTAATAAATAATTTTCTTGATTTACTTTTTCTACTTTTTCTACTTTATTTACTTCTAATCCTATAGTGTCTATTGTTCCAAAAGTAGCTGTTAAAAAATCTGAGTTATAACCCTTCAGTACTGTATTTACTGTTAGGCCTCTATAAAATCCTAGAGTATATAGTTAAAGTTTAAGAGTTCTAAGGTGACTTCCAGATTTGTAGAAAAGGCTTCTTACTATAAATCCTACTTGTTACTCATTATTACTCTAATAACCTGACAGATATACTGTTACTTCTGTAGACAGTCCTTAATTTAGTACCCTGACTTTCTGTAAACAAAGTATACTCCTTACTTTCAGACTTCTCTAATGTCTATTAGAACAGATTGATTACAAATTGTAGGTAGATTAATCTGTTAGCTCAGAACTGTTAGGGTTAGACACATGTATAAACATTCTGTACAGACTTAATGTATCCAAACTGTAGCTTAGTCAAAGGAAATAGTGTAGGTCTTCTACTTAGTGTAAGTAATTAGTTCTAGTATTATTCTAAGAATCTTATTAACCAATTCTGGGTAGAGAGCTTTTTTAAGTATTCTAATAAGGACATTATTAAACCTGAGTATGAATCCTACCTTCTAGGCTAGGATATTAAACTCCTGAAAGAAGGTATTGGCAGAATGTTTGCCCTGTTACAAAGACACAAGCTTACTCTGTATATTATACTTCTTGTTTAAATTAATAAAGGAAGTATAGAGCTGCTCTATAAATTCTGAGTATGACTTATTGTTCTAAAGTTGGATCAGACTTCCAATCTGATAGCCTTCAATCCAGTTCTAGGCCCAGGTGGTTGTATTACCTTCCTTCATAAAGGAGAGGATGAATAAGACACAATTAAGGTCTAAGAATAGATTAGTCAAAATAGTAACTATATATAGTTTAACTTAGTACTAGAAGTCCTTAAAGTACTACCTATTAAAGTCTGAAGAGTAGGCTATATACACTTTCTTTCTAGAACAGGTTGAGACTTCTAGAACAATTAGAATAGGTTGTGACTAGACTGTAGGTACATAGTTAGTAAAGGCCTCTTAAATAGAAGTTTGTACATATTAAGCTAGGTTTACTTATAACTACTAATCTGGCAGGACAGTAGGAGTAGTAGTTGGCTCAGAAGGGTCTATGTTTACACTATAAAGGAATCAACACTAAACTAAAAGGGGTAATAAACAGAAGAAGGGTAGTAAAAGTTTAAAATTTAAAAATGTAAAAGGGTTAGGACAAAGAAAAGGGATTAACACAATAGTAAGTACTAATGTCTAAAAAGTAGGAGAGTTGTAGGATAGTAATAAGTAGTCTTAATCTAATGTTAGTAACAGTGTAGAGGGGACCTGAAGGATCAGTAAGAGGACCTAGGCTACAACTATTCTATACAACAGAAATGTAGAACACAAGTACTAGAACATAGTCAGAACTTACAGAACAGACAGAGAGAGAGAGTAAGACAAGAGTAGAGTATATAGAGTGAGCCTAAGAGTATAGGACTACCTAGAGTAGACAAGATCAAGACTATAAGACTAGTCTGATCTTGTATGTCTATATATACTAAACTATATAAGAGTACTTAGAGAATATGAGTCACTAAGAATGATGAGCTACAAAGAATGAAAGAAAGGGAGGTCAAAGATAAAGGTACAAAGAATGAAGGGATAGAAAAAGGGTAAGAGACTATAGAATGAACAAGAAATGAAAGAGTAGTCAAAGGAGCAAAATGATAAAGTAAGGAGAGGTAGTAGTAAGAGTCAGTCTGTATATAGTTTATAAACAGTACTCTTAAGGGACAGAAGTCCTAAGTTCTAGTACAGAAGGGTGTAGAACCTTTAGAACTGAAGGTGTAAGAGTAGGAGAACTGTAACAACTTCCAGATTTGTAGAAAAGGCTTCTTATTATAAATCCTGCTTGTTACTCATTATTACTCTAATAATCTGACAGATATACTGTCACTTCTGTAGACAGTCCTTAATTTAGTACTCTGACTTTCTGTAAGTAAAGTATACTCCTTACTTTTAGACTTCTCTAATGTCTATCAGAACAGATTGATTGTAAATTACAGGTAAATTAATCTGAGTACTCAGAACTGTTAGAGTTAAACACATGTACAAGTATTCTATACAGACTTGACACATCCAAACTACAGCTTGGTTAAAGAAAATGGTACAGGTTTTCTAATCAGTATAAGTAATCAGTTCTAGCATTATTCTAAGAATCTTATTAACCAGTTCTTAATAAAGAGCTTTTTCAAGTATTTTAATAAAGACATTATCAAACCTAAGTACAAATCCTGTCTTCTAGGCTAGAATGTCAAACTCTTAAAAGAAGGTATTAGTAGAATGTTTGCTCTGTCACAAAGATACAAGCTTACTCTGTGTATTATACTTCTTTTTCAGATTAATAAAGGAAGTATAGAGTTACTCTATAAATTCTGAGTACAACTTATTGTTCTAAAGTTGAATTAGACTTCTGATCCAATGTCCTTCAATCCAGTTCTAGACCTAGGTGGCTGTGTTGCCTTCCTTCATGAAGGAGAGGACAAATAATACACAATTAAGGTCTAAGGATAGATTAGTTGAAGTAGTAGCTATATATAGTTCAACTTTGTACTAAAAGTCCTTAAAGTGTTATTTATTAAAGTCTGAAGGGTAGGCTACATACACTTTCTTTCTAGAACAGGTTACAACTTCTGAAACAATTAGAACAGGTTGTAGCTAGACTGTAAGTATATAGTTAGTAAAAGCCTCTTAGATAAAGGTTTACACATATTAAGCTAGGTCTACTCATAACTACTAATCTGGTAGAACAGTAAGGGTGGTAGTTAGCTTAGAAGGGTCTATATTTATACTACAAAGGGATTGACACTAAACTAAAAGGGGTAATAAATAGAAGAAGAGTAGTAAAAGTTTAAAAGGGTTTAGAAAGCTTAAATTTTAAAAATGTAAAAGAGTTAGAACAAAGAGAAGAGATTAATACAACAGTAAGTACTAATGCCTAAAGTGTAGAAGAGTTGTAGGGTAGTAATAAGTAGTCTTAATCTAATGTTAGTAACAGTGTAGAGGGGACCTGAAGGCTTAGTAAGAGGACTCAGACTATAACTATTCTACATAGTAGAAATACAGAGTACAAGTACTAAAACATAGTTGAAACTCACAGAACAGACAGAGAGAGAGAGTGAGACAAGAGTAGAGTATATAGAGTGAGTCTAAGAGTATAGAACTATTTAGAGTAGACAAGATCAAGACTATAGGACTAGTCTGATCTTATACACCTATATATACTAAACTATACAAGAGTACTCAGAGAATAATGAGCTACTAAGAATGAGGGAATTACAAGGAAATGAAGGAAGGGAAGGTCAAAGATAAATGTATAAAGAATAAAGGGATAAACAAAGGGTAGAAGACTATAGAATGAACAAGGAATGAAGGAGTGGTTAAAGGAACAGAATAATAAAGTAAGGAGGGGTAGTAGTAAGAGTCAGCCTATATATAGTCTATAGACAGTACTCTCAAGAGACAGAAGTCCTGAGTTCTAGCACAGAAGAGTACAGAACCCTTAGAACTAAAAGTATAAGAGTAGAGAACTGTAACACTAACATTCCTTACTCCTCTTCTGTCTATACAAACACTTTCAACTATAGTATTAATAGATTCTCTACAAGCTTCTACTCTTCTGACTATAAGAATCCTGATTACAATTCTCTAATTACTTGTATCTGTTCTTTTGTAAGTTGTCTAGTAAGTATAAAGAGTTATAGTTTCCTTAGTAAAATAAGCATTCTAGCTAAAGAATTAGAGTACTATTGTCTAACTATATAGAACTCCTCTGAAAGTACTCTGAGTATAAGACACACTTTATTTACAACTTTCTTATAAGTCTACAAAACTGTGTCAAGTTTGTTATCTAGTGTATTAAGGATTACTAACTTTTACAATTCTACTGTCTCTATCAACTATGATTCTGTAACTCACAATCCCTGACTACAATCCTGTCTCATATTTCTTCTACTTTCTTTACTACTTTCTCTGTATAGAATCATTACCTTACTATTACTCTTCTACTTGTTTATTTCTAATCTACTTGTTATATGTGTATCTCTTTAGAATTACAGTGTTTCTAGTTTCTTAACACTTCTTAAAAATCTGTCTCTGGTTCATATTATAGTACTCTTACTCTAGTAGATAAGAACTATCTCCTTAACAAATTATTCAGATTCTACAGTGTTATATACTACTCTCTATTCACAAAATCTTTAGTCTTATATTCTATAGTTATAAAGAACAGTTTACCTAGTAATATTCTAAACAGAGCCTTTTACACAACTTATACTGTAATATCTATGTAAAGTATTCTTATAAAGAGTTATAACTTTAGAATCTGTTCTATAGTTAATCCCTGACTTATATTTACTGTTTTAAGTATAATAGTCATTTTATAATTTAACAGAATCTTTAATACTTTCTATACATTAGCTTAAACTATGTTTATACTTGAACCCTAGTCTAACACACAATCTACCTCAATTTTTCTGTCTACTATTACTTTAAGTATATAGAGTAGAAGTAAACAGTTAACTTTTATTAATATATTATAATACTACTATAGTGTACAAAGGCTCTTTCCTATAACAGACAGTTCTCTACTGTAAAACATAGTGTTTCTGTCTGTTTAGTACTTTAATGTAACTAAATTACAAGTCACATAGAGCATTTCTACAATTTCTGCCTTAAGAAATAAC
>NW_006760400.1:103260-107199 GCF_000271605.1 Fomitiporia mediterranea MF3/22 | reverse complement strand
GTCTTCTTCTAAAGCTTTAGAGAAATTGTGAGTAACTCTTACTATATAATACACACTTTCTAGTCTAAGCTATAATCTAAAACTTGTCTAACTATTTTCAGGTCCTTAATTAGTACAATGTAGTAATATAAGTACTCCTTTGTTTCAGTTTCATCTTCCTGTATACTTGCTAGCATTATTCTAACATCTGTAGACTTTACTACTTTGTAATTACACTCTTACTTTCTCTTCCCTTTTATATTCTTTACTTTCAATTGTTCTACAACTTTCTTATAAGCTTCTCTTAGTATTACTTTAAGCCTTTTAAGCTCTACAAGGCTCTCTACCTCCTCCTCTTCTTCTTTATCAACTTCTACTATTATAACTAGTATAAACACTCTTAAACTGTATATTATAACTAGTATAGTCTGTATAAAACTAACAGTATACATTTGTAACAACAGAAAGTAGTTATTAACCTTTTCCTTCAAAGTCTACTCTATCCCTGAAATAGTATTTCTATTAGTCATAACAATCTTATTGTCTAGACTCTGTGTACACTTTCTGTTTATAATGTATTCTAACACTTTTAAGTAACTGTATAAAAAATGTCTAGATTCTTTATAAAACACACAACTTTTACTTTCTAATCCTCTACCTGATCCTCTACTGTATTCTCCTCCTCCTAATCTCAGACTCTACTTTATTGACTCTACTTACAATTATAGACTCTAAAGTACCTCTATAATACTTACTAAATTAACTTTCTCCTACTTGACTAGAATTATAGACTAGCTTATAAGTGTCTCTGTTCTACTAACTACTATGAGTGTAAATCCTCTAAGAATCAACCCTACTATAGTTACAACCTGTATAATATTGTACACAAGTCTGTCTTTATAGTTTAAATACTTGATTTCTAACTTCTGTATCAGTTTCTTTATAATTACTCTATAGAATACATATAGAAAAACATAGTAAGATTCCTCTAGTAACAGTTTATTATTAGTTGTCAAGTAGATTACTATGAGTATAAACTCTTAGTAGTACATTCCTAAATTGTCCCTATTTGTAATTCCTTTCTCTGCCTACTTCTGTACTATAGTATTTAAGTCATTTTAAACATATTGTACTCCTGTCTTAAAGCTTAAGTAATACACAATTACTCCCCTCTTAAATGTATTCTAAAACATCTTATCTGTATTATCCTACAAATCCTACAAGTATGTACTTTATTACAAGTAGAATAATATCTGCTCTAACTATGTTACATTTGTTTGTAAGACTTTTTACATCTGTAAAATATCTTTACAATTCTCAGGACTTAGTTCTGTTAAACAATAGTGTATTGTGTACACTATAATAAGGCAGCTTTAGAACATTCAATATAACTATTAACTGTACTACTAGTCTTAGTTGTGATAGAATTTGTGTGTTTACTTATAGTTACTAAAGTAGTTGTGTATTACTTACAAGTTATTGTTACTATAACTAGAGTTGTGTTGTTAATAATAAGTTAGTTACTAGTAAGAGTAATAATACTAGTTGTTAAACTGTCTCTGTTTCCTGTAGAGATGACTGTAGTCTTTTATAATACAGTGTTCTAGTTATAGTCAGTTATAATGTTAATATAGTTCAGGAATGTTATAAGGTTGCTAGAAAACTTGTACACAATTCTGAGAATGTAAAATGTAGTAGTTTGTTACAAATTCAGAGACTGATTACTTAAGGATTGAGTAACAATACTATAAGGTCTTCTTCTTCCTCCTCTTTGTTACTAACTCATATGCTCTACTATTCTAATAGTGTTTCTAAAGTCTCTATAATATCAGATTCTGTACTTTTAATAGTCAGACTATTAGAAGCTTTATAGTATAATTAGATTCTAACAGATCTGTGTGTTCTACTTAGTACAGGTACTAGTACTAACTGTAACTGTGTTAGTCTGAGACTATAGGTTAGTGTCTGAGAGACCTGTTTAGAATGCTAAGAACTGTTAGAACTTGTGTTGTTTAACTATAGAAACCCTCCTTACAGTAGGCTCTAGATGAAACTCCTGTAAAGTGTCTAGAGAAGAAACAGGTAATTTGTTAAGTTTAAGAGAGAGTTAAACTATGAATTCTATAAGTCTAGAGTGGTTTCAAACAGATGTAGGTTCTTCTAACATAGTTGTAACCTTGGAAGAGAGACATGAATAACAGAATGTATACTTATAAAGTGTACAACAAACAAACTAGTATAGAAACAATAAAGACTAAGCTTATACCTTATAATAGAGAACTTTAAGACAAAAGATAAGAGCTAAAATCAATAGGTGAACTATCTGAATTCCCCCTGTATTTAGTATATGAGTAGTTGTATTTATAGTTTTCTGAGTTCTAGAAAAGTATAGTACTAACAGGGGAAATGTTATAGTTGAACAAAAGAAAAATAACAAAATATACAAGAATAAATAAGAGAACCTTTTACTAGAGGTTAGAAGAAAATAGGGTGAAAAATGTAGAAAGAAAATTTAAGTAGTCTACATTCTGACTATAGGAAATGTTACACAAAAGGAAAAGTAAGATTTACATTAAAAGAAGTAGAAGATTTGTATACTGTTACTATCTAATTAGTACAGACAAAGTGTAGAGAGTTTTAAGATTTCTAACTGTCTTCTAAGATTATTACTTTGATTACTCTAATGTTCTATCTGATTGAAAGATTATAGTACTTTAATCTGAGTAATAATAATGTAATAGTTTACTAAGCTACCTACTATAACACAACTTGTGTTCTGAGCCTTTAATAAGTATGTAATCTGTATGTTCTATAAAGTAAGTAGTGTGTGTAAGTCTATTCTAAGACTATACATGTTTTACAGTTCTGTTTACAAATGCTTATAGTACAGAATAGTTGAGTGTTCTCAGAAGACACTTTTATAAGCTATGTGAATGTTTAGAATTGATTACTATAATTGTCTATATGTAATATACAGTTCTTAGTATAATACTAATTGTTTTAGTAGGATAACAAAAGTGATCTAAGAATCTGACCAATCTTTAGACTTGTAACTATTAGAGTTTTGTTTATAAACTACTTGGTTCTAAGTCTTGAGTTAGGCTTTCCAAACTTAGTTACTATATTTTACAATTCCTAATAATGTATATAGTCTTAAATTATATATATAGTTTCTAACTCTAAGCTACACATATAGTTTCTAACTCTAAACTATACATATAGTTTCCTTTTTCACTTGTATTATACTTTCCTTTAGTCTGAGCTACTTTCCTTTCTTCTCTAGTATATATAGCTTATATTTACACTTTTGTTATACTAGTTTTTGTTTACTAACTATAACAAAAGTGTGTTTATTTATATACTTACAGTTCTTATTTACTAACTATAATAAAGATACTTTTGTCCTATCAGTCCTTGTGTGTCCTACAATCTTAGAGCTTAGTATTTAGTACTCTACTAATACTGTTTTATATACAGAGTTTTATATAATTATATAATTATATATATATATATATATATATAAGTTTTTTTAGTTTTTATAATATTATGTACAAATTCTGTAAGTGTAAACCACTTAGCCTAGTCAGACTAGTAGTAATTAATAAATACTTTAAAATATTATTTAATCTCTTAGTTAACCTACTCTATTTAACTATCTGTTTGTAAGTAATATACTATTAATAGGTTACCTATAATCCTTAACAGCTTGTACAGCTTCATTATGAATTAGGACTCAAACTGTAGGCTACAGTCATAAAAAAACTTCTAGAGAATTCTGCAGGGCTAGAAGACATAATTATAATACAGTTACACTATGTTCAGAAGTTCTTTGTGTGTTGCTGACACGTGATGTGTGAGAAAATATAATGACGTCAGCACAGTATCACAAATCTCACCTTCAGTGATACACGTGATAAACCACTTTCTGCCGCAAACCACATGAGGTTGGATCTGAACTAC
>NW_006760400.1:92363-99124 GCF_000271605.1 Fomitiporia mediterranea MF3/22 | reverse complement strand
CTTTGTACAAAATCACATAAACTACACTGCAGCCAATATTTTTACAAACAGCTATAACATTAGATTCTTTGTAATGACTTAGTAAATATGTCTTGTATAATATACAACATTGAATAGTAATGTAATCAACATTTCCACATTGTTTAATTGTTTGATTATAGTGTGATTGAATGTATATAATTACTCCCTCTTAATTTGAGAAGGGTTCCTTTGAGTAATTGGATTGTATATTTAATTACTTTGTCTTGTCCATTTTCTTTGTTTTATTTAACTGTTTGTTAGTTGTATATATGTCTAGTAGTTTATAACTCTTTATTAGACTATTTGTTCAACTGTAATATTATGTACTTTCTATTTGTACTATATGTTTTAATTTTGCTCAATTCTTGTGTATTTAAGGAGAGTATTATAACATTAAATATTATCACTTCAATGTTTTCAATCATTTAAATATGAATATATAGTTATGTTCTATATTTCAATGTGTTCTATGAATGTTATTCACTTTTAAATCACATTTGCATCTGTTTATTTTGTTTATCATAAATATTTGTTATTCATTTTTGAAATTGTGTCAGTACTCTCTTAGCACTATTGCTAACATTAATTGTTGTAGTGTAGTTCTACTTACTGTTATGTATTTACTGTTATCTGATTAATAACAAAAGTATTAAAGCTGTATGAATGTGTGTCTGTTTTTACTTGTTGTATTATTCCTTATATTGTAGGCACAGGCTTTAAGTAAGGCTGTTGTAACAAGAATATACTATTGTGAGCTGTGTTACCCACTGTTATAAGCTGAGTTAACTGTAGATATTATATTATGAATAAATATCTTTCTGCCACAATTTTAACATTGTTTACTAATGTATTAAATGTGTTTTTGTTTGATTAATACTTTAATCATTTATATAATAATGTATTATCTACAATTATCATTTTATTTAATGTTACTAATTGTTTCATTATAGCATTTTGTGCTTATAAGCTTTATAGATTTAATATGTACTTCATAGTTTATTATTTCATACTTCTAGTACAAGAATTATAATATTTATTTGTCTGTTACATATTATTATGTTAATATATATGTATTTTAATTATATTACATTGTTTAGTTTATGTATAATAGTATTAATACTTTTAATACATTAGTTATTTCATTTCAGTTTGTATTTTTATATTATTTGTCATTTATGTTATGACTTTAAAGGTTTGTGTGTTTACATGATGTTTATTTCATTTAAATAGTTTGTATTAGTTACATTAACTTAATACTTTAGTATTATGTATATTCTGTTATTAGTATACATACTATTGTTACAATATATTCATAACTATTGTCTGTTAAATTTTATAGTTGTATAGAGTTTATTACTCTTATTGTTTATTTAAAATAGTATATAATTATTATTATTATTGTTTTTTATTCATTATAGTTTTGTACTATAAATAATTTATTAAAATTAATTATGTACATTATACTAGATTGATTTATTCATATACTAGTTATATTAATATAATGTTTTGCTTCTTTAAACTTTATAGTATTATTATATTATACTTTTATATATAGTATAAGTGTTTATTCTTTCTTCTGTTGTTATTATACATTTCTGTAATTGTTACAATTCCTAATATCTTCTATCCTTATACCTCTCTTATACTACTCTCTAGACCTTAAAACCTTTAGGAATCTTAACTAAGTTTAAAGATGACCTAAACTCTATGTTTCTCTTTTCTTATTAGTTCTCCTCTTCTTCCTCTTTATCCTCCTACTTTTTCTAAACTCTTACAGTTGCTCACACCCTTTGTAAATCCTTTCAACCCTTTTCCTTAGCTTGACTTTTACTATTCCTTTTATAGTATAGTTCTACTCTTCCTCTTACATATATATACTCTGAAAAATGCTTGTATATACTCTAGTCTTGTTTCTAGTTTATACTAGCTTGCCTCTCTCCTCCCTCTCTACTTGTTATGTTCTAGTCTCCTTCCTCTAATCTTAACTGTTACTAACATTAGGAAAAAGACTCATTTCTGACTGTTATACAATAACTAGACACTATTATATTATTCTACTACTGTTAGAACACAAACATTTATTAGTATATATAGTGTGGACCAGGTGTCAAGCCAAGCTTAACATTGCACCCTTTTGGTGAAGAGGTTCTATGTATGGTCCACTATATATGGTACTCTCTCACATAATGTTAAGCTTAGAGTAGTCAGGGGTTTGATCCTAATGTAGGGTTGTTTGTGAGCAAAAGTATTAGGCTAAGAATAAGCTTCCTAAAGGGGGGGAGTGAATTTCTTAGTTGCTTAGAATACTAGGGCTAGGACTCTATATTAGGATATCTCTTCCTACCTCTAAAGACTGTCAAGGTTAAGCTAGAAATAGTAACCCTTAGGGTCAAACTCTATATACTAGTTATGTGAGAACACATGACTCTAGAGAGGAGAGTAATGTTAGGACACAAACATTTATCAGTATATATAGTGTGGACCAGGTGTTAAGCCAAGCTTAACATTACACCCTTTTAGTGAAGAGGTTCTATGTATGGTCCACTATATATAGTAATCCCTTACAACTACTATACAAGCTTATAGTGTACTATAGTAACTTTCTTAAACTACTTTAAGTCTTTCAACATTCCTTATACTTGTATTTCCTTACAACCTACCTGTACTTATAAACTACTCTTTTAACTCCTTTCTTATTATCTTATTCAAACTTGTACACCTTTCTACTGTTATCATAGTTAGTAGGACTCTGTCAATATTGTTTTCAAACCTTTCTCTATTCTCTTATTGTTTTATATTCTACCTAGTAGAACTTTCTACTTATTTTCACTTATTCAGCTCTAGACTCACTTTAGAACACTATGTAATTAACTATTATAATGTTAATCCTTTCAGACCTTTTATTTAACACTATTTCTAAGTTATTAGACTATTAAAACCTTTAAGAAAGCTCTCTAGTATTAGATTCATTATGTTCTCCCTTTCTAGAGTTGATACTTAGTAGGATAACAATTCTACTAACACTTAGTACCTTTGTAATTGATCTAACACTGTTTTTACAACTGTTAACTTGTATTACAATTAATGATACAACTAATACAAATGGAACAGATAGTAGAACAGTAAGACATGTTTAGATACACAATTCTAGACATGTCTGAGTAAAAAAACATATTCTATGACACATAGTAATGTATGGAACAACTAAGACATTCAAACAGATGAATACTATAATAGTATACTACTTATTAACTAAATACAAAACATTATCAGGGTCTATGCCCTCATTACTCATGTGATAACCTAAGAACTTAAGTATTCTAACAGGTTATAAGCCTTACACTCTCTGCTTAACACATTATACTGCTACTACAAGACTACACTTTACATTAATACTATACATATATAATGGATTCCCTAAGCATGTATAACATATATACTTTGAACAGAAACATTCTGAACCCATCAACACCTGTAGAACAGATGAGCAGGACAAATACAATCTGTTACAAACCTGCTAATGTCCCTAAATATTTTAGACACAACATTACACAGCTTAAGAACACATTAGGATACAAGATATGGAAGTACTGTATCAATTCTGCTATTACTGCTACAGGCTATACATACTTGTTCATGGATGAAGCAAAGCCTGAAGATATTAAGATAGTACACACAATATATGTGTTAATAATCAATAAAATAGCAGATCAAATTATGGCAAACTTCTTACATACAGGCACATTAATAAAGACTCTTACTATAGGTCTAGAGGAATGCTTTAATCTGTATACAGTCATGTATAAAGCATACATTGAGTCCTTATTGTTTAAATGCTTAGATCATGTTAAAAACTTTGGTAGAATGCTTGACAAGCTTGAGCAAATATATGCACAACTTGTAGCAGATGATTTAAAGCCTACAGACACTACATACAGAGCAGCTATCTATAATACAATACTGATAGAGTATACAGGTACTATTACAGCTATGAAACAAGCCTAGAACATGTTCTATGACAGAAAGCCTAAAGACAAGTACTAACCAATAAAACCACAAAGACTTATTACAGTATTATGTTAGGCATTCAGTGATTATCATATTAAAAATCTGAGCCAATACAATAACTACAAGCTTATAATATACAGAAAGGCTAATACATTCTGGACAAAGAATAAAAAGAACAGATCAAAGAAGAAATTTAAGAATCTGAGCACACCAAACTCAGCATCAAAGTGTTTCAATTGTGGCAAATTAGGACACTTCACCTGTGATTGTTGCAAGCCTCTAACACAATCAACACTAGATACTTGAGCCAAAAAGGTTAATCCTACAGTAAATGCAGTAGAAGTAACAGAGGCAAAGTCTATACTAGTAGGATCTACAGTACAGATTAGTGCTTATGTAGATCAGGTATTAGATGTCAAAATGATAGAGATACCAGCCTCTCAGCAGGCTAATGCTATTACAGCCAAAGAGCCAAACAACCTATTTACTAATTGGGTACATTATAATAATATTTCAGACAAGAATAATGCATTGATAAATAAATTTATCCCTAATACAATCAATATAATTGATTCTAGTACTATAATACATACTACACCATATTACTTTTGTCTCTCAAACATACAAAACATATCCCTGTTAATAGTTACACTCACAAACAAATCAGTAGTGACTCTTACAAAGGTGGGAGATATGACTATTGAGATTAAAAGGGGAAATTCAGAACATACACACATTCCTGTAATTAGTAAAATAATGTTGAAAAATGTTTATTATCATTCAGACTTGAACTTTTCACTTATAAGTCAAGCATTATTATGCAACAGCAGTTTCACATTCATGTTTAAACAAAAAGAATGTATTATCCATCATAAACAACACAAAATAGGAATGATTAAACTTGAAAACAACCTATATGTATTAAGAAACACTCATTATATTAATTCTATGAGCAGAATAAGTGTTTATAAACTGTATAAATGTCTTGGTCATATTAGTTATGATTATATCAAACATTTATTACAGCACAACACATTAATATTATCTTAAAAGATAATAGATTTCAATGAAAAACAATGTGTTGATTGTATAAATGCAAACATTGAAAGAACAGCAATTCTGAAAATTTGATCTTTAGACATAAGTGCAAACTACAGTAATATAATACATATGAACATTGTTGGTCCAGTATCTTATAAAGGATATAGGAATATAAGATATCTTTTAATGTTAGTTGATGATGCAACATGTTGGGTATCTTTATTAAAACTTTGGATGAAAGACAACACATATACACAGAATGTTCAATAGAGTACAAACATATTTACACAATATGGTATAAAAATAAAACAATTGCAAAGCAATAACAATACAGTATTCTGTGGAAGATATTTCCAAGATTACTTGATTAGTCAAGGAACAAAATCCAGACTAACAGTTAAGCATACTCCACAACAGAATAGAGTAGCAGAACAGATGTATAAAACAATATTTAGACAAATTCATACATCCATTACTTCACAAAACATTCTGTTATGTCTATGAGCAGAAGCAGCTATGTTACAAGTATATATTCATAATAGAACACCTTAAAATGTAATAGAATATGTAACTCCTTATTATAAACAATACAAACACAATACTAGTATTGATAACATACATGAATTCAGTCAATACATTATTATACAAAATAAAAACCCATTTAAAATAACAGATAAAGGTTATTACAGACAATGGATTGGTTTTGACAATAATTCTAAAGGTTATGTTATATAGCATTATAGAAAGATAACTATTGAACAAAACATCCAATTCCTTAAAGCCAAACCTTCAAAAATTAAAGGGGACTTGGAAGAAATACAAGGAAACAAATTTGGTATTGAGGGGAATTCTTATTTACCCAAAACCAAAGAGCTAGATAATGATGATGAGTATTGCAACCATGTAAAAAGATTAGACACTCCTGAAAGTAAGGGGAAACACTCTCAAATAATTAAACAACTTTAGTATGTTTCTCTAGGACAAGCTGAACAAAGCCATTACTCTGTAACAACTTCAGATCTACAACAAGACCCTGGTACATCCTCAGAAGACAAGGGGACACTTCTTGAGAAAGCAAAACACTAAAGGGAAATGTGAAACAATTGAGAGCTTATAAATAAAGAGCAATCTAATGAATCCAATCAAGAATATGACAGAATCATGTAGTTAAGACACTCTACTCAAAAGAGAAAGTATACAGAACATTTAGGTGAATCAAATATACCTAATAAATGCTTGAAAGGTCTATCATACATTGACAAAACAAATATTATGATTTACCTTAATGAATTTAACAATCTACATACAGAAATAATAGTGGATCTATTAACATATAAAGAAGCAATTGAAAGAAATGATTGCCAGCTTTGGAATAAAGCTATGAACAAAGAAATACAACAATTAATACATTGTAATACATGAGAAATTGTAAATCCTCCTAATAACACAAATGTTATTAGAACACAATTTGTATATAAAACAAAACATCTAGCAGACAATTCTATCAAGAAACAAAAAGCTAGATTGGTAGTACAAGGAGTATACTAACAAGACAGTAAAGATTATAACAATAATGATCTATTTGCTCTTACTACACACATATCTTTAATAAGACTTGTAATAGTGTAGAGATGTTTAAAGAACTTTGAGATACATTAAGTAGATGTTAAATCTGCATACTTAAACAGAGA
>NW_006760400.1:73686-84449 GCF_000271605.1 Fomitiporia mediterranea MF3/22 | reverse complement strand
AATGTCTAAAAATCTAGGGTGGAAAGCTAGAGACACATCTGGTGCCCCTCCTATGTGTTCTAGAGTCCTCCCTGATAGTTCATTACAATCATTTTATTTCCCTGATAACTACCCTCATTATTCTAGCCAATCTAAAGGGATGGCCCAAATCCTTCAAGAACAAGGAATTAATGTTGATAGAAAACACACACAATGCAAAGGTTTCAAGTGTGCTGACAAATCAGCACAATCAGTATGCTACTGTTGACAAATTCTGTTTAACCAGTCAGATTTTCAAGCTTAAAAGTCTGTAATTGAAGAATTGGTAGAAGGTTATAGATGCAAGGCAGTTTTTTATCCTAAATTCCATTATGAATTGAACTTCATTAAACAGTGCTAGGGTTATACTAAATTCAACTACTGGATAATGCCTGCCCCTACTACTGAAGCTCAAATGGAAAAGTATGTTCAAACATGCCTTGATTCTATTCCTCTTAATTTCTTTCAAAAGTAAGTACTTTAAATCTTTCTTTCTTACAAAATTGATTTTATTATATGTTTTGTAGGTATTGTAACCAGTCTGCTCAGTTTATGGATGCATATAGAAAGGGGTTGACAGGAGCACAGGCTCAATAGGCAAATAAGAAATACTATAGCCATAGAATCCTTCCAGCTAGTATTCTGGCTGAGCTGTAAAACCATAATCTATATTTTTTTTTGTATTTACAAGTGCTAAAAAAAATGTCAATGTCCACCACTCGATTTTTGCCATCAGGGTCCTTCCTAATGGGGAAGTGGCTGTGCTGTGACTGATGTGACATACTATGTCGAGTTTATACTTTCCTTACCTTACTATGAATAATTTATAAAATCACTAGTAATCATCTTACTAGATTGATTAATTTATATACTAGTTGTATCAACATAATACTTTACTTCTTTAAGCTTTGTAGTATTAGTATATCACACTCTGTTATAGTATATACACTATACACTATTGTAGTGTTTCATTAACTTTACTTTATATGTAGTATAAGTATTTATTCTTTAGTCTGTTGT
Source organism: Fomitiporia mediterranea MF3/22 (assembly GCF_000271605.1). Classification (NCBI taxonomy): domain Eukaryota; kingdom Fungi; phylum Basidiomycota; class Agaricomycetes; order Hymenochaetales; family Hymenochaetaceae; genus Fomitiporia; species Fomitiporia mediterranea. Next base: position 83,411 of record NW_006760400.1, on the reverse strand, counting down.
CATTATACATTTATACAATGTTGTTTAATACATAGTTCTTTGTTCAATAATTATAGTTACTACTCTTGCTTTTGTACAGTAGTTATTATATTTGCTTTGTAACATTGTCACTTTGTATATAGTTAACTTTGTACATGTCTGTATGTCTTAAATGTTTGGATGTCTTAGTTCCAACATATTTATTAATTAAATATAATTGTTATTCAATATATGCACTGTATTTAGTTGAAGTACATTGTCTACAACATTATAGATTGTTTATATATGCTCTATAGCATTCATATACTTACTATTAGTATCAATCTTGTTTGTATCATTATTATAATATTAAACACTTGTCTATAACATAAGATGTTATTCTTATAACACATCTCTGATGTGTGGAATAAAGTTGTTCAGTGTTTGAATGTATTATTTATGAGTATTCAGTACTATTAAAGTTACTACTCTGCTTGTTCATATTACTACACACTATAGTATATTGTTTAATTGTATTGAGTATAGTGTTTCAATGTGTATATGAGATACTTAGACAGTGTGTCAAAGTACTTGTGTGTATGTGTTGTTTACAGTGTCTATCATACTAGAGGAATCATAGTGAAACTCCTGTGTTGTATTTAGAGTAGAGTACAAGTGAGTTAATAAGTTTGAGGGGAGTTAAACTATGAGTCCTATTAAGACTAGAGTGGTTCTGAATGTATACAGGTTCTTCTAACATAGGTACAATCTCAGAAGGGAGACATGAAGTATAGAATGTGTACTTGCAAAGTACACAACAAGTAGAGTATTATGGAAAACATTTAAGACTAGAACTATGTCTCATACTAGAGGACTTTGAGACAAAAGATGAGAACTAATCAATAGGTGAACTATCTGAATTCCCTCTGTAACTAGTATATGAGTAACTGTATTTATAGTTTTCTGAGTTCTAGAAAAGTATAGTACTAACAGGGAAATGTTAGGGTTGAATAAAAGAAAATAACAAAAATTACATAAACAAATAAGAGAACCTTTTACTAGAGGTTAGAACAAATAGAGTGAAAAATGTATGAAGGAATTTAAGTAGTTTGTATTCTGGCCATAAGGAATGTTACACAAAAGGAAAGTCAAGATTTATATTAAAGAAAGTAGAAGGTCTACATACTATTACTATCTGATTAGTGTAGACCAAGTGTAGAGAATTCTGAGATTCTGGCTGTCTCCTAAGATCATTACTTTGATCACCCTAATGTCCTATCTGATTAGAGGATTATAGTACTTTAATCTAGACAATAATAATGTAATAGTTTGCTAAGCTACCTACTATAACACAACTTGTATTCTGAGCCTATAAAATGTATGTAATCTGTATGTCCTGTAATGTGAGTAGTGTGTGTAAGTCTATTTCTGAGACTATACACATTTACAGTTCTGGTTGTAAACATTTGTGATACAGAATAATTGAGTGTTCTTAAGAGATACTTTTATAAGTCACATAAATGTTTGGAATTAATTACTGTGATTGTCTGTATGTAATGTACTGTTCTTAGTATAATGCCAATTGTTTCATCTCCTAGTATGTCTGCTTGTAACTGTCTGTAGTTACATAGTTAATTTGATGATTAGTAGACTAAATGTAAGTTCTGTGTGTGAGAACCTTGTCACTTAATCTTCCTACTTTGTTCCACCACTTTTACTATGTCATTACTACTCCCTAGTAAATCCAACAGTAAGTGTTACACTCTCTCCTACTGTCCTATACTAATTTTGTGATTTTCCTCTATATTTGTGTATATATAACAATACAGTATCTAGTAAGGGAATGAATGTAGATGACAAGCTATTAGAACATACACTTAGTAAGTACCTCTACAAAGTGTATTGTCTCTAACTCATATACTAATGTATTATACAGTTTCTAATACTAAGAGCAAACTAGAGAATAATTTTGTAGAAGGAGAAACTAATAGCTTAGTCATAGACTCTAAGTCTGAAAACAAGGAGAGTATAGACAATAGTACTCATAATGATGACAAATCAGAGGGTAAGGAGGTAGTTTCTGTACTAGTAGAAGGTTAGTCTAGTAGTAAGTCCCTAATTTCCTACTTTCTAATTTGTTTACTAATACAGAACATCTTGTAAATTGTAAAGTAATAGTAGAGAAACTTGTAAAAGTAAGGGAGGACAAGACTACTACTAGGGTAAAAGCAAAGGTAGAGGCTGAGAAAGTAATACAGACAAAGGCTAAGGAAGAGGCTTGAGCTAAGACAAAGAAGGAAGACTGTACAAAGACTAAGGTTAATACAAAGGAGAAGGAGAAAGTTATAACTTTAGTATAGTTAGTAATAAAGTAGAAGGAAAGGAAGGAGAAGGTTGGATTGAAAAGTATGAGTACAAGTATGGCTAACAAATTGTGTACTACTAATATTGTCTTTACCTAGTTTCTAAAGGAATTATAAAGCTAGAAAAGAAGAAGTCTATAGTTAAGACACAGAAAACAAAAAGTATACTATATAGTATAGTTACTACTTTATATACTATTAATGTGTCTACTTGTACAGATTCTGAGACACTTACAATGTTAGAGAAGAAGAAAGTAGAGAAAGAGAAGGTTAATATAAGATAGGAAGAGAAGGAGAAATAGGTAATAGTTAGTAAGTATAAGTATACTAATAAATTGTACTATACTAATACTACATTTTTCCTAGTTTCTCAAGTAGTTACAAGGCTAGAAAAGAAGAAGGATGACAAGAAGAAGGGAATAAGTATAGTAGATGAGGGTTATTTAATTTTCTAGGTATACTGACTCTATTTGTTGTTTAGGGTTGTTACTAGTACTTCTAAACAAGAAGTGTACTATTATAAAGGTAGAGATTCTAGTCTCTAGCAAAGAAACATGTGTAAAAAACTAGAAGGTTAAGGTAGTATCTTTAAGTAAGGAGGACAAGGACCTCTCTCTAGATTAGGTAGAGGGAATAATCTTCTATATGCCTAAGTGTGTAAAGTGTATAGAGAGACATAAGAGTCTTTAAAGATCTACTTACTAGACTGTAATAGATTAGCTGTATTATAACAACCTGAGTAAGTCTAAGTGAATCTTGTTCTTGACTAGGTTAATAGTGATCATTTGTATAGAAAACTAGTATATAGTATACATATTCTACTACTCTGAATGTAGCCTAAAAGGAATCTAGTATAAGACTAGAGTACAAACTGTGAAAGTACACAATACAGGTTAAAGCCTGTATTCTGTCATTCCTCTAATTACACACAGTAAGACTGAAACAGTCTACAGTATCTGCTTGTAGATAAACAAGGAGCTGAACAATATAGAGTTGTAACTGATAACAGTAAAGAATGAGTTTAATATAAGGATTATAACTCTTAAGTATAGTATAAACTTTCTTACTATAGTAGTAGAAGCTTTTGTAAATAGTAGAGTAAAAGAGTTAGAGTAAAAGATACAGAGGATAGGATAGGATAGATAATATATATAGAAATAAAAATTTTAAAGTTGTGTTTTTGTGAATTGAAAGACAGAAGTGTGAGGAATAAAGTAGAATAGAATAGAAAGTAGATAGAATGAATAGGAAAATAGATAAGATAGAGAGTTTAGAGAAATGGAATAGATGGATAGATATTTTTATGATTTATGTATAGAACTAATAGAATAGGATAGAATTAAGTAGAATGGAATAGGAATTTGTATAATGATTTTATAGTTATAGAATGTTGTATAGGTTTTTGTACTTTATTATAAATTTGAGAAGGAATGTAATAAAAGATTAGAAGTATAAAGAATGTAAAATATAATAAAGCATATACAATTATGGTTAAACACAGTATTTTACAGAATTGTACAACAGTTAGGTGTTACTAGTAAGGGGTTGATCCCTAAGTATAGTTCCCTGTACAAGACTAGGAGAGTATATTGAAAAATTGTGTATTCTCAGATCAGGAATCTGTGACTTCTGTACTTGGCTCTACTTCAAGTGTAGTATTCAAAGTATAGTTGTCTAGATTATCTATATTCTTGTAACTGATTCTATACAGTTCCACACCTTCTAGTGTCAGTTCTACTGTCTTAATAAGATACAAGATTGGAACTGTTAAATGTGAACACAGAAAATACAGAATTAAACAAAATACTATAATATATAGCTTAGTTACTACTCTGTCCAACTCTACTACAATGTAAGCATTTCCTTTCATTCTCTGTACTACTACAAATAGTCTATAGTATTATAGTTTTATCTTTTGTTCTAAATTATTACTTATTTTCAAATTGCAGATTAGTTTAATCTGATTACAATTGACTTTTGCAAAATGCTTTGTATATCCTTTACAAGCTTTTCAAACTTGTTCTATCATTTGTGTTAGGTTGTCTAGTCTCTTCTACAGCTTTCACACTTGTATTACTACTAGTTCCTCTGTTGTTAGTAGCAATCCTTTGGGTGGAACTAAGTATGTTGTCTTGTTCAGGTTAAATAGTAAAATTAGCTCTACTTTATAAACAAGGTAATAGAGTGAGTATCCAGTTACTTTCTGAATTGTAATTTGCTCTGCCTAGAACACAGAGTGTGTATACTTATACTAATGTCCAATATTGTCTCCTACAGTCTTTACAATTGCTTCTTGTATGTTTAAGTGTCTCTGCTCAATAATCCTATTTATACAAGAGTTATACACAGAGATCTGAATATGATTAATGTAGTATTGTTCTTACAAATAGTTCAACACTATAATGTAAGGCATTCTGTTGTCTATTACAAGCTTGAGACATGCTCCATACTAGTATAGAAGTTCTTCAAAGATAAACTGTCTAATCACTCTTCTGTTCTCTATACAAAGTATGTGAAACTCTGGATACTCTAATAATGAACAATACACATACACAATATATTAGAACCTCCCTACTTTCAGTATAACCTTTGTATCTATATAGATCTTTTGGAAAAGCAACACAATCTCTAGAATACTTGGTAGAATTAGCACCTGTTGTATCTGCTGAGTCTAACATGTATAACAAGTCTGAATAAAGTACTTAATGTCTTCTACAAGAGATGGCCACCAGAATTGATCTAATAGTTAGGCCTAAATTGCAAAGATTCCCTTGTGTCCTAAGTCCTTATACACTGTTCTAACCAATTCTCATCCCCTGTCACTATCTAACACAATCTAATACTTTCCTTTAGAGCCTCTATACTAAATCTTTTTGTTCTGTACAAAAAACCATGCTACATATTGTATAAATGTTAGGAAGTCAGCCTCTGTGATTCTACTCAGTTTGTAAAGCAAGCTAAGATACTCTTTAACTGTGTTCAGTCTAACTTCCTACTTTTTAGTAGTTAGTAATTATAGGAATAGTTCTTCTATTATATCTAAGTCCTTAGTCTTACTGTTACAGATAGTGTGTGTAACCTCTGTCAGCTCTAAATCATCTTCTTCTACTTTGTCATCCACTCCTACTGGCTCCTTAGTATGTACAACTGTTAGTCTATGTAAAAGCAGTTATAAACTAGGGATTGTGCTCTGACAATAGCTTAGAGGTAAGTCACACTAGTAAGGGTTCAGTAGACTCTACTATCACTTAGATAGCTTTATAGTCTATGTATTAGGTAGTTTATATACTAGGTAGTTTCAGATGTATGTCTTAGATAATGTCTCAGTATAATAATACACTGTAATAAGACAGTTCTACTCTGTATAACACATATATGTGTATAGTAAGACATTAGACACATTTATTCATAATAAATGTTAACACTCCCTCTCAAACTTATAGTAGTTGATCAGACTAATATAATGTTTGATACTAGTTCATTGGTTGTGTTAAACACTTGTATTCATATTTGTAATATAAATGTTTCCTTCAATGTGTTCATTATGTTTACTGTTTGTGTTTTGTTCATCTGATATTAATGTTTGATTAATTAATAAATTGATCATATGTTTATTTTGCCTAGGAGACCTGCAGGAATCTCTTCAGCAGTTTGCATTTGCATTACTGTGTATATAACAATTATTATCACAATTGTTCTGTTTGTTTCCCTCTTTAACATTAAGAGATTGTTTGTATTAGCTATGTAGTTCAATAGTTATTCAATGTTCTCTCAATTGTAACACTTATCTATCCAGTAATATCAATTACTATTCAATTGGATAATATGTCACCTGATTGTATCAATCACATTGTCTGTTACTTGTATATTATTATTTAATATGATGGAATTCTACTTTGCTTTTACTGTTCACTATGAAATCAATAGTTCATGCAAGTAAATAGTATTTGTTTACTATAATGCCCTTCATACATCATTACAGTTTGTGTTGTTACATTATTATGTGTACTTTATGTATTACTGTGTATATACTATACACACTCAGTAATAAACTGATATTTTGCCTTAGGAATAAAGCTTTGTATTGTTATAACTTTGCAGTATAAATGCTTAATCTTTAATTACAAGATTACTTTGCTCTGAGGTCAAGAGGTATTTCATTCGTTTCAATATCAGTCTGCACATTGTGCTATGTGTTTTAGTGTATGATATTCTATATTATATAATTTAAATGCATCCAGAGTTTCACACAGTATTCTGCACTTGTTCTTTAACAAATCTAGTATGTTTTTATCATATGTTATCTCTCCAAAGATATTATAATATGTGTTTGCATTGTTTATCACTTTAGTAATGCTAATCATGGATTTTCACAATTGTAATCCTGATATTCAAGCTATTACTCATTGTTCTTTGTCTGTAACAGTTGTAATATGTTTATGTAGTTTGTGATTATTGTTTTATAACTTTGTTTAGTTAATATAATGCTTTGCACAATTATAGTATTTGTTCAGTGTTGTATCTTGTTGTTTTAACAAGTTAAGTTAGAGTACTTTGTGTCTCTTTATCTTTATATTGCTTTAATAAATATACTGTTCAATATCTCATTGTTGCATTTTGTAATTCTAATACTGTTTACATTTATATTCATCATTGTAATAATAGCAAATGAATTGTTTGTGTGGTAATTGATTATATAGTTGTGTAGAATCAATGATATCAGTGTCATAGTTCTTTATATACTATTCTCACTGTCTTGCCTGGTTTAATATATGAATTATGTTTGAATAATGTTTGTATTATCATATGAATATGTTCTTTATCCTTTTATATATGTTCCAAAGTATTATTCTTGTTATTCATCACTTTATTCATTATATATAGTATGAATTAGTGAATTATCTCATTAAATAATGTGTTGCTTGTCCATTTATAGTTTAATTTTGTATTAAACTTCATTATAATAGTTTATTTATCATACTTATTTCATTTGCTAAGTATGTGTACTTGCTTCACATTGTATAATCATTTATTTGATTTATTAAAGTACAATTGCACAGTTGTATTGACTTCTCTTTTTGTAATAATCAACATTATCTTGTGTTACTTCTGCTTTGAATGATTAACATTTTGATCAACAGTACACATGTTAATTCTATTGATTCTACTGCTTTTCCCTTTTTGGATTAGTATGAGATCAATGTTTCTGTGTTGTAGTTGCTCAAGAATATTTTCAGGATATATACTATTTCTTGGCTTCATTGTGTTGACTATTTGCTAGTCACTTGCACAATTAAATATATTGTTTATTATCTCACTCATTATTATTATTTCACACCTTAAGTGTTGGAAATCTTGTGTGATACATAATCTTTTATTCTCTATGTATAAGATTGTTACATGTTTTTATGTTCAGCATTACTGTATCATTTGGGATTGTTGCAGGAGACACTTTTCCACTCAACATTTCTGTATATAGTATACTTCTCTGTACATATATTCATGATCCATAATACAATTGTCTGTTATATATTCAATAGTACTGTGTGAGGGTAACACCTCTAATATATAAGTTGAATGCCTCATACATTCATTGTATTAACATTGGATTCATTGTAATGTCTTGGTAAATATTATGTGTAGGATATGTAACATTGAATAGTAATGTAATCAACATTTCTGCATTGTTTAATCATTTGTTTATAATGTGATTGAATGCATATAATTACTCCCCCTCAATTCAAGAAGGTTTCCTTTGAGTAATTGGATTGTATATTCAATTGCTTTGTCTTGTCTGTTTTCTTTGTTTTATTTAACTGCTCATCAGTTGTGTATATGTCCAGTAGTTTATAACTCTTTGATAGACTATGTGTTTGACTGTTGTATTGCATACTTTCTATTTGTACCATATGTTTTTATTTTACTCAATCCTCATACATTTAAGGAGAGTATCATAACATTGGATATTATATCTTCAATGTTTTCAATCATTAAATATGAATATATAGTTATGTTCTATATTTCAATGTGTTGAATGAATGTTATTCACTTTTAAATTGCATTTGCATCTGTTTATTTCATTGTATCATGGATATTTCTTATCCATTTTCAAAATTGTGTCAGTACTATCTTAGCATATTACTGATATTAATTGTTGCAATGTAGTTTCACTTGCTCTTATGTATTTACTGTTATCTGTTTGATAACAAGAGTACTAGAGCTGTATTAGTGTGTGTTTGTTTCTGCTTGTTGTATTACTCTTTACATTGTAAGCACAAGCTTTGAGTAAGGCTGTTGTATTAAGAATACACTATTGTAACTGTTTTACCTGCTGTTATGAGCTGAGTTGACTGTAGATACTTAATTGTGAATAAATATCTTTCTGCTGTAATGTTAACATTGTGTACTAATGTTTTTAAACATGTTTTCATTCAATTAATACTTTAATCATTTATATAATGATGTATTTCTTTGATCATTGTTTTATTTAATGTTATTGATTGTTCTGTCATAGCATTTCATGCTTATAAGCTTTGTAGATTCAATATAAGCTTTATAGTTTAATATTTCATACTTCTGGTACAATAATTGTATTGTTTACTTGTCTGTGACATTGATACATATGTATTTTTAATCATATTACATTGTTTGGTTTATGTATGATAGTATTAATGCTTTCAGTGCATTAGTTATCTTATTATAGATTGTCATTTGTCATTAGTGTTATGACTTTAATTGCTCATGTGTCTGTAGTATGTTTATGTTATCTAAATAGTTTGTATTAGTTGTATCAACTTAATATTTTAGTATCATGTATATCCTATTATTAGTATACATATTATTGTCACAATATATTTGTAACTACTGTCCTTTTGATTTCATAGTTGTATAGAGTTAATTACTCTCATTTTTTGTTTAAAGTAGTGTATAACAACAATATAATGATTGTTTCTTGTTCATTATAGCTTTGTACTATGAATAATTTATTAAATCACTTGTGTTCATTGTACTAGATTGATTTATTCATATACCAGTTGTATCAACATGATGCTTTGCTTCTTTAAGCTTTGTAGCATTGGTATATCACACTCTGTTACAGTATATACACTGTACACTATTGAATTGTTTGATTAACTTTACTTTATATGTAGTATACGTATTTATTCTTTTGTCTGTCATTATTATACATCTTTGCAATGTTATTTAATGTATAGTTCTTTGTTCAATAACTATAGTTACTACTCTTGCTCTTGTGTAGTAGTTATTATATTTGCTTTGTGACATTGTCACTTTGCATATAGTTAACTTTGTATGTGTTTGTATGTCTTAGATGTTCAGATATCTTAGTTCTAACATATTTATTGATTAAATATAATTGTTATTCAATATATGTGCTGCATTTAA